>NW_010972709.1:3371699-3491947 GCF_000737465.1 Haliaeetus leucocephalus | reverse complement strand
GCCCCGGTGGGATCGCTCCGGTGCCGGGGATGCACCTGAACGGCACGGCCCCGGTTTTACCGGGCGGCCCCCCCCGCCCGCACCCCGGCGGTTACGCCAACGCTTCCAACCGCTCGGACCTGCTCCCCAAAGGACCCGACGAGGAGGACCTGGACGTCAACACCGACATCTACTCCAAAGTGATGGTGACCGTCATCTACCTGGCTCTCTTCTTGGTGGGGACCGTGGGGAACTCCATCACGGCGTACACGCTGGTGCGCAAGAAGTCGCTGCAGAACCTGCAGAGCACCGTGCACTACCACCTGGCCAGCCTCGCCTTCTCCGACCTCCTCATCTTCCTCCTCTGCATGCCCATCGAGCTCTACAACTTCATCTGGGTCCACCACCCCTGGGCTTTCGGGGGGGTCGTCTGTAAGGGCTACTATTTCCTCCGGGACGCCTGCACCTACGCCACGGCGCTCAACATCGCCAGCCTCAGCGTGGAGCGCTACATGGCCATCTGCCACCCCTTCAAAGCCAAGAGCATCATGTCCCGCAGCCGCACCAAGAAGTTCATCAGCTGCATCTGGATCGCCTCCTTCCTCCTCGCCATCCCCATGATCTTCACCATGGGGGAGATCTACGGCAAAGACCGCGATCCCGATTCCCTCATCTGCACCACCATCGTGGACGCCTCCACGCTGAAGACGGTTATCCAGGTGAGAATCCCGGTGGGTAGCCCCCCCCCCCCCTTCCCCGGGCTCAGATGGCCAAACTTTGTGGAGACGGACGGGGCAGGAGGGGGAGGCTGGCATGGGGGTCTGCCTGGGGAAGTGGGGGGTCCCGGGCAGCCCTAACGGAACGGACAGGACCGGGGTGTGGGCAGGCAAGATTCTTTGGGGGAGAAGGGGGAGTGGTGTGTCTCAGCTCCGCTCGCTGTCCCCCATCCCGCACCCCTTCCAGCCCCACAGGCTGAGACCCTGCACCGGGATAAATCCGTGCAGCCCCCCCCTGGAGCTCCTCTCCCGGTGTGACCGGTGCCCGGAGCCCACGCTGTCCCGGACCGGGAGCCCCATGTGCCGCAGACCCCGGGGCAGCCGGACCCCTCTCTGCTGTGTGGTCGCCGTCTCGGACCGGGGATGCTCAGGTCCTCCCCAAAAGTGGCAGTTTGTTGCCAGAAAACTCACAAATCTCCCCCCTTTCTCTGTATCTTCTGCATCTCCTTTCCTGCTGCTGGAAAGTGGCCAGCAAGATTGAGGGAAAGAAAAGCATCTCTCTCCCTCTCTCAGTTCCTTGGATTGATCCAGAGCCCATCTCCTCTGTGTAGTGACAGATCCTAATTTCAGAAAGTTTGGGGAACGAGATGTAGCATAGGCATCCAAAAAGGAACTGCATCTTCAAAGCCAGAGGCTGGTATTTTTGCTGGTTTGGGAAAAATCCATAGCTGGTTTAACTAGCAGACCCCTCCTGACTTCTGAAATGCTTTGCTGGGCTCCACACATGGCTTACCCTAACACGCCCATGCGTGGAAAGGATTTCAGCATCAACACTTGCTGCGCTCCGGTGCTCTGAGGGGTTGAGGCATTTGTTTACTGGAGCATTAGGCTTGAAAAATGTAAGTGACATGGAAGGCGAGACACAAAGAGCAAGACACCAATCTCCACAGTCCCTTTGCTGCCAGGCTCGCATGTGATAGCTTCTCAATCTTTTATTTTGAACATGAATTTCAGGTGGGTTTAATCAGCAACCAATTAGAACTTAAAACAGCATGTGTACTAAAGCCTTTGAAGTGTTCCCGCAGTTAAAGGGAGGGAACTTAAACGGAAACAAATCAGAACCATTTCTCCCACTAAAAGCGGATGAGGGTACATGCAGTTAGATTTAAGCCCGGGGCCTGTAGATGTTTAGACATGTCTCTCCAAGTTTCCCTCTCTACTGCTCCAGTAAACCAAAATCCAGCCCCTACAGAAGCCCTGGGTTCCCTCTGCATTTTGTCTTGATACCTAACTTTCATCTTGAGATGGTGGGGGCTGTATTTCTCCTGCAGGTGCTTTATAAACGTTGTCAGTGGCAGCCCGGTGTACTTAAGCCAAATTCTCTAAGGAGACGTGAGCCATCTGATTTGAGAACAATGTGGCTGAAATGCATTATTTCCAGTCATCTTCCTCTTAGGATTAAATTGATGCTCATTGTGATCATGATAGGGCTAAAACCAGAGGATTATTTCCTAGCCATGTCTTTGGAGATTACAGTTTAAACAATTCTCAATGTATTTTCCAGTCTTGCTATTATTCAGGCTATACCTTATCCTGTTAGCCAAGTAAGGAGTAGGCAGGCGTGAATATGCCGTATGTGAAGTTCACCTGTGGGCTTTTCCTCATGTATTCTTTCTATTTCACTTGTGAATTAATTTAAAAGTAAAAAGAAACAGACAGCTGTTGGGGGGGGGAAGCAACCAACACAACCCTACCATACTGTTCCTTCTCAGGGGATCTGGCTACAACAGTAGATTTGCTAAGATAGGAAGGTTTTTTAATGGCTTCGCTCCATTCCTCTGAGCACAGGGAAGCAGCAGAAAATGTGATGCAGGGCCCTGGACCGGGGAAAGCTCCAGAGCAAATAAGCAAAGCAGCTGCAAGTCAAGTTTGAAGTGCATTAAGGGAAACCGTTGCACAGTGTGTGAGCAGGCATTCTCATGTCATAAGCTGTGCAGAGGTTTAAAAAAAGACAAATAATGGAAGACCTGTGAAAGAAAGGGCAGTGGTAATGTGGAGAGTGACGTGCAGAGGTCTTGCTGGTTGGAAAACTGGAGCCCTGGTCTTTCACAGTGGATTCAAGCTGCTTTAGAGCAAGTCTTTGCATCTCTTTGTGTTCATTTTCTGTCTTTAAACTAAGCAAAGCAATGATGCACTTGCTCAAACTGGCAAATAACTTGTAATAAATCACTCAACATATTTCACTCCTCTTCCTGTTTGGCAAACTGTCTAAAGCAAATTGGGATGTTTTTTTGGAAGCCATTAGTTTTCCAAGATGTTTTATTTGTTGACTGATTGAAAGCCAGTCCCAGAACAGAGCAATTGTAACCGTTTATAGACTCAGAGCCCAGTGTGAGCTACGGTTCTGCTGGGATCATCGCATGACAACGCTCTTCCCTGGGCTGGAACAAGCTTCTCGGGATGAATATTTGAGTGTATTAACTTAACATCTCTCATTTTGGAAAAGTTCCTCTGTATTTGCTTGGAATATTTAAGTTTCAGCTGGCGCTCCTGAGCGAAACTAGACTGTGTGGGAACAACCAGGTTCCCTTACACCAAGAAAAAAAAAGTAACTATTCAAACAACACTCTGCATATTTGATTCTCGCTCCTATTACTTAACTGGCACCACTTAAGCTCCACAACAACTGTAAGAAGTAATTACTGGTATTCTTCTAGTAATTACAGATTGCTCAGTGCAGCACAGACGGATGAGCACAAAGAGCAGCAAGTGAGATGTTCTGCGGGGTGTCACTGTGTGTCACCACCATCAGTACGGCCGGGCACTGCACATCTCTCCTTGTGCCATCGAAATGTAAGCTCTGGGTGGCCTCTGACACTTAATTCTTTAGAACACTACTGTTTCCTAACTTTGTTTATCGCTATCCTTGCAGCTGCTTAAGTCAGCCTGTGAATGTGGTTTATTATATATTCTTCATTGCCAAGCTTGCCTGTTACTTTTGTCAGTCAGGGACATCTGGTTTGAATATTGGCATCAGCATGGGATCTGGTAGCAGGAATAAGTCCATTATAGCCACGTTATTTAGGTCTAGTTAACACTTCAACTGGCAGACATCCTCTAAAACACACTGCAGCCAATTTTGGGTTTTTTTTCCACATAAATTAAGCACCTCTTAAAGCCATCCCCATACAAGCAAATTCATGTTTTCATGCCACTTCAGCTGGAGGAGGTTTGCTGCATTGTGGCAGCAACAGATAAGAGAGCACCAAGGCAGAATGAGGTGTTTCCACTGTTCACTTGCAGGTCAGTACCTGTGGGTCTGGCTACTTCACAGCCTTGCAGCCCCGTGTGCCGTTAGCATCATATGCTCCCAGCCCTGTTTTTCAAAAAAGCCTGAATTTTAATGTCCAGGTGGCTGTGCAAATCAGTTTTCCTTTATTGCTTCTTACTTTCTTACCTTCTTACCTCTTTTCTGGAGAGGTCCTTGGTGGACCAGGGGAAAGAGGGGAAGTTGAAAGAAATACCTACAGTCCTGACCATCAGTCCCAGCACACAGAGTCAGGCAACCCTTCAATCTAAAATCTCACGTGTGCGAGGGGAGCGTGGGTGTGGGCAGCTCTCTGGCACCCCATAATTCACGGGAGAGAGAAAAACGTGTTTTCCCGTTGGCATGGCACAGTCTGCGCTTGGATGGCTCTGCTGCAAAATGTCCCCTAAGCTATGGCAAGTGCCTGGGTAGATAGTGTCTGACACATGCTAATGTTTTATTTGCACGGACAGCTGGTGTGAACCCATTTATTAAAACACATGGCAGCAGGCCCTGTGCCTCCATAAACTGTCACAGCTCCATCAGCTCCAAGTTGCTCATTTGATGGGGCAGCTTCTTGGGAGGCACACTGGGAACTTCTCTGGATCTCCTCACGGATGCGGGCGGACAGCTGTTTTGCTGCTGTTCGGTTCTGCATCAGCCCACCCTTGCCTGGCTGCAGCTCGCCTATCCCTCCACATCCCTTGTTTATTATGTTTTATGAAGTCTGCTTGTAGTTCAGATGATTTGTAGAGTAAATAACTCTGCACATGAAACAACGGCTTGCCCAAGGAGGTCTTCTGCTTTATTTCTTTCTACGTTTCTTCTTGCAATGCCTTTGAAGGAATGTGCCTAATAGCTTCAGGTCTGAAGGGGACAGGAATGAGGGACCAGGTATTGGAGCTGGGAGACGCATGGTGCAGCCTGGCCTCTCTGCATCCAACACCACACTCTCTACACACTCTTCCGAGGACGTCTATTCAATTCCCGTTTGTCCAAGAGGCCCGCAAAGTTATTAATTCTATGCACGATGTTGCAAACACTCTCTTCCACTTTTCTCCGGTGAGGAGCACCTCGGCAGGGTGGTGCAATGAGCTTTCTGCCACAACGGCAGAAAATAAACATGACAAGCATCTCTCCGTAGTACGTGAAAATACCAACCCATAAAACCAAATGGCTGAATTCTCTCCAGGTTTGCTGGCAAATCATATCCAGGATTAGTCAATGGCTTCAGTTCAGGAATCCTGCATTTATACTGATGTTGACTAGAGGAATTGAAGTTGGTTTCTTTTCCTTAGCTTACAGCCAAATTCCTACTATGGCTTTTAATAATAGTACTGTTTTAAATCACTCACTACTGCTCCATACGGTGATAATCCCACCCGTCGGGCCTGGCTGATAAAACTATTTTGGCTACACACACAAGATCTCTGCCCACCAGAGAAGCCCACGGCTGGGTGCCGCTAACCCCCCCGGCGGCACAACAAATCAGCACCTTTGTGGCAGGACTGTGTCCCACGAAAAGTTGTTCCGTCAGGTCACGGTGCTGCCAGCCCCTCGGGTAGACAAGAAAACGAAGGTGTTGGTGTTTATATGTGCCTGGATCCATCCCCACAGTGATGGAGAGACACCCACCCCAGTGGGGATGCCCGTCGGTGGTGTGAGCATCCCTAAAAAGCTGCCTTTTTCCCATGGACTACACAAGGAACCCAGGGCTTTAATTCAGCATATGCACGACAGCCCAGCCTGCCTAATCCCAGCCCGTTTACACTGTGGTCCGTCTTGCAGCTAGATCTAAATTAAATAAGCTCTTGTGTTCATTGCTTTACATAACCACTTGGCCTGCTGTGTTTTGCCAGTTCTTACATAATTTCTTCTCTTTTTTTCCCCCAATTGATTTTAATTCAGTTGATTCTTTTTCCCTCCCCCTTCCTGAGATGTCAGCTGGAGGGATAATAAAAGAATGAGGAAATGTGGCTGATCAATTTAGCTCTTAGGTTTTCCTCTTAATAGCAGTTTGTAAAGGCAGGAGAGGCAAAGGTAATCTAGTGGTTCCTCTTCCCAGAGAAAAAAAAACCAAACCCAAAAAACCTGCAGCTGCCTTTAATCTTCCAGATCATTTAAAACAGCTATTTAATTGTCTTCTCCCTATTTCACCCCTCCTCTCCCTTAAAAGGCTTTTACTATCGTCTCTGTGCAGCATCTGCTTGAGACTCACAGATGGCACTTTTGCTTCCTGACGTTTAGAAACGCTTCTGTGTCCTGCCCGAGGCGCGCGTGATGGGCAGCATCCCACCGCGGGACACATGGGGGTCTGGGTGGGGGACAGAGTGGCTTTTGGGCTTCGACTGTGTCACCCTCATGTTTTCCCTACTGTGCAATTACTCCTTGCCGAGGGACACGGGACAGCGGGTGAGCAAAGGTATCTGGAGAGGCTGGGGAGCGTGGTGGGGTCCAGGGTGGACAAGGTGGGAAATTCTGAGCGTTGTGGCCATCTAGCCCTAAAGTAGATAACGTTAGATGCCAAAACCAACAGTCCCAGTGCTGACATCCCTCCTTTCCCTTGCATTAAGCAGATGGAGCTGGGTTATTACATTCCCAATCTGTCTGATTGCTCTCTGGTATAAGCCACTCGCGCTGTGTGAAGCTGGAGATGCTTCCAATGCCCACCCTCCCCGTCTCTCCAAACCCCACGTCCCTCTCACAGGTGTCAGCACCTTCAGTCTGGCATGGTAGAGAAAAGCGGATTATAAATTCTGAGCTTTCCCAGTCTTTTCCCTACTTCTGCACACACAGAAGCACCCTGCAGTCGCTTGTCTGGTGTGACCATCTGAGACCAGTCCAGTCTCAGCTGCTGGCCCCCATCACCCTCTGAAGGATATATCTGAGCAGGGGACCTGGCCAAGCCCATCCCCTGGTTTCATGAAGAGCTGCCTTTCTCTGAGTGATAAATTTTGCTGCCTTTATTATGGAATTTGAGTTGATATTTTAAAAATTCCCTTACAAAATGGCAAGTGTCCTTGCTAGTCTCAGACCTCTTTGAAATGCAAGCCAAGAGCACTTTGCATCATAATTAATGCTGGTCTGGCTTCATGATAGCTGGTGGTCTGGCAGCTCCTCTCCCCGTGGCGGAGGGAGCGTGGAGCATCTCGAGCACGGGCATCGCTTCCACCTCGCTTCCCAGGGTGCAGATGGCACCGAGCACAGGGGCTGCTCTTCAGCAGTGAATTAAAAGTGAATCCTGCAAGGCTGCAGCCCAGAGGGTGGTAGGACGTGCCTTGGAGGACAAGGGACAGAAGAACTGCACTTCCATGAGCCCTGCCATGGACAGGGACCTGGGCGAGACACGGGCACGGGGCAACGTGCTGCTTCCCTGCCTGGCTGCGGGCACCAAGCTCTCGTGCCATCCCCTGCCCAGGCTGGGCTGAATAGCTCTGTTCTGTAATTTTGTGTAAAGGTGTGATCTCTTGGAAAGGTTTGGGTTTTTTTCCCTTAAATGAAGCTCTCGGGGAGAGGGCCAGCTAACTCATCATGCTCCAATAACATCAGCCCCCACGTTTTGCCTCCCATGGATGCCATTTCTTCTATCCAATTTGAAAGCGTTTTACGTGTGGGATTAAAAAGAAAAAGCTGATGATAAATCAGTTGAGCTGATGAGTTATTCAGGAAACAAGTGCTTGGGGCTGGTTTAGAAAAGATGGTGGTGATGGAGTACTAACCCTGACTGGGTAGCAGAAATTTCTGAGCTGCCAGTTAATTCCCAGTATTTTCCTGCACTCAAAGTATCGGTTGTTAAGTTTTCCATGTATGGGAGGGAAGCAGGAGTGAGACAATTTGATATCCCTATCCCCAAGTGCCTTCCTGGTGCAGCTGGGTGTGAAGGTCCATCCTGCTCCTCCCTCCCTGGGGTATCAGAAACCTGTCATCACCCCTGCTCCTGCCAGGACAGAGGATGCTGTGGGATGGGGCTGTACCTTGCTGGGGAGCGCTGCTCTCGTCCTCATCCTTCGGAGAAGATGCATCTGGCAGGCTGGTGGAGCTGGTCACCCGCAGGTGGTTTGAGCATGTGAGATTTGTTTCTCGTCTCCCGTGGCTTTTTCACTTCAATAATTCTCAGTGCTGAGAGTGCACTGTCGGGCACGGCTTCATGGGGGGTTTTTTCTCGTATGGAAAAAGAAATAATAGAATGAACAAGGTCTTTTTAACTGAACTTTTTTTTGAGAGAGAAAGTTCACTGAGGTTTCTTTGAAGTTTTCAAGTTCTCAGGGACTAGAGACAATTGTCAGTTGAAGACAGAAATCAGAGAGATGAGATTTTCCTAGTGGAAATGAAAAAATGTAAACTTTCACAAAGACTTCAGTATCTGAAAGGGGGGAAAAAAGCATTTCTTTTATGCAAAGTGCTCATAAAAAAGCTGGGAGTACTTCTAAACTATAAAGCCATGCACATAGCAAAAAAGCATATTCAGTATCAGTAAATCAGGGCAGCACCGGAGTGACAGCTAAGCCGGAGGACGTGCCGTGGGTTTGGTGGCGTTGCTCGTGGCCGTGTTGCCGGCTCCGGCAGAGCAGCCCCTGCGAGCAGTCTCCCTGCCCGACAGCTCTTTCCATGATTTACACCAGCCTACGGATTTATGTCTCCCCAGATGCTGAACCCTGTGCAGTAAATCTCCCTTTATAAAACCTTCCAGGTGTCTCTTTGCCAAGCAAATTCCTAAATATATAAAAGAGGAACAGGCAGCCTAGACAGGACTGGGCATTAAGCCTGATTTCAGCAACATTTTCCCCTCTCTTTGCAAATACGCCCTGGTACTTGCCTGCCAATTATTACTCCCTCTAGATAATAAAGAATAAACTTTGGGCCACTGCTGGTAGAGCCAACTTGCATTCTTGAAGCGAATGATTTACCTTGCTTCAAGAAATCTGTTCCTCCGGGGATCCTGGAAGCTGCCTGAGGATCTTTGTTTCAGGGTGGACCTGGTTTAATCTTTCCATGACTTCCCTCTTGCTGAATGACCCCTGCAGAGATGACGCTTTGGATGTGCCAACAAGCCCTGCCTCCTGACAACACCGGGTGTGTTTCGAACTGTCATACGTTAAAATATCATAAATTGTCCAGGTACTGTTTCTCTGGGGCCAAAGAATACCTGCTGTCCCTTTGCCTGGAGCACTTGCCTGACCTTTGGAGCCTGCAGTCATTGCAATGCCACATTCTATTAATTGTAACATAATCTAGAACAACGCAGGTCTGCAGTGCTGAACCGAATAAATGTGGTCTCGGTACTTGGTAGGACTGTCATATCACCTTGTTCCCTTGGAGAACTTGTTTAATAAGTCCATAACTATTTGAGTACATTCAATACCAAATTAACCTGCTTTTCCCTCCTATTCTATGGGTTTTTTTTCAAAACCATCTTATAAAATGGCAACTCACGCAGCCACTGGGAAAGTTTAGCTCATTGCTTGCATCACTCTGTTGATTCCTCCTGCAAAGACCTTACATTTTATCATCACAGTGGCAATTTATACATTTTAAGATACTCGTTTCATTTAAAAGAGAAACTCACAGAACTGAGTTTCCCTCCCCAAAGGCCACGTTTAATTTCTTTATGACTGTCAGTCACGGGCTTATGACACTGTCATACTTACTTGTTCCTTAACTCCAACTGTGTGAAGTGTGACAAAGCACTGTAGGAGGAAGGCAAATATATGTTCAGACTAATAAATAGATATTTGACCTCAAGATACAATGATGGGGTGGTGTGTATGCCCCAAACACTTAATAGACTGCAGTCGCTAACCCAAAGGACAAATCCAGCCCCGGGCTCGTTGTCCTTCACACCGCTTTGGCAGCTTGCAGGTGCTTCCTGGCCAGAGCAGGAGAGCCGTGGGATGGAAAATCCCTTGGAAGGGCAAAAAAATATGCAGGAATTTGGTCAGAAAGCATGTCACAGTGCAGCATGTCACATTGCAGCATGCCCAGTGGAGCAGGGCACATGGCCAGCCTGGCAGTCCTGGTCCAGCCCGGAGACCAAGCCATGCCAGGAAAAAAATCCTGTAATACCTGAGGCTCCAAGAGGCAGAGATGAGCTGCGGCAGAGAAAGACACTGGGGAAAAGCAGCAATAAAGTAACCGCTCAGTTCATTGCCCCTTCGGGATATGCTTTTTTTCTCCCCTGAGAGTCTATTTGAATTCTCTTTGCTCCCGTTCTCAGCAGTACAAGAGAAGGTACAGGCACAGCCTCATGCCTGCACTGTTGTTGTGAAGAAAATCCATAAGTAGAGCGTGGGGAGGTGGAGAGGAAAGCAAAGGGATGGCGGTTTGTGGTTTTGTAACAGGTTGGTTAAAAACAAGCTAGCAGGGTCTGAAAGCGGCTGAGGGGGTTAAAGATGGATTAGTGGGCTGGGCAGTCAGGAGGGCACAGAAATGTGGCGTGACATTGCATTGATCGTGTACCTTCCTGCAAATATTTGTGGTCTAATTTGTGTCCTGGGGTGGAGGGACGGTTCACATCCATGCTGCCGCGCTGTTCTCTGCCATAGGTACCAGGAGTATTCCCGGTGGCTATTACCAAGTCTGAAGCAAACCAGACCAACCTCAAACCCTTCTCTCCTGTACTCGGTTCACGATGGTTGTTCCCACCTTGCCCTCCTCCAGCCCGGGGTGCAAATCAGGTGATGTCCTCCCGCACCACGGAGCAAGCACAACTCCCATTTCTTAATAGTTTTCAAACTGTCTGACTCTGCTGCTGAAACACCTTGTGTTTACTCCAGGGATTTTAATTTTCATCACCAAAAGCTTCAGCTCTTTGACTTTTGTGCAGTTGAACCCATCTATCGCTTCATATACGCTGAGGTCAGGAGAAGTTTTTTTCCGTTATTTGCCTAAAATGCGTGATTAATTCATCTCAGTGCAGTTTAGCACAAACTTTTTTCCTTATTGCCAGAAGAGCAAGGCTGACTATGTTGCTATAATTAAGATGTTTATATATCAAAGGAAAAGACGGATGCACTTGAGGTGTTTTGCTCCAGCAAACCTATATTCTGCCCAAACCAAAGTGTCCACAATACAGCGAGCACTACTAGAGTTTGGGCTGAGACTACAAACCCCACTAAGGGAGTTAATTGCCCCCCAAAATGAGTTTCCTAGGGCACCAGTGATGGAACTTGCCACTACCATTTCCTCCAGCAAGTCAAGCAGCCGACGAAATCTATACGGTCCGCTGTTAACAGTTCTTACGCTTCAGTCTGCAGTCAACAGTGGGACAGTGTTTGACTTAAATATAGCCTTTAATTTATTTATAACTGCATATCCAGCGCTCAGTATCATATTTAATGCAAATAACACTCAAATGAAATCCCCACTGAGAGGCACATTATGAAGATTAACAGCCTGGCTTTTCTATTACTCCGGTTTATATGGTGCTGATTTGTGCTTGGTGCTTTATAGGCAAGTGTTAAGAATACTTGAATCAAGAAATCTGTATCTAAGACTGCCATTTTGAAAAAAATCAGTGCCCGGAAGCCTGCTTGTGGCTCCACAGCCAAAGGAAAGGGCTGGAGGCATAAAAACCTCTGGGAAATGCTGAAATTCAGGTAGGCAAGAACCTCGAAAGGTAATCTCCGCTGGTCACACAATAGGCCATCTGTGAGGGTTTTATTTCTTTTAATTATATAGCCCACTTTCCTTTTAAACAAGCTGTCAGGAAAATTAATCTCACTAAGTTTAAGATGGCACTGAACATATTTTCATGCCCTGCAATTATCTGGAGCTGTTTTATTCCTTTGTATCTTCATGTGATGAATTTGTCAGGTATAATGCTGTGGGCTCAGCACCTCATCATGGACTTTATTAATAGGTTTTTGTCTGATCTTCTGTGGGGGTCCTTCTCTGTCCCTCCCACCCTCTAGAGAACTGAATGCCCTGCCCAGGTCACTGCCCAAGTTCACTTTTCATGGAGGAGAAATGTGACCAACGTCACATTGTGAAATGTGGCCAAACCCTTTAGTTGCCAGGACAGGAATCAGTTGTGTTTTGCTTTCCACCATGGATCAGGTTCACACTCCAGCTCTGCTTCGGGCTCCGCCACACTAAATAATGCAAAGAGCCTTTTGCAGGATGTTGGCTCTGCAACTTGGGTTGAGACTTGTTTTGGCATCTGCTCTGCAGGTTGCTGTAGAGGTACAGTTCTGAGATGCATAAAGGAAAGACAGAAAACTCGGGGTTTAACCTGCTCCTTGACTATTGCAGCTAAACAGCCGTGGCTGTGTGTAGTGGGACCCTGAGCCCCCAGCTCCCCTATACTCCGTCTTGCACAAAAAACATTAAAGGATGATGCATGGAGGTATTAAAAGACGTGTAGATGTAGCACTTAGGGGCATGGTTTAGAGGTGGACTTTGCAGTGTTAGGTTAATGGTTGGACTTGACGATCTTAAGGGTCTTTTCCAACATAAATAATTCCATCATTCTCTGTACCAAAGAGCTCCCAGTCTAAATAATCACCGGAGTGATGCTACTCATCCCCTGTGGCATTGTACAGATACTGGCTCTGTCACTGGAGTACTTGTTGCTCGCTAAGAGAGCCTCCTGTAGCAAAGGGGAAGGGAAACCTCTCCCTCCTTTTCTCTAAGAGGGAGTCATGCAGTGGTGAGACCTCCTAAGGGCAGCTATTGCTTGAAGGCAGCGTTGGGGTATCGGAAGGGAATAACCAGCCCAGCTTTAACTGGAGACAGGTCAACGCAATAGCAGCATGGCCAGAACCACTGCCTGATCTGCTGGTTGTTTTCCAAGAGCATCCTGGAGCCAAGCAAATATCATTTATCCTTTAGTGTCTAGTAAAAAAGGGGTTTTGTCTGAAGATAGAGCACTAGCAGCTACAATGGCCATTTTTCTGAGAGTCAAAGAAGATGGCAGAAACCTATTAGACTTTCTAGCTCACTGCTAAACACACTCTGAGGCAGCAAAAAGCTCAGAGAATTTCCAACAAGAGCTCCATTATGGATGCATTTTCCCTCGGTTGATCACCAAGCCAGAGTACGAGGGTCTCACTGACAACGTGTCTCAGGGCAGTGCTTCCAGTGGAAACAAAACCACTGTTATCCAAAGAAATGGACTTTTAAAAGGGGCCAGGGCAGAGAGGCGGTAATAATAACAAAACAGAAAGAGGCTGTGGCTCCCAGTATGGAGCTCCCCAAGCTCAGTTCCCAACCACAAACCCACCCTGTCTGCCTGCACCCTCCCTGCTTCTCCCAAATCCCATCGGGTCCTATCGGTCTTGCCCTGTTTCACCGAGGTTTCAGCTCCATGCAATCCCTTAGCAACCTGCTCTTCAAATTCCCCCCATCTAGGTGTCTCCCCACTGCATTAGGGGAAGGCTGGGGGCTAAAGGAGATGCTGGAAGCAAGAGGAGTATTTCAGGTTACAAGCATTGATAAGGCTTTAGGATAGGGTGGCTGGGCTGTGTCAGAGGGAGCTACTCTGCTCCTTTGTAAGATAGAATAGGCATCTAGTTTACCAGTGGTATTAATGCTGGGGGTCCTCTAGGAAAACAGAAGGAAGATGAAGCATGGCAGGAGCTATTTATTTTGAGAATGAGATGCCAGGTGCATTACTGCTTGCCAGCTCTGTCTCTTCCAGCAAATGAGGTCTCCCACCCCTGTCACTCCCTGCCTAGCCTGAGTTCCTCTAAAAAGGGTTAGAGGGATGTGATCTGCAGGGAATGGCTGTATCACAGGGAGACAATGCAGAAGGTCTTCCACTTCCATGAATGCTTCTCTTTCCCCTCTTCCACCCCCCGCCTTTTATCAATGGAGATGTTTCAGGAAAGACTGCCACATATATAGTGATGTTACAGCCAGAAATAAAGCTGGCTTGTGACTTCATTCCTTTGAAATAAGTGTGTTTGGGAAAGGGAAAATTGCAGGGCATACTTTAGAGGTTTTCTCATGTTGTGTAGTGCTGTGCTGAATTCTGCCCCTTAAAGGTTGCTTTTGAGGGCACTCAGGGGCTGCCCCCTCTCGTTGCAAGCTTATGTCTCTTTGCTCTTGCACAAAACAAGTTCAAATAATGTTTCTGTTTTCTGCTTTGAAGGCTGCTGGTTTCTTCCCCGTGACATAATGGAAAACTTTGTTAAACTCATCAATTATTTAGGGAAAAATGTAATTTACTCGGTTTCAATTAAAACAAAAAACCCTAAAGCAATAAAAAACCCACCGGCAGCCTGTAAAAAGTAGAAGCAAAGAGACAAGGGCAGAAACAGGGCAAGAAATGACAGTTTTATATACCTCCTGCTGGGTAGTGATAGAAGAGGCCTTTGTGCCTGCAAAACAAAACTGGTTTTCTATTAAAGCAACTATTGACTCAAACTCTACAACTGCAGCTGTGGCTTTGCACAGAAGCCGTACGCCTGCGAACCGACTGACTTCCTTGCATCTGCTCGCCCCCGCTCAGCCGGTGCCCCTGCCTCCGAGCTGAATTCAGCTCTTTTCGGAAGAGACGGGGACCGCTCTCCTTTGGTGCTGTAAATCAGAGCTGTGCCTTCAAATTCAGCAAACCTCCCCCCCCCCGCTCCCATTTCAGGTGATTTTTCAGGAGAAGGAGCTGGTTTGGGTGATTTGCATGAGTTTTCCTTTTTCCCAGGTTTACGGGGCTGGCCCAGCGTGGCTGTGACGGGTGGCTTTTGCTGGGGCTGTGCCTGGCAGGGTGCAATCCCTGATTTTCCATGCGGATTTGCACTAACGCTTTTCCTGAGCCACCCTCATGACAACAGAGAGCAGCTTGGTTTTAAGGCCATGCTTATCGATCCAGCTGTAGAGATTATTTTTGACTGGTGGCCAGTGGGTACTGCGGATACAAAATTAAAGCGCAGCTGAAAATCTTCTGGGCATTAATTCCTTTTCAGCAACGGCTTCTTTCCCCTCTGGGAGGCTGGTCCACACCCCAGTGCCTTACACTAAAGGAAAGCCTTAATAGTTAGCAGATTTCCCTCTATTTCTAGTCCTAAAAATCTCACGCAAGCACGTTTGCAAAACCTGCCCTATGCCACATGGAGCCATGGCATCGACCAACGGGCTACTCCTCTTCAGACCGGGCATCCCCTTAGGAGCGGTGCTGCCCTTCTGCCAAGAGCTAGCCCACGTCTGGGGCCTTTCAGGTCAGTGTCTCGGCAGCGGAGAAACCACTCAGGTGGAGAATGGGTCTTTCTGCCTGGCTGCTTTCACTTATAAACAGACACCAGTCCCAAAACGCAGGGTTGGTGTCACAGCGGGGCGAAGCTGGTTTCCTTCCTCGGAGCTGGGTGAGCCTGATGCTTCCAGCATCAACCCCCGTTTCGGCTTGCCAAGGCTGTTTTTATCGTGCGTGTGTGTTACACCGACATATCTATCAGCATAAAGCATGGACCTGCGGTGAATCGACAGACAGATTCCTAAGGAACCCCCAGGAACGGGGTTGGCAATCAAAGACATCTTCACCAGTGGTGAAGGGCTGTGCCCAGTGTCCCGGGAGGCTGATGGGGGGAAATTTCCCCACCCTTTCTGGGAATGAACCTGATGAAAATTTTTACCAGCACACATCAAGGAAGAAGCCACGAAAATTTACTTTCCAGGCTGGGGCAGTAGTTGTTTTGCCAAAGTTTTCAAACATTCATTCGCTCTTCCATCGAAGCTTTGCTGGAGATAAACGATCTCATAGAAAACAGGGCTTTTGTGTTCAGTCACAAAGAATGAGTTGCAAAGACTGCTGAGGAAAGCAGACTTATTATCCAGGGAGACAAGAAGTTCAGCTGAAAATAAGCATGGCTTTTTCATTTATAATTCTAGCTGCAACTTATCAGAAATCTGGCTCCAGCCAAGCTGATTGGGCTGGAAATGGGGCAAATCAGCGATGGAATGTGCATTGGTCACCCCTAAGAAACCAGCTTGTTCCAAGACTTACTCACAAAATGCTTCCAGCTTCTCCTTCTGCTCACAACGCAGCATTCAACAAAAATGGGTTGTTTTTTAGGAGCGTGTGGTTAAGGCAGTAACATAGATATGAAGCGAGGCTGCTGCCCTGCCAGCCTCTCCCAGCTGTTGGGTAAAGTTTTGTGTTTAAATTGTTTTAAGGTGAATGAGACAAGCTTGCCTGGAGCACCAGCATCAATCCCATAGCAAAAACAGACTGATTAAATACACAGAGATTTCCCTGTTATTAGTGCTGTTTAGATAACTTTGAAATGCTTATTATTCAAAGTAAATGAATTACATAACCTTTTTCCCTATTTTTGGCTCAAGAAGGAGTCAGTGAATTTTCTTTTTCAGAGCAGAACATTTGTGCTTTTACCATGATTCAGGGAACAGTTTTGTACTTTGAAACTGGTGCGCGGATGATTCATGGTGACATATTTTGTGTTGGCAACAGGCCTCGTCTCGAAAGCCTTGATACGCTGTGTGGTCCAGGCTGTGCCTCTCCAAAATTTGGGCTAGCAGCTGCAGTGACCCTGGGGCAACTGGCTACAGGGGGATTGATCCCTGGATCACACCAGAGTGGAGGTTAGCATCAGAGCTGACTACGGCAGTCTTTCATTATTTTTTGTAGTTAGAGTACATCCTTACATTTATGAAAAGTTTCATGGGTCACTTTACTTTGTTTTTCCTTTATTTTTTTCTGTTTTTTCCTCTTCTTTTTTTTTTTTTTTTTTCCCCTGCTTCATACATGCAGTAACTCCATTGCTTAGCCCTGGGCAGTGATGAAGGTGACCATCTCTGAGCCGTAGGTGCCCGCTGCTGTTTTCTCTCTTCCTTCCCATTCCCTGGCCAGGGACAGGAGCCACACTGGCAATGTGACCCAGCTCCTCTTTTCATCACTTTGGCTCCATGTCAGGCCATGTTCGTATACACCCAGATTTGCATCATGGTTTACGTGCTGTCCCCCTTATTTATAACGCTTTGTGGGCATCCTCTGGTTTGGAGCTGTGGGGCTTTTTTTTCTTCTTTTTTAAGGCAAGACAGGTAACGTGGCAGGAAAGGTCGGAGTGTGGGCTAGGGCTGCTCCCCAGAAGGCTGTCCTTGCTGCACTGGAAGGAAAGTCATTTCCCACCCTGGTTGTCCCTGGTTTCTATCACTGTGAGAAGAGACAGAGTGGTGCAAAAAGCATTGTGGAAACTGTGCTGTTTAACTCTCCCTTTAGTGTGTTATCTATCAAAGTAATTACATGTGGCTCAGGAACTTCAGACTGCTGCAACACCATTCTCCTGCAGCTTTTCTATTTCCA
Organism: Haliaeetus leucocephalus; assembly: GCF_000737465.1. Taxonomy (NCBI): domain Eukaryota; kingdom Metazoa; phylum Chordata; class Aves; order Accipitriformes; family Accipitridae; genus Haliaeetus; species Haliaeetus leucocephalus. The sequence goes on along the minus strand of NW_010972709.1, from coordinate 3,474,693 downwards.
TCTAATTAAAACGTTATTGTTTCATTCATGTTAGTTTGCATTTTAAATAAGGAGATAGGGGCAGAGTAGCTGATTGGTAACTTACTCTCTGCATGGGTAAAGATAAGCATTAATCACCCTGTCATACTCATGCTTTCTCTTCCCTTGTGCACCTCAGACATCAAATTGCAAATAAAGGGGAGAAAGAGCCTGGGTCTCGATGACACTTGATTTGCTTCCTCCGTCGGATCTCAGGGAGGAACGGTGACGTGCCCTTGCTGGCTGCTGGGGTAGTTGCTGGCTGCACATGAGCTGCATTTTGAGGAACGAGGGAACCTCCAACCCAAAGCAAAGCTCTGCTTTGGAATTTAATGGGCTTCCATCTCCCCTTGCCTTTAATTTTCATTATATGTTTTATCGCTGCCACGCGCCTGCCTCTTCGGTGTGTCAAGGCAGGGGAGGGAGGAGAGCGAGACTGAGCGTGTAAACAAACATCCCTGCTAGAAACATAATCTGAACTAATCTTCGCCATAAATAACACGGCGTGGCTCAGCAGCCCCTCGGAGCCATGATTTGCTCCCGAAACGGCCGGCGTGCAGCAGGCACACATCCACACCATCCTTGGGAAGCTCGGCAGCCTCAGGCTGCATCAGCCTTCCCCGCTCCCTGGACACAAAATCAGCCCCGGCGGAGATGATCGATGGAGATCTGGGCACATTAAATGGGAGCAGAGGTGCAATACTCAACACAGCTGGGTTTTGAGGTGGGGAGCTGGAATATGATAATTTAAAATCTCCCCTGCTCCAAGTGTTTCTGTAGCCCTGAAGCACGTGTGCTTTTGTAGGGTATTTTTAGCAAACTTAAGTTTACCGAAGGTCACAGAGAAGTAGAGCATCAGCATCTGGAAGAGCTGTCATTCTGCTTCCAGTCTAGCAGGAGTAACACATTGACTTATTTATGAGAGCAGTCAGCTCTCTTCTCTCTGTGTGTAACAATCTGCTTTACCTCTCCCAGCACAGAGAAATAATTTTATTGTCAACAATTCTGTATCCTTAGTAAAACCTTAAAGCAAATTAAGCAAGATTTGAGGGAAATGGAAATGTTCCCAGGTATTTTTTTTTTATCCTTCCAAAAAATCGCACTCTTTCACTGTCTAAACCAACAAACAGCAATCACTGCTCTGGCCAAAAGGAGGGAGGGGAAATTATTTTTCAAAGCATGAAGGCTGCTAGATAAACCCTTGGCCCCAGCAATTCCCAGTGGCTGTGCAAGCCTGTGAGTGTTAATGCCATGCTCACATTTGTTGATTTTCTCCTGTTTTGGATCTAGCTCCATCTTGCACCTTGGGAGAGGGACTGGCAGCATCTCACCAACACCAGCAATTCACAGTTAGCTTTTGTTCCATCTTTTCTGAGCTGCACCAACAGCCCTTCCTTGCAGGAGTAAAGGAGCCTAAATACACAGCAAACTTCAAGCAATTCATTAAATTTTGCAAGGCAACGTCCAAATACTTTGCGCCCAGTAGGAGAAGCTTAATCTGTTAGCTGGAAAATGCCCGTGTCAAGAATGACTAATCTGAGCCCAGGTGATACACGGAAAATGAAGATTATTTGATGCTCCCTGCAGAGAAAGATCCATCAAAATGGCAAGAGTTGCTCAACAAGCATGAAAAGGGAGAGTGCAAGCCATGAAAGCACTATCATCTGGCTTATTTATGTCATCATGTTATGTCTCGGTGTGTTGATGCTATTGGGAGAGATCTCAGAGAGGACACGGGGAGAAGTGTCCCTGGTCAGGCTACCCCGGGCGCATCGCAGGCTCCCACCTGCATCGACCCCACAGGACCGTCCCTGGAGCTGTGATTGTAGCAGCTCCAAATATTTCAGTCCAGGCCCAAAACAGAGTTTGTGTAGCCAAGGATGAAAAATCAGAAGCAATAGGGAGGGGATGCTGAAGAAGAAGCTAAGGAGAGAAGAAATGAGGGCTGCCCATGCTGTGCCGACCTGTTCCTGGGTAGGCGTGCGCTGCTATAGCAGACTGCAACCGCTGGGATGGGGTCATTCCTGCCCGGTGCTGAGCTCTACCCTGGGCAGATCCTAAGTCTGTCCAGACCTCAGTGTGGCCTTGCGTAGCCAGGGAATGAGGATACACCGGGACCTCTTGGAATCCCACATATCCTCTTCATTTTTACCTTTTCTCCTGGCCATCCTTGATGAGTTTTGGCCATCAGAGTTTTTTTGCAAGATGACACCAATATCCTTCCAATATCCTTCAGACCAATATCCTCACATCTTCAGCGGCCAGAAGGGTTGGGTTTTTGCGTGACACAAATCCCAGACTCTGTGCCACGGCTGTTGTGAGCCTTGCCTTCTGCCAAAGGGAGGAGAGCCTAATCTATGCAGGACAGTGAGGTCATCAAATGATGATGAGCATCAGAGAGGCTAATGACCAAGCATTCATAAGCTTTTTCTAATAACCTTAACAATTCCCTAAGAAGTCTTCCCTGAGCTGGGTGGCAAGTGGCTGTGGCCGGAGAGGTGCTAAGAAAGGAGGATTGCAGCAAAATGTTGGGTTGGTGCCTCTTCCCATCTCTCACCATTAGAAGTGTGTTGAAATTTTAGGCACTGTGGCCTGGTCCTAGTTCTTTGCATGTGGCCGGTGCAGTGATTAGCATGCTCGAGGCCCACTGCCAAGATTGATTACCAGCTTGGAAAAACTGGTATTGCTCTGCTTGAGGTCAGTTCATACGCCTGCGGTGCCGCACAGTTTGTACATGTTGGGGATCCATTCCAAATGCTCCTTGGCTCAGAAGTAATGAATTCTCCGGGCACATATCACATCCTTCCCTGCCTTACAGACAAGGGAGCTGGTCCAGATAGTTGAAGGCATTTGCTCGAGGCTGCGCCTCGCTCATGGCAGAGCAAGCCCAGACCAGCCCGCTCTTTCCATGTACCACAGGCTTGTGACTCGTCTTGTGGCTCTCCTTGTGACTGCTTTTTTTGTTCGTCAGCTGGGTTTTAACTACACTGAGGCTATTTCCTGAACTTTGGGAGCCAGGCAGTCGTCTGCCAGAGGTAAGTGGTGCTTTTCCAGCAGCTGGCTAGAAAGAAACCCTGTTTGCACACCGATCTTCCAGTGGCCTTCATTTTTTTGGTCTGCTGGTGAGTATCAGTAACTCAGGAAAGAATAAAAATGCTTGAGTGAAGCTCCGTTGCTTCTTCCTGACATAAAGATGAGACATTATCACCTCTGGTTTGATGAACTTGCTGTATCCTCACTTAAATAGGTCTCTCTGCTCTTTATTTCATGATTCAATGTACCCGCATGACTTGGAAATTGAGGGTTCTCTGTGCTTCTATCATTCATTGATTACAGAGTCCGCAAACAGAACAGCATGGTTTTGCCATTTATTACAATTTACGAACACTTTGTGTTAGATGAAGGGACTAAGTGGAAAGGGCAGTGAATGAGTATGTTCGGAGCTACAGGGACTGCCCATTCAGCTACAGCACAGCCCAGTCCTGAAAACTGGTTTGAACCTAGCTGGGTGTAGGTGTCCCACTCTCACCCACTCATTTCTCACGTGCAGCAAATTAGATGAAATTCCCCAATAAATTATAATGTAGAAAAGATTTTGCAGTAAGCTGTAAAATGTTGATAAGTCACCAGGAAATGCTAAAGTAACATGGTATGAGATCTTTTAAAGTAGCACACAAATGATGTGGCAGCATAATGATCCTTAGGTTTATTCTGTATAAACTATGAGGCTTAATACAGTCCAGGCTCTTCAGGGTCTCTCACCAAGACAGACTGTTTCTTCCTCCTTTGTTTCAGTCCAGATGAACTTTCTTCCTTGCAATACTAGATTTTTATTCTTTTTTTTTGTGGCCAAAATATTCTGAAGGCACCGTTGGTTCACATTTGAAAACAAGGGTGTCTTCTTGTCACAACCTCTGCACCCAAATGCTGAGCCTCACAAAAGCACTGACGTTTTGGGGGAAATCTTCACCTTCTGTATGATGTTAGGAGCCTGGAGACATGTTGGATAAGCGGGCTCCAGAATGCGAGCAGAGCAGGTGGATGACCCTCAATGGCACATTGCTTAGAAAGAAGGCACGAAAAGCTTGAGGGGAGTGAATGTACGGGGCCATGAAGACTTGCGACATTCACTTGCAATGTCTGATGAAGTTCTGAGGTCTGATGGTGGGGCTTCTGCCCAAAGTGGGCACTGTATTTGTGTTTATGGGGATGCCAGCTTGATTTCATTGATCACATTTTGATGGTACATCACACAATGCTTGCCATGAGTATGAACGCTCCAGAGCTGGTTAGTCATGGTATGGTAGTTAGGACTGTCAACCATCAAGACCAGCTTGGCTGAAGAGCCAGAGAGTCTAAGCTAGAATGTCCTTATGCTTCATCAATGTAATTATTTTCATGAAAAATGCCAGTTCTTATTAAACAATTGCCTGTCATAATTGTCTCTAGAGCTGTCATTACCAAGGAGTCAGCTGTCACTTGCATAGATGTGCTTCTGGAGATGTTTCTGCCTAATTCTAATGAAATTGCCCAGCAGAGCATTGCTACAGAATACAGAGATAGCCCTGGGGCGCAGAGGAGGGTGATACATCTCTGCCCTGGCTGTCCCCAGATGCTGGTGTGGTCTCTCCGGGCTGCAGCGGCAGGAGAAGCTGATCCTCCTTACTGTTCTTATTCATTATTTAGTGCTTGTCACAGGAAAACTGGGATCGAAGACTGTGCAGATGCATCTGCCCATGGCAAGAGCTGCATTCCTGCTTCCAGCACTCGTGGGCTGGAGCCACTATTTCTCCTTCATCCTCTCTTTCCACTGGAGACATTCCTCCCGCACTTGGGAGAACAATGGGGTTTGTGGTTTCATAGTGAAATAATTCATTTTCAGAGGAAAAAATATGTTTGGGTCAAACCAAGAAGAGCAAATTAAGGAATTTATCAGGGATGAGATAAACAAAGCAATTAATTTGGTGTTGACCTACAACACTTTGTTTGCAAATAAAACATCTAGTTTGAGCTGAGGTGAATCACCTTGCTTCATTTTTAGCTTATAACCCATCTTTTTCTTCTTTCTTTTTTAGCTTAGGACAATTCTGAAATAAAACAGAAGTACAGCATGGAGGTTTTTTATTTAATATTTTGAAATGAAATGGGTTAGTGTTTCCAGAAAGAAAACAAGTGTTTATTTGAAAACACTGAAATAGTTCAACATTTCCTCCCTTTTTTTTGACAATACTGTTTATTGAATTATAACATGAACCCTCAAGTAGCTTTTGGTTTCCTTCCAAAAATTCATTTTTTCATCAAATCCACCATTCTCAGAAGATGAGTTGTCTGTAACTGCTGTATACTCAAGCAAGGGCAGAATCCTGTACCTCCAGGCTTGTAACTCCCCATCCTTCTGCATCAGCCTTCACCTGGGTGCCTTGTGTGAGTTGCTGAAGCTTGAACCAGGGACCTCCAGAAGTAAAAGCACAGCATGTTCCCACTTGCTTTAGAGGCTTCATTCTGTAGGAGGGGTCCTAAAAGTCACAGCTTTTGCAGAGAGGGTACATAGAGTAGCTACTCAGAGGTGACAACACAGGTACAACAGGCTTCAAGGGGAACCAGATTTGCTCTTTCACTTAATCATGGCACTTGGGACTGCTTCAATTATTAAAAACTCGTTACAGGACAAAGACTTTTTCAGTTGTTTTTATAACTTGTATTCTTGCATCTACTTTTCATTACCTTACGACAGTGTACAATATATCCTTAAATGCACAAAGCTTTTAAATTCTCCAAACAGCTCTTTCTGGTTATATTTTTCATACAGCTTTCTCTGTCTCACTGCGATGAGTCAAAGCATTTGGCTGAGCCAGGTTCCACTTCTTTTAAGCATTTTAATTAATGCATAATGAATAAGTAAACATATACATGAATTTTCTGCTAAAAGTTAGGTGCAATCTTCTTAGCATTCTCTCTTGATTTATTTTGTTTAAAGTATCTGTCTTCCAGTGTGTGGGTTTTTTTAGTTTGTTCTTGCTCCTTCACTGCTAGAGATCAAATGTTTTTCCTTCTCTGTGCCAGGTATATACCAGGAAGGTCCTGGAGGAAGAGTATTTAATAAGGCCTCTGATAGGCTCTAAACATAATAATCCAAATAGCACTCAAATGGTTGGTGCCTCTCCTGTTTGGTTTAGGCTCTTTATTTTTGTTCTCAAGTTGTGAGACTGACTGTATCATTAAAGATCAGAAAAATCCCTTTTTTTAATCTATATGATCCCTGCTTTACCAACAGCTGTGCAGCAGAGCAGAACTTCTGAATGCCTTTTTGAAAAGCCCCAGACAGGTCCTCGCCTGTGAAACATTTTGATGCACTCGAATTAGGTTTGAACTCTACCTTTAGAATTAAAGCTGCTCCTGGTATCACATGCACGTTACAAAAAAAAGCATTTCTTCATGCAAAAGGAGAAAAGATCACAGAAGGTGGTTTCAGAATTACCCTGAAAGGGCTTTTGCAGAGCCAACAGCCTTGGTGCTTACTGTGCAGCAACTGCAGCTGCAGAGACCTGGATGTGCTGCCTACGGGTTTGGGGTGAGTGAGCTTCTCAGCTCCCTTGTATAAGCTGTGAACCTGATAAAGTGGTCAAAGTTGGCAAGATAAAGTGGTGAAAGTTGGCATAGCCCTGTCCTTGTAGCTATGCTTTTCCAAATTAAGCAATGTAGGAAACAGAAGGTAAAATGAATAAGAGCTGTAAGTAATAGAGAAGAGAGGTATTTTCAAAAATAGCTCTGGGTATTTTTCAGGCTGGGTACCCTCAGAGGGGGATTGCAGTGTAATTGGGGCTGGGGATGGAAAGTTGCTCTACGAACAAATGAAAAAGAGAATATTGAGTAGAGCTGGATCTGATGAGAGAGAAATGAAGGTAACCAGCAGCAAACCCTGTAAGATTCAGATGGTCAAGGAAGACAACGAGAGAAGGCAGGAGAAATGCACCTTGGCGTGGACATGTCTGGATGCGGGTGACCCAGCTGCAGCGCCTTGTCTGTGTAAGCAAGGAGAAGCAGCATGTCTGAAACATCCCCAAAGGAAAACATTCGCAGCAGTGATACAGTGATGCACGGCAAATCCTCTGGGCTGGCTGAGATCTGGTTTTGGCGATTGTCCTCTTCTCTATCACTCACATGTTGATTGTAAACAACAGCCCAGCAGGGAGTTGAGTCTTGAGAACATTTAATTTCTACCTTAAACAAAATCAAATGATGCCTCCCTGAGCTGGTAATTCAGTACAAGCTAAATGGAGGGAATGACTCACATTGGTGCTTGCCATTCCCACCAGCTTTACCTGCGGTGCTTTACCTTTACCAGCTCCATTTAACTGCATCAGACATGAAGGAAGCAGCATTTGCATCCTTGCTTACACCTATTTTTGACACCACTTAAAAGGTAAGAGACAATCAGAAGGAAAATGTGCTACCACTCTTCTTGCTTTGCCCATGATGCCACCCACCCTTGCTGAGCCTCGCTTGCCCGAGACATTATGTTTCTCAAGAGAGATCAGAGTTCGGTGTAAAACAAGCACTCACTTTCGTTCTTGCTGCCCTGCTTTAATATCCCTCCTCCTCCTCCTGCACTTTCAGTGCCAGGGGAATAATTGAGAACATGGATGTTTTAATTTCCATCACTTGGTTTCAGAGTTGGCAACACACAGCAATTAGAAGAGTTACTTCTCCAAGGTACTGCAAATTCCTTTAAACAACCGTGAATATTGCTAGTGGGCCAAATTCTCTCTGCACTGGTGAAAAGGCGTGCTTTTTCCCTGAAATCTAAATTTTGCTTTATTCATTTATAATATCCATGTACTCAGTCTGCCAGCCTGGCATTTCAGCTTCCCTGTGGATATTTTTATTGCCTTTAGTCAAAGCAATATTACACGGGAGTTAGATTGAGGTATGGAAAGTCAGACTTCCCAAGGCCACTTTAAGGCTTCATTTAAAAATAAACTTTGCTAGAAAACAGAGAAAGTCATTGTGAAAATGCTTGTGAAGAAAAGGTTTAGATCAGATCCAGTTATTTTCTGCCTCTGCTTATTTACCTGAAAAACAGCAATAATAAAAACTTTCTTGTACCCAGAAGGGAATGGACAGTTTTGCTTAATGAATTACTTCATGTCTTTGTCCCTAAAATGCTGAATAATTTCAATGTACTTCCACCATTTCAGTGCTACGTATGCTATTGTCACTCCAAGAAAATTCATTGCAGTACCTGAATATTGAGCGCTAATGACAATTCTCTGCACTTCAAGGGCTGAAATTAAAATACCACAATTACCAAAGTATCTTCCATTACATGGAATGATTTATGAGAACTTGTCACTTAAAAGACTCTCAGTTTTTACTGAATCAGAAATCAAGAAGTTTCAGGCTGTTGTCATTTTTTTTTTTCTATCAGAGTGACACAGGAGCATCTCTTCCTACATTGCAATGAGTGATTTGGGAGAACAGAGTCCAAGATTTCTTATGTGTCTTCTCTAACCACTGTGGTTCAAGTGGAGTCTCTCACAACAATTCGGAGCTGAAGAGTTTCATCTTCACCAGTTTGAATGATGCTCATCCTTCTCATGACTGGTCCTTCATGGAAAGTGAATTAGGAAGGACTTTCATTTATTGTCCTGGCATTCAATTTAGTCCTAGGTACTGACCATAGAGAACATCACCCCACCAAATAATAACATTTTTCACTATTTTTGGCAGAGACAGACCAGAACTTGGCATCCCAGATCCTTTTTCCCCCTCCTTGCATCTTTAAAACTTGGAGGGTTCATTTTCTAAGGCCACACTCAGATCCAGACTGAATAGGTCACCCCTCTAATACTTTGGGGCTTCACTGCAAGCACTTTCTTTTCAATTGGAAGAGGTGAATAATATTAGAAGTACATCTGTCATCCATTGTGAGGCACGATTTTGTAGGCAGATAAAATATCTTTTGTTAGAATAATGAACTGAACTGAAAAACAAGCAAGCAAACAAAAGATTTGGTGAGTTTTTGGGCAAGCAGGTCCTTCGTTGGTCTCAGGTAGGAGCAGACCCCTCAGTTACATTTCAGAAAACCAATCTGAGTGTAACTTGCCTGTTACCAGGCTAGCAAGTGGGAGTCAGTTTGGTCCCTGGGGGGCAAAGATGCTGACACAAGAAGATAAGGACATTAACATCCATGGGTGCCTGGCAGCAGGAGATGTACATATAGCCCCTGGGGGAGCTGGGGGGTATCCTAGTGTGCCATAAAAGCAGTCTGTGTCATGGTCCATCTTGTGTTAGTTAAAGCATCGGCAGTGGCTCGTCTCAGAAGTAGGTGCTTATGCTTAAAATACATTCCTTGGTTTAAGGCTAGGAGAGGTCGCTGTGAATCCTGGGTTTTTATTAGCCTTTTGCAAATAGAAATGTTTTTGAGAAGTGAATAGTAATACTGCTGGTTGTCCGTCCCTGCCTTATTGGTGAAGGGAGGAAAAAAAAATGGAGAAATTAATTGCATTTGAAAGGTATCAGATATAAAAAACCTGAAGAAGTCATCAGTCACTGAAATGAGGAGAATGTTTCATTAGGAAGCCAATTTATCCTTTGTTGAGACTGACATGTGCAGGTACTTGTCTGGCAGTATCCGTCAGCTTTCGGCTGTGAGGCTCTGAGCAGAGCCAGCCCTCTCCTTGACGTATGGGCTGATCCTGTCCCTCTTCCCATCCCACACCGAGCCATGTTCTCATGAAATCCTGGAGAAAAATGGAGCATCTTTAAAACATTCTGAGACAGAAATCAGCCGCCAGAGAGACCCACACCAGCAAGGGCAGGGGCTGGAGCATCTCACCTCTCCTGCTTCTCACCTGGGTTTCTGCCAGCAGCTGAACCTCTGCACAATGAAGACGAATGGGGTTTGGCACATCACCCACGTGCAGCAACACAGCTTTCTCCTTGGTCACTGAAATGGTGCCAAAGAGACTGAATAAATGGGGTGGCAGGAGAAGAGCAGCAAGAACACACCTTGCCGTTACTACCAGAGGGTACGGGGATCCTTTCTTAGCCCGGAGCCTGCTAGGTTTAACTGGGATATTTGTGGGCAATGACACACTGTCACCCTGGGCACAAGCTTGGGGCCAGGGAAGGGTCAGTACACACAAGTGAGTTCACAGGTTAAAAGCCAGGAAGGACCAAAAAGACAGTTTTTCACAAATCCCCAGGCGCCTCTGTTCAGCTTCTCGCCTGTGCCAAGCCGGGGTTTGCGCTCGCAGGGACGGCATTCAGGGCAAGTCAAGCATCTTCTGTTTGTATAACTGTGAAAGCCTAAATGCTTTGCCTGCCCGAGAGGAGGGACCAGACACAGCGATGCCGGCGACGGCACACGGCAGCAGTTTGTGCCGGCAGCTGCCGGCTGCCTGCAGAGCTGCTTTCATGGTTTGTACTGACCTTTCCTCCTTTCATGCGGTAACGGGCATATAACTGTCCCATAACTTCAACGTAAACGTAGCTTGTTGCAAATAGATGTAAGGAAAAGGATCAAAGGACGATTCCGCCGCCAAATTTTGTTCAACAGCAGCATCAAACAGAAAAGTAATGTGTCGGTTCGCTGTTGGGGTAGCAAAGCCAGATGCTCCTTGTGCTCCCAATAAAAGATGCTTCATTTCTCTGTGCTTGTTCTGAAACCAGTTTTTAGTAGTGAATTAAAAATTTTAAAAATTAAAGACTAAATACTCAATTCTTGGCTATGAATATTTATGACAATATTGGACTTGCAAATCTAAGGTAATTTAAATGTCAAAACTGGTGTAAAGTCTTTCCTTTGGAGGATAAGTCAGAGAAAATTAATCTTGATTACAAGTCATAACATAGGGAAATTAGCATCTTAGGGCATCAGCGATAAACACTTCTGTACATCCCCTTTTTAAGTCATGTATTTTACAAAGATGAGAATTAATTTTAATAAAAAAATAGCCCCTTAATTAACCAGTTAGGTAATTAACAAGGAAATCCTGGCTGCATTCACGACACTGTGATTATTTCATCTTGCTAAATCACCTCCTCTTCTGCGAGGACTCTGCCTCCATCACTGTTTGGAGAGGAATGGTTTCTACCTGAGACTGAGTCTTGTGTCTGGGAAGCCTGCCTTAGGGATAAAAGCAGCAATTTTTGCACTGAAATTCTAGTGCTTAAAAAAGGATATTACTTTAGTTAATGCATAGCAAAGGCCAGCAACATCAGCTGCAAGGTCTCTGTAAGCAGAGGATGATGTTACCGGCAGCCACACTCAGATCTTTGAACAGGACCCTGAGTTACCTGCAGAGATTTAGCTCCTGATTCTTGCACTGCAGAAGTCAGGGCATTGGAAGTTGATTTCAGCTCCAGCTTCTAGGTCGATGTTATCAGCCGTTCCCCCGTGGACCCTTGTGGTTTTGAGAAAGGTAAATCAGAAAAAGAACCCTACTGTTAACAGGCTGCAAATTGCTATACAGGAGTTTGAACTGCCATGAGGAAAGAGTTAGAAATTTTCTAAACCTGCAATCAGAATCTTAATTTAAGGAATAGCAATTTATATCTTTGCAGGCAGCCACGGCTCCATACAGAATCCGAAGAGTTAATTAACCCAGCACCTCAGACTTGCCTCATCCATCAGACTTTTAGCTAATCTCAAATGCTGGCTACAGCCAGATGCTTTGTGGTAAGGTCCAAAGAAATTTGTAACAGAAAAGAAGCTGCCCCACAGACAAAACATCTTCCTCATGCCAGTCATCTGGTGGCTGGATTATGCCTTAAAGCAAAGTAGGTTACATAAAGACTGTATTCAGTAATGACTCCTCAGCAGCTACACCAGAAACAAATCTGACATTTGGCCTATTAGTCTCATTTGCAGCCTTATCCGATAGCATTTGGTCCCACATGTTCATTTTGCACTTTACTTGAAAAAAAAAAGAAAATCAGTTTTGAGAAATGGAAATGCAATCAGGACTTGTCTTTGCTATGGTTTGCAGTAGAGAGCCATGACCTTCTTGATACGTTTTGCCTTGAGATGATTTTCTGAAAGACCATGTGGATTTGGGGTTACGGTACCCTTCCAGCTGTCCAGCCAGGCTTCGGACCTGCAGGTCATTGGGACCCGACCTGTTCAATGCAGTGGGTTTTAATTAGCCAACAGAGACATTGTCACCAGGGAAGGATGGCTCCCTTCTCTATCTATGCTAGATTTAAGATTTCTCTCTCTTCTATCACCTTTCCTTGCTTGTCACTTGAGCCAATGGGTACTTTCATACTGTCCCTACTGTATGTGTGTTTATTTACCTGCTGATTTACCTTCATGGTTCTGTGAGGTGGCAGGTCAGCAGCCTGAAACCAGGAGTTCCTCCGAGCTCCTGGAGATGCCAGGTCTCTCTGCAGCCTGTCTGCTTGTCTCATCAGCCTGGCAAAATGACCTTTCTCCAAAAATATGCCCCCCCTTCCCCACCTCCTCAGGTTGACACCTGTAATTCTACAGTAAGAGCAGCAGAGTGCATAGTATTACTGTAAAAATATTAAATAGGCCCTTTAAATAGTCTGGAAGTCTTTGCATGAATAATCACCCCGGGTTCTCTTAAGGACCTCATGGTTTCCTATCCAATAATGTTTTGAGACCCAACGTGATGTCTCCACAGCAGCCCTGAGTGCCCATTGCATCACAAGTAGATCCATCTCAGCCAGCTTTAATATCCTCCCTTGTGGAGGGTGGTATCGGCTGTGGATGGAGATGTCCAGGATGACTGTGTCCACCTGAGAACCTCTTGCAGCAGCTGCTCTTTTCCTTGAAAGTCCCACTATTGCAGCTCCGAGCTAGCCAGGCCAACGCTCATCGCCGGTCTCTCATGCCCCGCTGCGGCTCCAGTTCCCGGCTGGTTCGACCCCTGCATTCATCTTGCATGGAGAGCGACCTGTCTCAAAGCTTCAGGCATGGAAATTGCTCGCTCAAATGTAAATGCACAATTGCATCCAGTTCTCAAGGCTTCTTTGAAAAAAATAGCTCCGAGCATCTCCAGCTATCATGCTTTCATTTTTGTGCCTTTCTGCATTTATCTGAGCCATTTGTATTTCATCTTTACAACAGAGAAAAGAAAAAAAAAAAAAGTGATACACACATTGACTGAGAGTGAATGGGCTTTTTTTCCACCCTCTGGACAGATTTCTTCCCTTTCCTCCTCCAGCACTTCACATCCTCAGCTCTCCATCTCTCTCTTGCTGTAAATACCCTTAGCCATGCACAGACTCTGCAAATGTACTGAGGATCACACAGTGCTGCAGAGAAACCAACAGCCACGCTCAGATCACACAGCCTGGGCTGAGAAAGCACCTAAAAATTATGCAGATTACTAAAAGTCCTTCCCAGAATGAGAAGCTGTCCAAGATGCAGGCTGTTTCACATGCAGCCAAGATCTCCTTTGCAGATGAGGATGCTGGGGCCAGGAGGACCAAGCAGCAGCCACCTTGCTGAGCAGGAATCCTGGGAGGAGAAGGGGACACAGGTTCCTTCTGACCCCCTGGTTTTCCCCCAGGGACAGCCCCTGGATTTGAACACGATGACTACGAAGTGCAGAAACAAATTTTCTGCTGGTCTCTTTATTCAGTAACAGCCACTGCAAGTACCCTACAGGAAAAAGACCTTATTTCAGCTGTTCCCAAAGTCAGCAGGAACAGACCTGAAAAAACAGACTGTAATATAACAATATAATGACACGTCTGGTGATTAAAGCTGCCCGACAAGGGCAGACGTACCGATGCACTCCCATTCATGCTGGGAACACAAGAGGACCAAGTCGCTCCCAATTCACACTATATTCCTATTTTTGTCCCGCTGGCATTCAGCTTATGAACTGGGGGCTGAAATATAATTAATGGGGGACGCACAGTTAGGGTGTGATAAAGGAAGAAAGACAAATCTGGTTTTGTGTTAGATTTTTGTCTCGACCACAGCAAGAGTAAAAAAACCAAAAAGATTTGGCCAGCATAAAAGAGGTGCTCCGTGAAATACAAATGTACTTTCCTCTTTCAAAAATAGAAAACTGCAGGAGAGTGACTGAAATTTTCTCACATTTAGTAAGATCATAAAGAACCTGAGACCTTCATGAATAGTCCCATGATGATAAATCAGTAAAACAAGTCTATAAACAAAAATGTGCTTCTTGATTTGCCTTGGTCACACTGCTCAAGTGCAGCAGAGGGAGATAATTTTAGTCTTCCTCAAGACGCTACCTAGTCAACACTTTTTCTTCGTAGCTCATCCAATCATCCTGATTAAGAGATGCACAGTCAGGTCTCTCAGAGCAGCAGGAGAGAGATTCAGGAGAGGTGAGCGCACACTCAGGGCTACTTGACCTTGCTTGTTTTCGAGAGGTCAGCTACATTTCCGAAGCGGAACATCTTGAAGGAGAGATGGAGATCTCTCCAGCCCACTTCAAAGCCTGATGAGAAGAGGGACAGGTTTTGCCTACTGGGAAGGACTGCCATGGAAATAGGGACTTCAAGAGGGTCTTACAGCATTAACTTACTCGAGAGAAAGCTAAAACCTCACACTGCTAAATATCACCGCTGTACCAAGGTTTTGATGTCCATCAGATGTTCGACTAGGGTAGGTACTGGTTGCTGCCCCTGGCTGTGGGGCACTACTTGAGGCTGTAATTAATTTGTGGAAACCAGAATAAAATAAAGACAAAAGATCTGCACTGCCACAGCTTAATAATGCAACTTGGGGAGGAACGGCAACGTTTTCTCTGTAAATTGAGGAATGTTCCAAACTTCAGCTTTAAAGTTCAGACCCCCAGAGAGATTGTTAGATTTTAATTGCTACCTTAATCAACATTTATTAGTGCTAACCAAAGCTCCTCATGGATTTAAAATTCAACCCATTTGTCAACTACTAATTATTTTAAGCAGACAAGCTGTTATTTTACCAGCTGTATTAATGTGACTTTTCAACATATGTGAAATATTACAAATAGCTTCAGAAAATTTGATCCTGAAACAAAATTCAACAGATAAATTATTGTTTTCCATGATTTCATTTGTCTCTCAGACATCTATAGCACCTCTTACCCTCACCTACCTCCATCTCACCTGGCAGAAAGTGCAAAACCAGGATCAGGTCCAATGCGTTTTTCAATACGGAAAAGATTTTGTTCTTTCCATTTGTGTTTGTGGGTTTTTTTAAAGTGACTCTCCTTCGAATCCTTCTGCAGTGTGCGTGCCTTGCGCGTCAGGCTGAAGGTTTTAGTTGCTTGCTTGGTTTATAGCAAAGTCTCTATCTTAAATCTTCAGTATCGTCCTGGGGGACGGAGCTGATTTATTAATTACCTTGCACTCCCGCTCTAACGAGCCTGTGCTAGCCTGTCATCCAGCTGCTGGTTGCATCCCCCTTTTTTCCCCAGGAAAAGCAGGAGTGGGGGGGTCACTGCAGCTTTGCACACCCACGCTCTGGCCCCAGCATGGGACTCCCCCTGCCCGGAGCCAGCTTGGATGGCCGTGCTGGGCTGCGGTGTTGCCACATGCCGAGCGTAAAACCAAAATTTGGTAGTCACCACGTGAGCAGAGCAGACCCACATTTTTCTCTGTCATGATCCATCTACTAAGAGAGAGTGGGAAGAAAGCAAGCAAGCACCACTTGATTTAACTGCTTACTGCTCTTTGCTGTCAGAAAGCTTTGCTTGTGATACTCCCATGCTTTTGCTTTTTGCTTTATTTTACTCCTAAAACACTGACTAGAAATCCCCACGCTGGCCTGCTCTCTGTAAATTACTTCATACCCATGTAGGCAAAAGCCATCCGTTTCGATTATCAGGGATGAAATGACTCAATATCACCAGAACAAGAAAAGTTGGGGGATAATTGACTGTCACTGTGGTTTGATTCTTTTTTTGACATTGTCTGTGAGAGACTATCCAAGTGTAACATTCTCATTCATTACAACTATCCCAAGCGTGAACCAAAGAAGTATGGAATAACAAGCAGATGTTAGAGAAGCAAGGCTCCAGGTATCAGCTCGCAAAATCAGCTGCTGTGATTTATTTACCTGGTGATACATCCCTAAAACACATGTGTAGCCTGTGCTTTCAGTGGCAGCAGCTGCCGCTCCTGCGCCCATCCCAGGCTGCAAAACCCATGCAGCGGGAGCAGGAGCATCGGATGTGCTGAGCGCTTGCAGTCATGGCTAACAGCATAGGAAAGAGGATGATTTTCTTGGTTTTGACAAGGACATCATTAGCTAACCTCAACAGAGACCATCAGCCTGCACCAGGGGAAGCCATGGAGGCACTTTCTTTGGATGAATGTCCACCACGTGAGCCCCCACGGCTTGTGCAATGCCTGATGGACAAGAAGATAGGCAGGAGGATAGACACAAAATAACTGCAAAATCTGAATCAGGATTACTCAGCCGTCAGGAGCATTAGGTACTGTATGAACATTTATTAAATTATTTAGAGGGCTGACAAGCAGCAGAACTGGAGAAAACTAAATATATTGTGATAGGCAATGGGCAATATTCCTTTGGCGAAAACAAGTAGGAACCAAAATACCAGCAGATAGTGAGAACTTAAATCCAACTGTACTGGTAAATTATTTAAAGCATATTTCCAAACTGTCATTTGAAGCTGAAGTATTATTTCCCCCTCAGTAGGATATAGCTGCTGGGAAGGTTGAGGGGGAAATAGTAACAAAGACCTGTATGTTCAAAGGGAAAATCAAGAACGTTATGCACTGAGTTTTTGTTCGACCAAAAATACTGCCCTAAATAGTGCTATGGATAACTAGATCTGAGGAGCAAAGCTGAGGCCAATAATCTGAGAGCATACAAATTGACTTTATTCGTGTTTGCAAGCAAAATTGAGTAAATTTAATTAATTTACCTTGTAGCTCAATGTACCCAATCACAGGAAACTAAGAAGGAAGATTTCCTGAAGGAGGAAGGGGGGAAGATTTGAAGCTTCCAGGTTAATGATGACATGATGGAGGATCATCACTGTTGCTCTGTCACTTCTTCCTTCCTTCCTCCCCAGGTATGGGGAGGTAGCAGCCATCCTGGGCCAAAACCCTTCCATTTTAGTTTCCACATACCCCTCTTAAATCAGTGGCAGGAGGCCCTAGATTAACTGAAGTGAGATGTACAAGACCCCCAAATCCATCTTCTTCATCAAGTATAATCCCAGTGAGGATTTGTTTGGGGTTTTTTTGTTTGGAGTTGGGGTTTTTTTGGTAACTGGTTTACTCTTTCATTTTTCTAAATAAATATTCTTTTATCCTTCAGTTTTATCAAATGATAAAGCTGAATATCCATGATGTACAACAAGGCATTCTGCAACACACAGTGGCAAACCTTAAAACCTTCCCATTTGCCCATTCCCCAGTCCATTATTTCCAGGATTTCCTGAATTTCACAGCTTTTCTCTCTTTTGGGGAGCTGGAATCAGAAGAACCATTCAGGTTTGAGACTGGTGTCCAAAGATCAGGAAAGGAGCAAATTTTCTCTTATGAATAGTTATAATGAAGAAGTTTCTCTAGCATTTAGCAAGGTAATGAAGAGCTCTGAGGTCCCCAGGGAGTTTGATACTTCAGTATTACCCTTGCGTACAATTAGGAATAATAAGCTTTATATCAAACACTTACGTATGAATCATACCTTTCTGCTATTACTTATGATAAATCTGAAAATACTTTAGGCCACAGGATTGTAACTATGCATAGAAATGACATTAAATGATCTCTTCAGGTACCCAGTCAAGCTCAGGAATGCCACCATTATGCAGTATTCTGACATCTTTGCCAACCCATCATGAGCAAGAGACCCATTTAAGTTGTTCTGCATCAGATGTTGTTTTTTATGAACAAATGTTTTCTCCATGGAGGGAGATTTATGAATGGGGAAGCTGGTGGAATGTTTTTGCCATAGAGATATGATGGATTTTTTTGTCAGTATGGAATTTATTTCCATCTGTTCTGTATCTGATTAACTCCTGCAGAGTACGTGATTAACTTAACTTCTCAAGATCATTAGCTGCTCCGCATTCCCATTATAGTTCATCAGTGTGGGACCACACACGGGCTTGAAAATGTTACATGTTGATTATTCCTAATATCTTAATCCACACTGACGGTCATTCTCTCATGAAGGCCACGGATCTAAAGAGGGAAGGCACGTTACCAGGAAAACATCACTATTCTGGAGCAAACACAAAATGCTAATGAAAACAGAGTTTAAGCAGATCCTCCTTCTGATCTCAATGCTAGAGCTAAATTAAGCCCTTTGGAAGAGTTCATGTCTGGTGTTAGCCAGCTGGAGACAACATCGGAGGCATCCAGCCAGCCCAGAGAGAGGAGAGGACCACTAGTGAGTGGTTCCTGTGCGTTACCAGCCTGTACCGAACAAGTCCTGTTTTGCAGTACGTTCCAGGTACTTGCCCCTTGTAGATCTCAAAAGAACAGCACAGACTGCAAACAGTGCATGCTGTCACCGTTGATCTTGTAATAACATGCATTTTTTTCTGATATAAATATCTCCCAACATAAAACCTGAAACATCTTAATAGAAGCAAGCAGCCGGAGCTCATGTGCAAGTCTTTTGTGTTGTCCTCTGAATTGTCTTTTGAGCGGTTTTCCCTTAGTGAATAAGGCCAGTAAATGGATGTGTCAGTAACAGATTCACGTGTCCTTGCCATGCAATTAATTGAGTACCAGATGCATTGACGTTAATGGCTGCAGGGCAGTAGCATCATGGGGACAGGACCTAGTCCGGTCACTTGGGAGCATTGATAGTTCATCTTCAGACTTGTGCGCTCTCTTTCTTCACCTAAGCAATTCCCAGACCCTATCCGAACCAAGAAGAAAACGGACCCCTGCAGAGGTCTAAAATACACAGGTTTGGCCAATTCAGGCTCCTGTGGCTGATGCCAGCTGAGGTCAGCAAAACCCGCCGAGTTATTTAATCGGAGGTGGATTGGGCAAGATGCGCCTGCTTTTGAGGCTTTTCTTTTTTTTTTTTCCTTTTCCCCTGAATGACATGCTTTTGGTGTCCTGCTGGTCCCTGTGTTTAGGTCAGGCTCACCCCCCCATCGCTGCCCTGACTGCCAGAGGTTCAGCTGGTTTAGTTCAGAGGCTGTGACTGCCAGCCGTCCCCCTGTCCCCGCACGGCTGTGTCCTAGTTCAAGCTTCGCTTCTGTAACCCGTAGCTGACCATGATGTTTTGACGTCGGACACCTGCGCCTGTGAGTGATGTTTCACATCCCCGTAACCTTTATTTGAAATGCCTGGGTTTGATATTTAGCACTTTTGAAAAGGCTTCGCTGGGGCAGGGTGAAGGTGGTTCTCAGTCTCTCCGGTCTACGCTTGCAGCTCGCAGAGGTGAACAGGGGAGCTGTCTGGGATGAGATGAGAGCAATTCACACCGTCACACTCTCTTAACTTGGGTAAGACGTATGGGATCCATACTCCCCTACAGCTGGATAGAAGAGGTACAGGGCTTACAGTGTGATAACAACCAGAAGCTTTTGTGGCTCTTTCTCAGAACATTTTAAACAGAAAATATTAGCTGGGTTTTGGTATCTTTTCTCTGGTTATTCATTAAATTAACGACGGGATATAATGTCCCGTCACCTGGTTCTCCATCAGATATTTACATACCGTTCCTGGTTAGGAGGCAAGAGGAGGGTCATTTCACCCAGCTGCTGAAGTCCCGAGGCAGCGTGTTTTGTGGTGGTGCAAGGGGACCCCGCGGGGATGCAGGATCCGACCGTACCCGCACGCAGCTGCCAAGTGAGCCTGCACAGGGCACCTAGCCCTGTACCCCTCCACGTCACCGGACAGCCTCCGTCCGAGGGTGACGGCTGCGTCCCACCGTGTCACGCTGTCAGGGCTGCTCGGGACAGCAGCCACCAGAAATAAAACGTGACAGCCAAACCTGCCTGAGTTAAAACTGGCAACGTGTAAAGATCGAGCTCCTGCTCAAGTACGCTGTTAGAGCTCCACGTCTACGTACCGGCTTCAGCACTCGGCCCCGTTCCTACTTACCCAGGATTTGTGTTCCCACACCAGGATGCGGTTATCTGAAATAAGGACTGGCGCCCATATCCTGCAGAACAAGTCCCCGCTGGTGCTGGATACCCACTCGCACGTTTCAGGTTCCTTATTCTCTCACTTCCATAGTCCTTTAAGCTTCCTCCTTGAATCTGCAGATTTAATTTAGATATTTATTATAGTGAATGATCAGAGAAAGGAAAGTTTGGAAAGATTTTCTACTAAGATCTAGTGCTAGTACACTCTGAAATTAATTAAATTCCTCAAAAATTTCTAGAAGAGCTGAATTGCCTTCCTACGCTGCAGTTTTTCAGCTTCCACATTCCTCTCTGTACCAGGTACTGGCTACAAAAGCGGTTGTTATTTTCTTCCATCACTCACAAACGCAGACCTCTCCTGCCCTGTTGTATCTAAGGAATGGCATTTAGCTGGTAACCGCTAGATACTTGGCATGGAAATTTGGAAAGCTATGCAAAGATGGGATTTGATTAGATGGTAGTTTATTTACTGGGGGGGGGGGGTGGGGACCTCTGGATTTTTCATCAGATACATCCTGTGAACATCAAACACGAGTGCCGTTGCCAAATGGTCCTTTTGGCATGCCAGGCCATGCGCCTTTCCCTTTCCTGCTTTGTCTTCCACAGGCTGCCGTATCCAGGAATGCAGCACCATGCTTATTAAAGGCTGAAATTATCCACTGGGTGGTTAAAAAAAATGATGATTCCGGCCACTGAGTGAGATAACCGGTAATTTTGTAAAGTACATTTAGTCAAATAAGATTTTTTGGCAGCCGAATGTTGATGTAGCAGAATGTGCTTTTCTGATTGACATATGCTAACAATACTGCCTCCACAGCCAGGGGGAGGATAATTTACTTTTCATTTCCATTGGAAATGAGGTGAACCAGAATGTGGTAGATAGTTAAATCCCAGCTATGTGGTTTAATTGATTTGCTCAAAACCACGAATCAAGTGATACCCTGCATCCTCAGTCCTCCCCATCATCACTTCCAGGAAACCAGCAAAGACAAATCTCCTCCTGAGATAGTTTTCAGCTGCTTCAGGGTTTCTCAACCATTTCCCCAGGCATGTCCTCAAGAGGTGGCTGGACCGGAGGAGAGTCTCTGCAATGGGAAATCCTCCCCAGCAGAAAATGGGAAGGCTGGCAGCTGTTGGCCAGCATTTCCCAGCCAGCAGGCAGGCACGCTGTGGGGAAATGAAGTAGGAGAGAAGCTTAGTCAGTCCAGGTGAGGTTTTAGCGGCTCACCATTGTCCACACTTCTCTCCTTTTTAATTGTCCTTCTCTCATCCCTGAAGAGGAAGGAGGAAAAATTGCTCTGAGCATCCCCACTCACTGCTGGAAGGGGTCATGTCTCTGGAGACCAAGAATTTGGCTTTGCTGTCGTGTCATTTATCAGGTAACGAAGGAACATCTCTGGTCTCTGCCACAAAACCATGGTCATAACCCAGAGCTAAAATCGTCCCTAAATCTCAGCTGCACCTCACGTCCACTCCAGGGGTCTTGCCCCTGTTGGATCCAGGGATCCTGGCTGCTGTTTCGTGGGACACACACCGGAGTGGTGCACCATGCCATGCTGCTGCTGCGACCGGCACTTCATGTTTCATTTGCTTTGTGGGACTTTATTTACTTATTTAGAGAAAAGGCCTGAGGGAAAATATAAGACGCGTGTTCAAAAATCTTTTACGATCTCAGTAAAGGAACATTTTCTCATCAAAACTCTTTCAGTGAAAATATTATGAGTAGTTGTGGTTCTTGGCTTTTTTAATTATAAATACTTCCAGCAGAGGTATTTAACTTGCTACTGTATCTCCAGGAAGAGCCTTTAACCCAATTTTTTACTTTTAAACACTTAAGTGCACCAAGACCTCGTAAAGCACCTACCAACACTCATTAACAGTTCTGTACGCCTTCAAAGCCGTGCACTGGCGGACCGTGGGAACAGCCAGCTCTAGGTGGCTCAGGCGATTGAGTTTTGCTGGAAGCAAAAGTGACCTGTAAATGCCTGTAACAGAATGTAATATTTGCCCTCCTCCCCTTCAGATACATATGAGACAAAAGTCTGAGCTTGTAGGAGGGATGGAAAAACCATCTTCTTTCAAAGTGGCCTTTGAGTCTGTGTTCCTCCAGAAGTCACCTTGGAGCACAAAAGAATAAACCTTCACAAAACTTCTGATTTACAGGACTCATATAAGCCCTCTGGGGAGTCCCTCTGTAAAGTTATATGCTCATCTTCTCCATCACCGTTGTGAGCGAGCTGATGTCTGCTTTTAGTGGTAACCCAGGGAAACCACGGCAGCCAAATAATTTGAGGGACGACTTGGCAAAAGCAAATCACGTCAGCATGAAGCTCAGCAGAGCCAGGGGAGCAGTTTTCTGTACAAAAGATTTAGGAAGAGTCACAAACCCACAAACTGGCTTCTGCTTTTGTGTCACTTGATTTTTCTGGTCCTTTCCCCAGTGTCTCTCCCACACTCCTGTTCGGAAGGAAGAAGAAAACTCACATCATGCTGAGTTGTCTAGTCTCACGCAAAGTCTTGATTTTTGTTGAGCTGACCAAGAGAGGCTGATAGATGCATTTTTTTTTTTCCCTTCCAGAAGTGTGACTTAATTTCCATTTGTCTTCTCATGAGCTTACGAAGCCCCAGCCCCAGATTTGCTCTGTCTTCTGTGTCCTGCAAAACCCTGTGTAATTTTAATACTTCATGTTTTGGCTGGAATTAAAATCACCTTTGGCAAGAGAGGGCTAAGAGAAAGCTGGGATGAAAAGTGCATCATCGTTCGCGGGCCAGGGAGGTTTGGTGCCTGGGCAGGTCACCACGGCCATGTCTTTGCATCCATTAGATGATCACGTATCTCAGGCATGCCTTCACGGGGACAGGTCTAGGCAGAGATTTCTGCTGGGAGCTCTCCCTCGGGTGGCACCCACATACGTCGTCACCATCCTGCACAGCACATCCAGAGAAGAGCAATTTGGGTCTCTGAGTGTTATTGCTCAGGCTGGAAGGGAAGGTTGTTATTCTGTACAAGAGAAAACATGACTTGGTCCTGAGGACTAATCCCATCCCACAGATGCTGCCAGCCTGGTGCTTGAACGGCTTTTAGGACTGCACTAATTACAGGAGCGACAGCAGCATGGAAGTAGGTTAGTGTTTCATTTTCTCCTGCCAGTGGCAAACACTGGAGTATTGGATTTTCTTTTTTTTTCATGAGGATTTAGCACACAGTCACAGGATTTGTGGTGGTGGGGTGTTTTTTACACTAGAGAGCAGCCAGTGCTAAGCCTTTCCATGCGCAGCTTTGCGCTTCTGCACTGTGCTCATGCTGCACGCCACGGTCCATGGTGGTGCTGAGCAGAAACCCCAGATCTGGTGGGTTTACACTGATGCAAACACATCAGTTTTAATGGAGAGGAGAATCAGACTGAACCATGCTTGGTGGTAGCAGAGATGAGGCCAGACCACTCTGCTTGTGCATCTAACCAACCCTGAATACAGAATTAATTTAGAGCCAGTACGGCGCAAGCTGTCCTTCCCACGGTGAGCCAACATAAAGCCCGAGACTTTCAGGTCAAAAATGAACCTGGATGCTGTCTAAATCTTCCTTCCCAGGGCCAGAGTGGTCTGTAAAGGTATATAAGGACCCAAAGTCTCCCACAGGTGTTCACTGACAGCCATAGCCACTTTAGTCCCACTGATGTTAGGAGTTTCGGTGCTGTAAAAAATCCCATTAAACACCTATACAAGTCTTCCTGCTCCTGAAGACCTTTGAATATGTAGTCCCGGAATCCCAGACCAGGTCCTCTTGAAGCAGGTGAGAAACTTTGAAGAGGTGTCTGGGGCATCAGCTCCAGCAGCACGCAAAATCGCCTGGAAATGAAGTGTTACTGCACTGACGTGCACAGTGTGAGGGGGTCCGGACTCGCACAACCCAGCAAGCAGCTTGCCAGAAAAAACACTGAATACAGAGGGTTTGCAGGAGGGGGATTAGCTTTTCTAGCCTTTATGGTCCTTGAGGGTTTGTGTTTGCAAATAATTCTTTCCACAAAGTAAAACCTTCTGCTTCTGGGGAAAATATTGATATATTTTTTTTAACTATATGAGAGTTTTTGTACAAAACAAGACATGGAAAAAATCTTTAAATATAGCCTTTCGTAGAAAGCATGCAATTTTCACACTTTTACCATAACAATTCATAAAAGGGAAAGTCAACGCTATTCTAGACAATTTCCCAAGATTTTTAAAGACTTCACAATACAATTATGGAATGAATCAAGGCTTTGAAGAAAGCTCAGAAAAGACTTTTTGAGTTCTGTGTAATTATATTAGGCAAGACGAGTTTATAGCTAGAGCAAAGTTTTTGAATAAAAGCCAATAAACTCCGAAGCTCAGGCGACAGAGTGAAACATTTCCAGAGTTAAGCCTTTCTTTTGCTGATGTGCAAACATTGTTCAGCAGTAGGAAAGAAGGCCATTCAGCAGCTAAAACAATAGAAATAGGAGTGACTAAAAATGAGTAACTACAGGGCTCATTTCTTAGGCTGACCCGGTAAGTCTAAGCAAGTCATTTCACCCTTGTGTGCACCCGCTCAGCCCAGCTGCATCGTGAAGGTTAAATAAATGAAGTAGGTTCTTTACAAGCATAAATTATTCTCTCAGTGAAACCGTGTTGCTTTGTACCAGCTGAGAACTTGGTCCCTACTGCTTAATGATCTTCCTTAGCGTCTCGAGGCGACTCCAAAAGATAACTCTTCTTTATATGCAGGAGGCTGTGAGGTCTTTTAGAAGCTTAGAAGACTGCTATATATTTAACAAAAGGGGCCATTAACAGCTTGTAATGGTGGGGTATATCCAGGAATTTCCTCAGTCCACAGAGGAGCTCTATTATTATTACCAGCATAAATGAGAGATGATGTTCTCACCATGTGGGTTGCGAGAGACGAAACCCAGCTGGTACTTTTGCTAAACACATTGAGCTCTGGAGTGCAAAGCTGTATAGAGACTTGATCCATCTAAAGAAAACTTTGGCAACAACAACACTGCCTGTCTTCACCAAAAGAGAAGTTGCATCTTTCTCAAATTTATGGACAAAGAAATTTAAGTGCTTCTGATTGCCAGTGCACCTGCTCCCCATATGCTTATGTGCTTCTTATTTCTTTCTTTTATGGATGCCCTGTAGCATCTTGGGAGTGTGGTTGAATTCTTCCTCCAACTTTCCGTTCATCTCTGGCGTTTCTGAATCCCTCCAGAGCAAAGAGACCACACATCTGCACTAGGTACCAGGCGTACAGCAAATGCTTGTGCACTGAGGTGATGGTGCTGCGTGGGTGGGTGGAGAGGGGATGGCTCCATCCCAGCAGACGGAGCACCCCTGGGTAGCTGAGGCTTCCCTGGTTTTGCAGGCTGCAGACGGACGTGGGGTTGGCTCGGGGTGCAGGGTTGCTTCTGTGGTTTAGAGCACTGAGGTGCAAGATACGTGGCTATCTGGGGAAGAAGTTAGCATGCCTTGTAACCCTACCACAGGGCAAAGTTCCCTATTGGCTTTATCTTTTTGTCATTTTGTCGCTTTTAATAAAATCGCTTCTGCAGTCATTTGCAGCGCGCAGTTTAATTCTTGTCAATAGTTTGAGATTTTAAAAATTTAAGGGGCTTTTGATTTGTTCCGCGCTCATCTCGGTGATGTGCTGAGCCTCCCCCTGAGCCGTACAGTGGAGAGGACGAGCCCTGCGGGCACCCAGCCCCTCCGTGCTGCAGGGGGTTTGGCACGGCAGCTCGCCGTCTCGCCATGCCAGCCTTGCCACAGACATGCGGGCAAGTCCTACACATGCCTCTATTTCCCTGGGCTGCCGTTCATCAAGCTCAGCTCCAGCGGGGTTTCTAGGCAGCCCGTAAGGCCCTCCTGCATTTATTTGACACGAACAGTGACTTCCACTTGATTCAATCCCTGCTTAACTTGATCCGCCATTTAATTTTATCAAAACTGTAGTAATCAAATAATTCCTACTAAAAACATTACAACTTCCACTTGTTTATTCTGATCAATTTTAATTCTTTAAGGCACAAGGTTTATTGGATAATTTGGTTATGAGATAACAAAACGCTATCATTAGATCTACAAGGAAAGGACAGAACACAAAAAAGAAAGTTAAAAAGATCCCAAGGAGTGCTCATAATAAAGAAAAAAATACAATAACATACTGTTATTTAGGAGTCGTGCTGTTCGCGAGGGGAAAATATCAATGGCATGTTTTGGTTGAGACATTTCTGGCAATGAACTACACTGAAACAGGGAAGACAACAGAATTGGATGCGAGTGGATTTGCCTTTTTTGAGTGTTGACCCACACGCATGAAGGCACATCAGTGGTGGTTAAGTTTTCTCTCTGTGCAATAAGCCTTCAAAAGCCAAAGCCAGCAGAGTAAGAGGAGAGAAAAGATTTCCACTGCAGGCTGTTTCTCTGTTGCTTTGAGAAATAAAACACAATCTCCTGCTCCACCGATCCTTCTCATCCCTTGACCGTGCCACATCTCTCCCCTGCAGGTCAACACTTTCATCTCCTTCGTGTTCCCCATGGTTGTCATTTCTGTGCTCAACACCATCATCGCCAACCAGCTCATGGTCATGTTCAAGCAGGCTGCCCAGGAAAACCAGGTCTGCACCATCGGCGGGCAGCAGACGATGCTCAGCATGTCCATGGAGCCCAGCCGCGTGCAAGCCTTGAAGCACGGCGTGAGGGTCCTACGTAAGTATTCACGTATCTTGGCATGGAACTGGCTAGAGGTGTCTAAGTAAATATAATTTGAAGAGTTATAGGTTGAAATTGGTAAACGCTTTCACCCAAAACATATTTTAAATGAAAATTAGCTCTTTTTGGAAATCCAAATTGCCCCCAAATGCTTTGACATTTGCCAAAATTGTCCAATTCTTGTCTCAAAGCCCCAAACTTTGGAAAATAAGTTTCTTTGTTCTCTTGGTCTCTTTCCTTCCTCATCTATTTCTTGCTGAGTCACCAAGAGTTTTCTAGGGAATTTTACTGTTTATTTGCCACTATTTTTTTTTTTCTCCCAGAGTCACTTTTCTGACTCCTAATCTTCCCTTAAAGGATAAAAAAAAAAAATCATATAGAGAAAGGAAGCTAAAGAGATACTTGAGTATTATTTAATTAATTGTGCTCAATGGGGGAGAAGCTGATAAATGAAAATTTCAAATTTAAGGGAAAAAATATATTTCATGTCCTGTGAAACAGAAACAACTTGAGAACATCAAGTTTTCTTGCTTCTTCTTCTATTTCTGGCCAGCTCCAGCCTAAACACCTCTCTTTCAGCTGGTGCTGGCTTTAGGCTTTGAGTGTGACCAAGGGACTGATGTAGTTTTAAAACCAAACTTATTTCATGTGATTGTGTTCGAAGAGATCAGTTAGAGTGACACATAGCACAGGGTACGCAGCCCCACTGGCAATGCCCATGGTAAATCAGATGTGCAAATTTCTCTCAGCTGTTACAAGCAGAGACTTTGGAAACCCGGTGTGGTGGTGGTTTCCTTCGCCTGCTCCCAAGGTAAAAGCAGGAGCTGCTCTGAAGATGTTCTCTGCTTCATTAGAGGTGCGTGGAAAATCAGTTTTGCCCTGAAGATACACACATAGGAAAAAAGAGTTTCTTGCAGTCAATCAGAGCTTTAATTCAGATTTCAATTTTCTTCTCTCTCTCATTAAAAAAAATGGCCAAATGGCTCAGATGATTGGAAAAAAAAAAAGATTTTGGTTAATTCAGACTCTTCCTAGTGTTTCTCCTCTTCAAAACTCTGATAATAGCAAAACTGATCTGATGGCAAAACATTCCTCACGTAATGGCATACACCTGATGTTTTATATCATCCCAGAAATAACTCCACTGCACGCTTGAAAACCTGAAGCGAGAGAGCAGCAGGGGCAGTTGCTGTGTTGTCTACAGTGAAAGAATTCCCCTGTTCCTGTCTTGCACATAACGTCTCCCCAAGTCAAGTGTTCAGCTCTGGGGTAAGGTGACTGTGATTATTGCCCTTCCTGGGGGCCAAATGTCTCACTATAAACTCAGCAGCGTTCCCAAGGGACACGTGTGTACCCTTCTGTGAGTTGTACTTACCTTCTCCCACCAGATATTGCACCCAAAGTTCTGCAGACTCTGACCCAGCTAATCGCAATATCCAAACCCAGACATTTTTTGCCCCGAGCCAAATTGGTATGCAGCAGAAATGTAAAAAAAATGCTGCTGCTTCTTATGTGATTTTTAACTACATTTTGGAGCCCTTTGAGGGCTGGCTATCTAACCACATTTCAGACAAATTCCCAAGCCCTGTTCTGGAGAATACCTTCATCTATATTTCACATGCAATCAAGGGTTCACGTTTGCACATGCAGTGTCTCAAACAACATTGATAGCTGGGAGCACAAGTGGCCATTTATGAACTGCTCAGGTAGGTATTCATAACTTCATGGACGAACTAGACAGAACTGTGATCTCCATGGATGAGGACAGAAAGGGATTTAATTTTTTTTTATTCCTCCAACCAACCACATTTACGGTAATCACAAATAATCCTTTTCTTTTGCGTTTGCCTGTTGATATGTAAAGCTAAAGAACAGACTTGCTTACACACAGAGACTCTCTGAAAAAGCAAAACTAGACCAGCATTTTAATGATTTACTCAACAGCAACTTAAGCCTTGCATATATCACTTTATTCCTTTTCTTTTTCTGCAGAGCTTTGGTTCAGATAAAGGTTAAATAAAAGATCCTGCACCCAGGAATTGAGCTGTACTTCAAAATACTGGATGGCTTAATTAAATAAGCTGAGGAAAAGACCAAAGAATCTGGTAGCTTAAACTGACAGATGATAAAGCAAAAGCTGTTCAAAAATAGTACCCCCAAAAATCTAACAAAGGATGCTGGTACTGGTTTTAAACTGTGAGAGTCCTCGTGCACATTAGATGGTGAGAGTTTGTTAGCAGAAAGCTTTCTGACCTGTGCTTTTCATGGCAAAGCTCTTGGTAGCTGAAGCACTTTGGCCAAGGCCACATTTCCAACAAGGAAAGAAATCCCTAGAGAAGGCACCAAGAACCTCCATGAGATTTTTCCAGCTGTTTTTCACGAGGGATGCTAGTCCCATGCCATAGGCAAGCTGCCACATGCAGCCCAGCTTCGAACACCACGCTGGGAAATGCCTACTGAGACAAAGGAGAGAAAAACCCAGAAGACATTAAATTCCCCATAATTATCTCGTTGGGCTGTGTTTATTGACTGTCTCTGCGCCCCGATCAACCATCATCCATGAGGGGATAAGGAGCGAGCCTTGCTTCGGCACTGAGCTTGCAAGGATGGGGCCGTGCAAGTCCCTCGGTCCCCTGTTATCTTTTTCTGTTTCTCGACGCTTCTGCCTATTACCATTAAGTGAGAAGCTGCCTTTTCTCACTTGCACTACAACATCTCACACCTCCCTCTCTCCTTTTAGTATTGCATATTCTCTTAACATCAAGAAGAGAGAGCTCCTCATGAATAAAAAGAGAGAGACCTAAATTTACACGTGCCCTTCCCCGGGCATTGCTCAGGGGTAGTGGAAAAGCACCCCCTCACCAACAGGTCCACGTTTCCTCCGAGGCACTGAAAACCAGCCCTTCTTTCTCTGAACAATAAGCTTAATTTTCTTCTTCTTCTTCTTCCCCAGGCAAGTTTTTGCTTTTGTTATGAGCTGCAAAAGCTGAGACAAGTTAGCAAAAGTGAGGGTTTCTGTCTGGAGCCTGAAATGGTGCAAAAGTGGGTCAGACGTGGCACCGTGGGCAGCGATGCACAGATATTACAGGCATCTCCGCAGTAGCACCCCAGCAGCAGGACTGAGCTCCCTTCCCTGCTGGGAAGGCAATGAGAGAGCAGCCTCTTGCTTCTTTTCTGGACTGAGGAAGATCCAGCAAATAAGAAATCCACCATCAGTTTTGTCTGTGATTCACCGCATCATGCACAAAGGCTTTTTTTATCTAGCAAGTGTGAGTGAAATCCTGCTTCATTTCATTTTTCAGATGCACTTGATTACTGGAGGTGCTTGATTCACATTTACTTTTGTCACCTGTTCCTTGCAACTTTTCTTTTTTAATAAACCAGGCCTTGGAGCTGTCCGAAAAGTAGCAAAAAATACACAGGGATGCACATGATTTATCCTCGGATCAATGGCAGCCAAAACCATGTACACCATCCGGGCTAGTTTATGGAAGAGGATAGGAAAAGAAAAATGACACTTGTCCACGCTAATAAAGCTGTTGGCTCGAAATCAGAGCTTCATGGGGGTCAAAGTATTTTCCATTTCCAAAAGTGAACTTTGGCTTGAAGTACAGAGAGCTTGGTTTTGTTTGAAGGGTGAAATGTTTCAGAACTTGTAAAACTAGCGCTCAGGAAAGAAATTTTTGCATTTAATGGTGTGCAGAGCTGTTGGGTGAGATCAGAGCAGCAAACACCTTCCTTCCTTCCTCCAGATCTACTGAGATTATATATTTATTTACATTGAAATAGGAGCTAAAAGTAGCCAGGCGAACAGCTTCTTTCAAAACGTCCACAACAGCATTTTCCTCCTCTTTGGTAGCATTTATGTATTTTCCTGGCTCTGTCTGACTTTGGTCATGTACAAAATAGTTAGGGAGATCAGGATCAAGGAATGTGTCAGCCCTGCTGCCTGGCAGCCACCTCATTAATTCATTAAGCATGTGATTTCTGATTGTAATTCCCTCTCTGCTGTCAGCGTTCACCAGGTGTGAGGATCCAAATTCAGAGCTCGAGGCGCTGGCAGCTTCCCAGCTCTTTGGTGAGGGTAACAGGGCAAGGTCTGCACCAGCGCTGCCGCTAAAAATACCTCCCGCCAAGAGGTTTCATACCCGCCTGCATCCATCTGATATTCCTTCCATTTCTCCAATTGTAAACCACCTCCGATTTTTGTTATTATTCCTTGGCTATATTGTAGTGCTGGGAAGTTGAGTCTTTTGGATGCTGCGTGATGCTTCATGGAAGGGTGAAGCTTCTCTGATCGCATAGCCTGATAGGCCAATCATTTGATAACATCCTAAATAAATCTTAAACACACATGTACACACGTACCCTTCAGAACAAGCAGCTTTCAGCAGGTAAAACCTCACGTACACTGCCCAGACCATGGCATGCTGTTTCCAGACACAGAGAGGCAATATCAGTCTTCCCCATCTCATCGAGCAACCCTCAACACCTCCCCGACTGCCTGTGGGATCCGTTCCCACCGTGGATGGAAGGAAGGAGTTATTGAATGGCACAGCTGAGCTCTGATAACAATGTTGAGACAAACTGATGGACATCGAGGGGAGACTTTGCATGTCCCTGGGTGGATGTTGGCTAAGCCTATTAAAATGTAATCAGTTCCAGGTAGCATTTGCTCTGTTACAGAAGCTGCTTAGTGAAAGCAATTATAAAGCACTTAGAGAGGTTTAACCAATTAAAAGAATATCCTTCAGTCTCCCACAGCTGGCTGAGTGATGCCTCAGTAAGATGCTTTTTAGGAGATGAAGTCAAACCATATTTTTTTACTGAACATCTAAGAATTTTTTATTATGATTTTGGGTTCTCTGCATTTCTTCAAGTTATACAAGACAAAGGCCAAGTATTAATGAAATATCCATGTGTCCTGCTTTTCATTAATTTGTGCATTAGTAATTCCCCTTCTGAACAAACATTTTGAAGAGTTCATTCATTTCTCTTCAGTGATGTTCCAAGTCTGAGCTGTCCGTTTCAGGAGGAGAATATTTCTATAAGATTTAGTGTAACCCTCCCACAAACAGGAATAAGAAACAGCTAATACTTTGCAGCCACAATACACAGAATAGCACCAGTCTGAAAATCTGCTCCTTAAACAGTCATATTTCATTTCCTTCATATTCTAAGGAAGTCAGATTTGTCCATGAATCAATTCTTTTGCAAGAAAGGAACTAAATTAATGGCAGTTTGTATCCCTAATAAAAAGTCTGAGCAACTCCCAGTGGAGTTCAGCAAAACCCCTGTGACTTTAAGCATGAGTGGAAGCCGAGTTTAACAGCTGAAGCGTCATATCAAAATTCAGGAGGATAAATTAGCTATATAACAGTTGTATATATTTCCCAGAGATGTTCGTACACGTAGGTTTACCTTACAGCCTGCCAACTGACATAAAGAGAGCGGTATCGGAGCGCTCTATAAACACCCTCTGAGGAGCAGAAAGGGATGACGGCTGCACCTCTCGGGACACGGAGGCTCTTTTTTCTCCTCTCCCAAGACGTGTCCCTTCGCTGGCACTGCAGGTCCAGCTGGCAAGACATTTCGGCTGGGATTCGGGCTCTCGTGGCTGCATCTCTGAAGAAAACTCTAGGGCTGGTCATGCCCAGCAAGCAGATTTTCCTGGTGTTAAACCCTGTCAATGTGAGTGTTTAAAAAGCTAACTGATGTGTTTTTAAACATAAGGTCTGGCCAGGGCCTGAGTCACTGCAGAAGCATGCAGTAAATACAGCCCCAGGGTCCCTCTGGGGAGCAGAAACCATTCTGGGAAGAACAAAGGACACGAGAAGCTCAAAACTGGAGGGGAAAGAAGAAAGGGGCTGCAGAGGATGCCAGTTTGGGTTATACCTGATCTTACCAAATAGAAAGAGCCTTGAACCTGGTGAGGAGAAGACAGGAGCTCTTATCTATCCTTCAAAGGGGAAATTTTCTTTCTTTCTTCTTCCTTCTCCTCCAAACATCCAGACATCCCGGGGGGGAAGGGCATGAATGAAGTGTAAATGGAATTAAGCAACTTCTTCTCTAATTTCCAAAAAAATAATTACCTTAGAAGGAAACTGGGGAAGAGACCCAAGTTTGCACTGGGTCAGCAGTGATGTGCTGCTTTTTGGAGCCTGTTCTTGGGCTAGCTTTAACCTTCATTTTCTGCCTTGCTCCTTATGGATGAAACCAGTGCCAGTGTACAATTTAATCACCAGAGTGAGCAGGGGCAGGAATTCACATCCATTTTCAAATTTGTCAGCTGAAGCCATTGAAAATCAGGACTAGAGAATACAGTCAGAGTAAAATACATTGGTTTTGCGTGCCAAAAGGTTTTTCTATTCACTCTGCTGTCTCACTGCCATTAACAAAAGAGTATTTAGGGGAACATGGCTCCTTTCAAGCAAGATAGCATCTTCTACCCCTTAATCCAAAAAAGAGACACTCCTCCCGCAGTAGGAAAAAAAGAAAGAAAATGATACAGAAAGATAAAAAGCAGATCTCTGGCTGCTGGGAATGGAAATTAAGGAGTCAAATCTAATGTTTACACTGCTCAGTAATATGTGCAAGAGCACAGGGGGATTGTATCCAGCAAATGCTGCGTGTTTTCAGTGGTGTCTAAAGGAGCTGACGGCTCCCCAGGCCCACTGCTATTCCCAGTTTCTCCTTCTTTGCTCTCCTGAGTACTGTTGGTGCATACTGGTGGTCCCCAATCTCCGCTGGTTATCGACTTTTATGGAAATCCTTTCTTCTGCAACCTTGTGACCCAAATACCAGCATAAGCAGTTTTTATTTTACTAGGCTCATACCCACCCTCGCAGCTCCCGTAACCCCTAGTTTGGGGCCCACTGGTATAAATATTGCCTAGGACCTGTCACGTAGTGCCTCATGTTAATATAAACAGTGCTTCGAGGTTTAACTAGGCAGTGCCAGCTACATCTACACTTGGCCCAGCTTTTACCATCTCTCATATCAAATGGCATGGTGACACGTGCTCCTCTTTGGGAGAGATTCTCTTGCAACGCCATCAGCTAAATAAGTATGTAAAACCCAGGAGTTTTGAATACACAAGGACTGTTTCTCCAGAAATCAGCATTAATGCAAATCCCTGACATGAGCCCCATAACACTGTTATATACATTATTAGTACCAGCAGGAGCATGCATTCCTTGGGCACTGCTGGAGATACACGGCTGCTGCTGAGCTGAAATGCAGAAAAGGCTGAGAGGTGTTGTTCAGATGGGTCAGTACGTACCCAAACAGCTCCTGCCTTTGCTCAGAAATTACAAGAAGCTCTTCCCCAGCTGTGTGTGTTTCAGCTCTCCCTGAAATACATAGAAAAAGAAATAAGTTGGCCAAAATAATCTGAACAAAACTATCAAGGAAGGATGGATTTGAGCTTCTCCGGAGGCCTTAGCAACAGTGGAGGTTAAAAGAAGGACCAGCATCTCTTTTCTCCCTCTCCTGGAGAGAAAGGAGGAGAGGAGGAGGGATACCGAGGGCCACCCCGGAGCCACAGGGCTGTGACTCAGCATGACCCCATTGGGGACAGGAGAGCTAAAGAGAGGAGGAAAACACCAGCCAAATGCTTTGTACTGCAGCAGATCCCCGGGGTCCGGCAGCAGTTGCACGTTACCCATCGCTGTCCCGGTGCTCTGAGTCACGCTGAGCCTCAGATGCCCCCAGAAGAAGGATGGGGGGGCTGAAAATCCCTCCCAAGTGTGGCTCCCATGCTCAGTCAAACCAGACACCGAGCACTCGCCGTGGTCTTTTTACACATGATGTATTGCTCCATGCTCATGCTAACCCAACGTGAGTTTTCCGAGACGTTGGCCCCGGAGAAGGGCTGTCTCCCAGCCTCAGCCACAGGATACACACGAGGTAAAATAAAATACTCAGTGCGATCTAATATAATTTGACTTCCAGGATTGCTTCCACATCCAGTTTAGTCTGAAAATCAAGACTGGCACAGTTTAAATCTTCTTTTGCACAATGAAAAAGATGTCACTCAAAATTTATGTTTCCCTCTGCAGGACTTCCTGCACGATAAACAAACAAGGGCTCGTCCTTCGCCGCTCCTCCTTCCTCTCTCCCCTTTTTCCTTGGGATGCAGTTCAAATGGGCAGAGAATAGAGCCATTATAAGACAAAATAGAAAGCCACAGGATGCAATAATTCAGGTTTTAATACATGTTTAAATTGGGAGATTGATTTAGAAGGGAAATGAAGATGCAGCTCAGTGGAAGGATCATTCCCCTGCATCCCCAGCACGCTGGCGTCGGCTTGCTCGGGTCCCCTCTCCACTCCTCAGCCCTGGGCTAATCCGCAGGTTTGGCACCTCATTTGCTCAAATGTGGGAAATATCAGAAGTTCATGGAGCAGCCCTGCTCCTACTAACACCGCATTGAATTCATTAGAAGTGAGGGATGGGTCTGGTTTATTTTTAGTTCAAAAAATAGAGGCAGGGAATCTCCGACCTCACAAACACCATCCTGGAGAGTCACCTCCATCACGCGTTGGGTCGAATCCTTCCCCTGCAGTGCTCAGCTCCAGCAGGCTGACCTGCTCCATCTTACTCCACCAAAGAAACCCTTGTGTCAAGCCTCTGATGGTGGAGAACATGTCCTACAAGCTGATAACAATGATAAAAAACCATTTTGGCAGCCACTTTGCCCAGCATTTGTTTTACAACTCATCCGTTTTGATAAGCATGTGCTCAGGGAGGCACAAGACAGCAGCAAAAGGCACCAGGTATCTGGGAGAACAGGACACTTTCATTCTGTATTAGATAAAAGTTAACACATTCCCACGTTTCATATTCATCCCTGGGGAGGGGACCCAACAGGGCAGGATTGCCACCCTAAATCTGCTTGATCCCTTGTATGATAAAATCGAAACATACGGATTAAGGGTGACAAATACAGGTCAGGGTCTCCTAATCTGTGCGGCAGAGGCTGGTGGCACAGAACCGCACAGCGTGCTACCCAGCTGGGATTTCCAAATCAGACCATAAGTGTCTCCAATGCATTTAGCTATGTGTTTAATAGAGTTTTAATTGCAGAGTGATAGCATGTGATATTACAGAATTACCACAGATTACTTAATTGACTATTCCTTTGCTCAGCTCAAGCAGATATTTCTCTGAATATGTGTTTTTGCTGCTATAGATCCCTGCTTCCATATTATTTGGCACAGCATTGTCTGAGCAACAGCAGCAGAGATCCTTTACCAGGAGAAAACCACTTCCATTTAACGTGTTGGTAAATTTAACAGGCAGATGTGCGAGACTCTTAAAATTGGCTGTAGAAAGAATCCAGATCCTGCCGTTCTTAAAGAGCTGCATGCAGGGGTGAGCAGCTGGGAAGTGCCAGTGCATGGAGGTTTCTGCAAAAATTATGATCTGCACGAATGCACTTGTGTCGGGAGCCATTTGGGAAGCTGCTTTCACAGCCTGAAAAATCCAGCTAATCCTGTACAGGCACTGGGGAAGCAGATGGACTGGAGCTGTGATGTTGGCTCATTCCTGTTGGCCCAGTGCTGATGGATGGAGGGGGAGAGGCTGGAGAGTATCGCTTCTCCTGTGGCCCCTGGGAGGCATCTCCTGAGAAGTCATGGGTGGACTGCCCCATGCAGGGCAAACCAAAAGTCCATCCAACAGAGAAATTAATTTCTGGAGATGGTCAAAAGCAGGCGCTCAGAAATGTGGAAGAGCGAGGCAGGCATCCAGCGCTCCCTCCGAGATTCCTGCTGGACCTTCCCACTTCTCCTGTGCCACGAGTCGTTTAGGGGCTGTCCCCATCAAAGTCCCAGCAAAGGTCCTCAAGGCAGGATCAGAAACAGGTCAAATTCATTCACCTGATGGCGTCCGAAGAGCTGCAGGCTGTCTAGTGATGAATTACATCTGCAATCACAATGACCATATAGCAGCCAAAAACATTCAGATTGAAATCATGAAGTCACTTGGACAAGAGAATAAAAACAGAGCCTCTAGCTTTCTTTCCAAAACATGTCCCTTCAGTTGCCTAAAACTTTATTGAATAAATGGCTTTTGCAGCATTCCTGGAAGATGCTCTCATACACCATGCAGGCTGATGCTAAAAGAATATAACCGTCTCCATTGTTAGTTATGTGTTTAATAAAAGAGATAGCACATGGAGTTGAAGTGTGGCTGTGAGTACGGAGACGGACACCAGGAATTATTTAATTTCTGTACAAATTAGGCAGTGATCCTGCTAGTGATGACACCCACAAAAACAGGGCACAGACACTTCCCCCCCTGTTGTGTTACTGAAGTCTCCCCTGTGCCTTTTGGCTGAGTAATGGTGATGGGGAGATGCAACCGCAGCCAGACTTCCTCCTCCTGGATCGTGTTTTTCAAGGGAAACACATCTTCTGCATATCTCCTCTATGAGCTGTGGCATAGGCCCTGTGGGATGATGACAGCATCTGGGTTTGGGACATTTCCACATAAATATTTGCAATCCCAAGGCAGAAGGAGAAGCAGTGCCTGCCTCCGTGTGCCAAATCCGCATTGCACTGGTGGTGCGTAGCTCTGTAAGAGAGCTTTGCTGCTTCCTAGCCCTTTACGGGTCACATAAAGGACAAGAATGATGCGGCCCTTATTCTCTGTAGAGTAAATTTGGGATGAAAAATTAACATAATTATTTTATTTAGCCTTGATTTTCTTCTTGTCTT
The DNA here is from genome assembly GCF_000737465.1 of Haliaeetus leucocephalus. Taxonomy (NCBI): domain Eukaryota; kingdom Metazoa; phylum Chordata; class Aves; order Accipitriformes; family Accipitridae; genus Haliaeetus; species Haliaeetus leucocephalus. Next base: position 3,437,147 of record NW_010972709.1, on the reverse strand, counting down.
TTATTGTGTTATGTTTTAACTGAGATTTCTTTATTTCCTGCTAGGATTCTGCCAGAATCCTGTCATTTCATACAGACGTTGAAATGCATATTACAAAAGGAAATAAATCTTTCCCTTGATTGCCTGATATATCTACTTTTTAATCTAGATTGACAAACGCACTCTACCAACCGCACTTTTATCCTTCAGAGTTGTTGCGTTTTATTTTCCATTGTTTGATGTCCCTCGGCAGGAACCTGGAAAGGAAAAAAAACCATACCGTCTTTCTCTGCTTATCCTTTAATTAGTCTTTTTTATTATGGCAATGTCCAGACCCAAACGTCTTGTAATCACTGTCTCAGGTATTGCACAAATATAGAGCAAAAGGACAAGCCCTGCCACCAGAAACCAGTTCCTGGGGCTATTTAATGATCCCCAGCATCGCGGGGACTGTGGCCAGTGGGTCCGTGTAACAAACTAATGGTATTATAGTGTCCCTGGCTCCCTGTCTACCTGGATGAAAAACATACACTAACTGTCTCTGCGAGTACTTTGGAAAAAATACCCAGTGCCAGAAGGGCATGAAACAAAAGGACAGATGCAAATAGAGTTTCGTTTAAGCCAGTGTCTGAACTAGGCATCAGCAGTCCTTTATCTGCATCATACCTTCTTTTGTTCATAATGTCACTGCCCCCGTGCTTATTGCTATTTTCTATTATTTCTGTTATGCTTGTTTTTACAGACATTTGCAGGCTGGTTGTCCCTCAGGGTTATTCATTCTTTGCACAACAGCAACAGAAGAACGAAGTGGGGCTTTAGGAAAACCGTTTACGGTGATAAACACCATACAGACAGGTCTCTCTCACCCCCCAAAGAAGAATCGCTCACAAAAAGTAATGAGCTCTTTTCGTACCTTGCAGGTGCTGTGGTGATCGCCTTCGTGGTCTGTTGGCTCCCTTATCACATACGGCGTCTCATGTTTTGCTATGTCCCGTCCAGTCACTGGACAGAGTGAGTCACGACACGGGGGACGAGATCCCCCCGTGCCAGGACGGGGTGGGGGGGTCAGCCTGGAGCTGGGGCTGCCGGGGCACCACCAGACTTGGGGATGGAAGCAGGAATGTGGGAGCAAAGACGTTCTCCACGTGAGGGTTGAAAGCCTCAACCTCCTAATTGTTGTTTTGCTTTTTTTCTTTTGGATTTCTTACCATGTTTGCCAGCCAAATTAAGTCCTAGTTTTATCGCCTATGTCCCCCAGACGTGGGTGAAGGAAGCATTAGCTTGAACCGAAACGCATCAGCATGCCCTTCCTTCTGTGGCTGCGACCACAGAATCACCGCCCTTAACAACGGCGATGGATGTTCAGTTGACAGTCCTTGATGAAACGACATTTGCATGGGGGGGCGGTTTTACATCTGAAGTGGATTGCTGACTCCGTGGCGGAGATATCGATCACCGACCCTAAGACGGAGCAGCTCCCGTTAAGGCACAAATTAGCTCCACGACATCCCATTTCCTTAGTGACGGGAGAGATTACACAGGTGGGGAAACAACCGCGCTGCTCACGGAGTCTGGGGCAGGTTATTTACTGGGTTTTGCAAGGAGTGGTTCAAAATTAAATATTAGCAGTTGCCACTGATTAGAAAATGTCCAGATTCTCAGAGAATTTAGGATAATTGCACGCCTACGCCAAATGCACGTGCGCTGTTCACAGATGTGCAAGAGCACACAAACAGCTCCGTGCAGCCTTTCTGCCACGTCAGGCCAGGTTCCTCAGCAAAGCAGAGGAACACAGAACAGATTATTAATTTTAAATATGCAATTAAACATTAATGCTGTCTGGGGATATACACCCAGGTAGCCTGAGACACCATGAGATGTGCTCAGTGAAAAATGTGTCTTTCCTCCCATGGTGTTGTGTCCCTCTTCTCTCTGGGACTGGGTCTGTTTCCTGCAATGAACAGGAAAAGAAAAAAAAAAATCTACAATACCAAAAAGCAGAGCAACTATGAGACATTAAAATTTCATAAACTCCAAGCACAAAAAATAGTAATTTATGATATAGCAGTCTACTGAATGGAATTGTACATCCATCCGTAGCAAAACCCAAAACCTATCTTCAATCATGAAAACAGAGCTCTAGGCACACACTGGGACAAACTGTTGTTTCTTGTTTGCTTTCCTATATGAAAAGCACTTAAAGCAGCAATCAATTATGTAATGACTGCATTTGCTTTGAGCAAGAGGGGTAGAGAAGTCTGTCTGCAGTTAGTGTGAATTTATGCATTGTGGTTGCATTCCCATTTTTTTTTTCTTCTTTTAAAAGCCATGAGCCATTTTAGGAAAACACTGAATTTACAGGCATATTATGAATGGTGAACTATCAGCATGGTAGCTAATCAAGACCTTGCAGCAGCTTGATGTGTGCATTTATAAATGCACGTGTCTGCCCCTGAAGAAGATAAATTTTTGCTGTATTAATTCTTCACAACCATATAGAGAAACTCTGCTTGCAAGAGCCGGATGGGCCATGCAGTACTTGGCAGTGCTGAAGGGGTGTGGAGGGATTGATGATGTACCCCAGCACACGTCTATTTCTCTTTTGTTAGACAGTGCTCAGACTAACAAAAAGGTCTGCAACTTCCACTGAGATAAATGATCCTGGGGAACATCTTCCTGAAAATGAGACCCACGCTGTTTATAAACGCTTTACCAGCTCAGAGCTTTTGGTCTCACTTGTCCCAAGGAAAGATTCCAAAAAAAAAAAAATTAAGCGTTTTCAATCAATTCTAGTTGAAAACATTATATATTGATGGTCAGGATATGTTTCAAAAGCATGCTGTTGTCAACTTGCCCCCAGAACAGAGACTGTTATCCCAGATTACAGACAGCTCCCAACCCAGAGACGCATTGAATGAGCTGATGCAGCTCTCACTGCTGGGGGGAGGAGAGAGCTGCATCTGTTACTGGATCTTGGCTCTTCTGCAGGCTCTGTAGACCAGAACTGCAGCCAGAAAAGTCAAGCTAATGTATATGCATGACACAGAAGCAAATTTCCATCTGGCGTCTCAGTTTCACACATGTCTATTTTTGAAGACAAAATGAACGCACGAGGTAAGTATCACATGGGCACCCAGGGCATACATAAGTTTCTAACTGCTAGTGACTGAGGCAAGACTTTTGTAGAGGCATTTGACCTACGTTTGGCCAGTCCCAGTTGAAAACATAGATATTTTTCTGGTGGCTTATGCACTGACTCCCACTGGTAAGCTCACGTCACCAGTCAAGAAAGGTTAGCTGAAAAAACAGCTCATGTTTTTCTCACCCTTGTGACTTTGAATTATTTCAGTTCTCCACATTCTATTTAGATTTTTTGTCTTTTGTCTGTTCTTCCAGTTTCCTTTTCAACTTCTACCACTACTTCTACATGCTGACAAATGTCCTCTTCTACGTGAGTTCAGCAATCAACCCCATCCTCTACAACCTGGTGTCTGCAAACTTCCGACAGATCTTCCTCTCTACACTCACACTCCTGTGCCTGCCATGGAGGAAGAAGAAGAAACGACTGGCCTTCACCAGGAAATCCAACAGCATCTCCAGCAACCACACATTTTCCAGCCAGGTCACAAGGGAAACTACATACTGAAGCCAAAGGAGGAAGGGAAATGCATTTTGTCATGGAGACAAAACTTGGGAGAGGCCTCTGTGACTTTCATGCATGGTCTCCAAATTCATGTAACACAAATGTGTTTAGCAAAGTCATTTTTGTTGGCAAAATAGGCTTCATTCTGCCAGTAACTTTGAGGTTATTTTAAAGCATTGGCCTTGCCTCTTGTGAGTAATGTCTACACATTTTGTAACTTCAGTCTGGCATAGATCCAAGTGCAGTGTTGACTGGGAAGCCAAAATATGTTAAACTTAGGCAAAATCATACTGCATTTCATCCTTTTCTCAATGCAGAGATGCCATGTTCACATCCAAGGGTTTGAGTTCACGTCTCTTGGTGGCACCGAGCAGAGAGTCTGATGAGGAGAAAGTAGTTTTGAACAGAAAGGGATGTTTTCAGAGAGCAGACATGCTCATCTATGGGATGTTCACTGAACGAGGAGTGAAAACTCAGGGAGCCAGGTGGTTATTTTTGAAATATATCTAAATTATTATTAATATGACCTAGGTGCTCGAGAGAGCCGCTCTGGCTCCTTGAAATTAAATAACAGATGATGCCTTACCTAGATTGGGGTGGCTGTGGCCTGGGGGAATGGGGGTCATCTTTCACTTTAGGGCACATATAGTGCCTGGCACAGTGAACCCCCTCTCTTGCCGGTATTGGTACTGCAACACCAATAAATAAAGGCTCTGGCAAAGTCAAGAATGCAGAAACTGTGCCCAGCTGGAGTGCTGAAAACAAACAGAAATGGAAAATCTTACTGTTGCCATACAGCCAAATCCTGTTTTTCATCTGGAGAACAGTTACCTGGCCTGCATTAAGAGGTGAGAAAAGTCCGGGCTCGTGCGGGCTCCAAGGCTGCTGAGATAAGAGCAACCTGCCCCAATTCTGTGGGACCTTCAGATTTTTCCCATTCTTAATCCAATTCTACTTGTTTCCTCACCATTTTCAGAAGGCTGATGTCTCATAGGTTGTATCAGTTGTAGGCAGCAGGGCCTCTTGTTCTACCTTTTCTTATTTCTTTTTGCTACCAGACCTGTTGGCACACTGATCTACACAGACAAATCTTCAAATGGTGCAAATGAAGAACACAAGAAGGTCTAAACTGAGGAGTCTTAGCTCTAAACCAACTTTCTTTTAACAAGCCAGAGGAACAGAAACAAGACCTGAAAATTCTCTTTGAAATTTCTCAGCTGGCCAGGATAGGTAGCGTGAGCTTTTCTCCCATATGGTTCCACCTTTAACAGCCCACTATGTGATGCAGCAAATTGCTCCAGACCCTTTAGCACCAGAAATCACAGGTCTCTGGGACAAGCTAAAGGGCTTTCCCTGCTGTCACATCACCAGATGGTGACCTGCATGAACCTGGAACCAACCAATCGTCTTGTGCAACCTCTGCTGTGATTTTGCTGGTGGTGACCTTGCATCCCCTTTCATACCCCACTTCATTAGGAGGGCAGTGCTCGCCTCTTCATGATGACAAACTAGAAGAGTCACTTGGCCCATACCCTGTCACTCTTCAACTAACAAGCACCCTCGGTACTTAACAGAAGTCTCAGAGCTGGAGATGTGGGTCTGGCCCCACTGAACTGTCACACAGTGATGGAGACCAGTTACTGATCTACTGGGTGGATCTTCTCCTGCTACAAATATGGTATCTCGTGGGTGAGTCCCTGTTGGGCTCAGGGCATAAAGAAAACACCTGTGGGGCATTTGCTGTGAGTTGTGAGTGTCGGCTATCTACTTCTGAGGCATTTATAACCTGGCAGTTGTACAGAGCTAGCTACCATGGTAGACCTGGCTACCACCAGCCATGACCTCCAACCACACCTACCAGGGATGGGAGGTTATTTTAATGCCTAGTACAGAACCACTCCAAAAGAAAGGGCTCAAAATAGAAATCAGTGGGGCTTTAGTTTCTTCTGATTCAGCCAAACTGCAAGCTCTGTTCTGTCATGCCTTCTTTTAATTTCTTGGGCAGGTTGTACCAAACAGAGGACAGAGATTATATCTGACAAAGCACTTTCGTTGCTCATGCACAGTTGACTCCTCTTTGGCAAGAAAAACAGGTAATGGTACAGAAAACAAAACAAAAGAAAAAAGGAGATTGATCTCTTTGGAAGGAGATCTGGGAGAAACCAGCAAATGTTATCTCTGTGTGTGTGTGTGTTAGAAATGGCTTGGGCAGATTGGAAGAACCTCTAGAAGACCTGTACATACTGCCCTGTGGAAAAGTCCAGGTATGATAAGCAGAGGAAGAGGAGTCTTAATGTCACACACTTAACATTGGCCTTCCAGGCAAGACAATTTAAATGTTTCTGGAGAGGACCCAAATTCTTCAACTTCACCTCTAAATAGAGTCAATAGCTGGGAGGTGGTTTCTGAAACCTCCCACAGAAGCTGTAACTGTGTGTCGCTTTGACTTTCACTAGGAATTAACATCCTGCGTGTCTCAGTTGCTTTTGAAACGTTAAACATTATTAATATACTTGTTCAACACCAACCTGCTGGAATGTGCTTGATTATCTTAGAACACACTGTACAAAAATTGTTGTTTCACAAAAAATGCTTGGCTTAGATTTTCATTACTGAGCTACGCTGGCAGGTTACAGAATATTTGATCACAGCTCAGAGAAACTGGTAGGTTTATTTTTGGTTTGACATGAAAATGGGAACAAGCTGGAGTAAAAATGGTCTTATCGTAAACCCTGTCCACAATGTTTGTTGGGCCACTTGAGTCCTGAAGAGCTGACTGTTTGGGGGGATTTATCCAGGCAGTTTGCTGGCTTCTATAGCTCTGTTCCTGCAGCTTAACATGGGAGCAGACCTGAGTCTATGGCCTTAATCTGAGATTGCAGCTCAGAGCTACCTCTTCCACTGGCCAAATCTGACTACCTTGAGCTGAGAAGTGTAAGTTGCAGCTGATTTCATCCTCTCTCCCCTCCTCACCTAGTTTTGCTATATTCGACCTGGAGATTTAGTTCCCTTGAGCTCAAAGTGAGGATAACTCACCGTAAGACCCCACAGTTTTATAAAGGAAAGCATGATACTGCCCAGTGTATACCAGAAAAATGGTTCTTTCCATGCCTTTTAACAACGGTTGAACTACTAACCCAACAAGGTTTAGCTTTAAACCTAATCGAGTGTAAGTGGCTTTTGCCATTAGAAAAAATGCATATTCCCATCCTTCGTATTCCTGTCTTGTCTGAACTCTCTGCTGGGGCAGAGAGGTGAGCGTTGGTGCGGGATGCTGTTAATCTATGCAAATTTCCTATAAGTGTTTTGAACTGTTTGTTTTGACTAAAAAAAAATCTGTAGAACCCACAGATGTGAAGTGCTGCCAGATGGATTCTGAGAAATTCCCATCTGAAGAGAGTCTATCAAGTGACCTCTTCAAATATTATTTTGAGGTTTCCTTTCCCTTTACAGCGTTCTTGTCAGGGCCATCCATTTGGCAGTGTGTGAAATCAGATTTACCAAGTCATTACGCTATTTGGAAATTTCCCCCAGACAGGACTTTCTCACCAAAGGCCCAGTACACATCAGCGTTTCAACGCTCTGCTGAGCTTGTCTTCTTCGTAAAGTGCACGAGACCTCACTTCAGCGACTGCGCCCGTAAAGGAGAAAACTAAATGGAAAAGTCAGTGAGGAGGGTTAGCAGGACACGTGCTGAAAACATGACAGTTAGCGGGACCTTTGCATTTATAGCATCAAACATTTAGCGGAATAAAAACCAAGGTGTTGCTGCAGAGAGCTCGTGTGGCAGGTTTGAACCTATCGCCTGTGCGGGTGCTGTCGCTGCCCGCTCTCGGGGAAGGACAGACGTCCACACGGCTTGAGAGCGCTGGAGCTTTGCTGTGCAACGCCTTGCGTGTTAGTCTGGTATCTTCTTGGTTGTGTTGTTTGGTAGCTGTTCAAACAAAGCTGTATCTGCTAGAGCTCTGTCTGGTTCTTAACGTTACAGCTCAACAAGTTCTTCTGTTCTCAGTCTGGACTCATTTAGGACAAAAACAGAAATCGCTAATCTAAAATTTCATGATGCTGTGTCCTGGCTTTGTGATCAAGAGTCCTTCCCCAGCCGTGCCACCTGATAGTCCTGCACATACTGTATTTGTGGCAAATATTTTTCAAAGTGCACCTTTTCTTTTTCTGAAATACAAAATGTTAATATGTGCTTTATTTTCTGTGGCCTGTTGTGCAATGGGAAAAAAAATGAATGTTAAAAGTGTGTCAGTGTCTCCCTTGTAATATTTTCTGTGACAAAGGGAAGGAAGCGGGTGTGAAATCCTTTTGTGTAGCAATGGGAAACACTCTTTCAATGTAACATGCTATTATCGATACTGTATTTCTTGATCAAACTGTAATGAAATGGTTACTTCCTGATATAGCCTTTGTACTGTCTGGTATTTTATTTTATTTTGTCATTTATGGATCCTAAGAAATAAATATCCAAATTTAAGGCTTGGGCGGGTCATGCTTGAAATGGCAGCTGTGCCTTTATCATACAGCCTGCTTACCAGCACAGGCTGGCTGGCTGTGGGCTAAACCGCTGAAATCCCATCGACCTTGAACTGACCTTTGCACCTCCTCTGCAGAAGGGTCCCGAGCGTTCCTCTCCCACAGACTCTTTGGCACAAACGCAGCATCCAAACGCCAGCTGCTGCTAGCATCTGCAAGTCGGCAAACAAACCAGGGAAAAGACTAGCTAGGTTTGAAGAAGGTTCCCATAGGTGAAGTTTGCCCTGAGAAATCCCTCCTGAGACCTGGGAAAACCAAAAGGGCTCCGTGCTGGTTTACAGTCCCGCTGTGCTGTTAGGAGCAAGCAACCGAGAGCATCCAGCTCCCTTTGGCTGTGGCACGCACAAGCCTGAAGTGTGGGAGTGGAGATCTTCTGGGCTTCAAGAAAGACCTGTGCTGCACAGAGGGCAGCTGCTGTTTGAGATCCAGGTAGCACTACAGGAGTCTGGCTGTTTTCTGAACTCCTGCCTTGCTTATCTTGCCTGCTTGCTTTCCCCTGTTGCAGGGCAAATGTTAAAAACCTTGTATCTTGGCCATTATTTCTGCAGCAGCTTTGCCCAGAAAACTGAGCAGATCAGGGCTTTATTGCACTGGGAGCTGTAGGCACACAGCGAAGGAGACAGCCCTCACCCTGGAGAACTTGTTGCTGAAAAACAAAACAGTTTTACTGTGCCTTAACAGTGAGGTTTCCCTTCCTACCTTCCCCGCTCTTGCATGACCCGCTCCCTCCCTGGCATCCATTTTTCTAACACAGAGGTAATTTTGTGGGAACAGAGTACTTGGGTATCGCCCACTATATTAAAGTGCCTTTACACTTAATGAGCGAAAATCAGTCACTTCCATTCTCCTTGCAGCTCCTGGTTAAAGTTCTGTTGTGAAATAGCTCAGATGAGCACCAGGAAAATCCACAAGATCTTCATAGTTTTTATCCGCTCAACCCTATTGTTTTGATTTCTGGCAGACAGAAAGGTTGCTTGGAAAGCAGCAACAAAATAAAATTTAAATATTTGGGATCATTCATGCCTGGAAAATTCATCTTCTAAAACCTAGCTGAAATGCACTGCATCTCTGAAAGCATTTTGGTGCTGCTTCCAGATGAGAAGAGCAGGAGCCTCTATTGTCCCTACAGCATCAATTATTAAAGAATCAAATAATTTATTTTATGGATCCTTTTATTTGGTGTTCAGCCTTGCTCTGTTAAAAGGTGTATTTTCAGTCTGCTGCCTAAGGAGCTGCCGTTCATGTCTTCAGCAGTGAAAATCCACAACACATGGCAATGTCTTTGTTTTCTGGCTGCAGGAGATTTTTGTGTAGGGCAGGATGCTCCCAGCGGAGCCTCCATTGCTTATGCAGAAATCCAGACCATGTTCAAGCTGGAGTGAAAAACATTGCCTTCAGCTCGTGACTTCTCTAGCTCAGGGCTGACTCCTTGAAAAATTAAAACTCCCGGGAACCAGAGCTCCTCGCTTCTCTCATACAACCCTCCCACCCAACATCACGCAATCGGGCATCACATCACAGCCCACCAATGCGGAGGAAAACAAAAGGCTGTGGGGAGTCCATTAATTTCTTTTTTCTTTTAGAAAGGCACAAAGACTGTGTCTTGAGCAATGAGGGATGTTTCAATTTGGCCCGTATTTCTCATTTCAATTATAAAAGTAATTTTGATAGTTCACAAGAGGAAAATTTCAGGCGCCTTTTGAAACAAATGTTACATTTTAGTAAATGGCTTCATAAAACTTAATAAACAGCCATCCAGAAGTTAATTTATTTAAAATGTCTTTAAATCCTCCTCTGCCTTATTGAATTTGGTTGAAGTAGATCAGGTTGGAGTATATCCATGAGGGTATTTAAGCAATAAGGCAGCGCATCCTGGTTATTATTACAGGTCTCCTGTGGGCTGTGCAGTAGGAAGCTGAGCGTAAAGTGACTTTGGGCACTCAAGTGCAAAACCCCTCGAGAAGTACACGAGCACAGACGTGGCCCCGAGTTCTGTGGGGTGGCTGAACCAAAGTGCTGGGGCTGGTTCCCGGGGAAAAAAATCCACGCAGGGCGAGCAGACGGCAGGCAGCCCAGGCTCCGTCGGCTGCCAGCCCAGCCCTGGGCTCGCTCAGCCAAATGCCGTGGGGAAAAGGATGGCGATAGAAAGTTTAGGACAGGTCAGCTGAGCCCACCAGGGGCCGTGGCTACTAAAGAGAAAGAAACCACAATTGTTTCACCCTTGAAGACAGACTTACTGAAAGCAAAGTAAGTGGGAAGAGTCAAAAAAACTTACATGAAATGTAAACATCTCAGAGATGGCCAGAATATCATCACAAGTGTGAGTGCAACAGCCACACACTTACGCGTGCATACGTGCACTATAAATTTTTGGTCTCTCCAGTGGGGAGCTCTTCCTCCTTCTTGAAAGTACTGGCTGGCTTGGCTGGTTTGTACCACCAGTGACATGATATTTACTTACACTTGGCTGCTTCTCTATGAAATCCTGAAGAAACGGGAAGCAAAATCCTTCACCCATTTAATGCAACGATGTAAAACCACCTTGTAAAGCAGTAACGGTCCACTCTGCTTTCACACCGCTGCTGCTCCGCTGTGCACTGCTGAGATGTCTCAGCTTTGTTGTAAACTGAAGTTACATAAAGGAATGATTACGAACACGCAGCCTTGAAGATCTGCTTCAAGACCTGCGAAGGTACAGAGAGAATAAAGAACTCCTCTCTTGTGAGTAATAGTAGTATCTCGGATGGACAATTTCATCCTCCCTCATCTTGATGAAATGCAGCATGAAGATGAAAGGACAGACACACCATATTTTGCCATTGCATTAGCTTCAGTCACATTAAGGGCTGAACCAGTTAGCCTGGGATTTCTTTGTTCCTTTCTTCTGCTTCTCCTTTCTCCTGTCTTTGGAAGCTGCTCAGTAGGTATGTCCAACACTTCTGCAATGCAGCTTTCAGCCTCAGGCACTACTATAACACAGTATAATTAATCAGGGGGTCTGACTGATCTATTTCTCGTCACTGCTCCTTAACTATGTAATCTCAAATGAAAACATCACATACTACTTTTTCTTTATAAATGTCTCAGGGCTGAGCAGGCATCAACACTGGGTCACACAGGTCTGCGGTTCGTCTCCCTGCCGAAGACAAATATGCAAGGGAAGAGCCCCGGGGCCAGAGCTACAAGGGAGGTTTGTAAAACTCCTGTTTTTTCCAGAAATGCATGAAGGGAAAGCTGCTGCACAGCCAAGCTGGCATTAATGTAGTAGGTACTCTGAATAACTGGAGTGTGGGTTGCACACCGTGATACTCACTCCTCTGAAATCACATTTGTTGTGGAATAGCCCCCCCGGGCTCAGTCGGAGAGCAAATACTCAGCCACTTCTGCCATCCTGTACCTGCGTGCTGTACGCGGTCACTTGTGGGCTCGCCAGCACCCCAACATTTCGTGAACATAATCGATATGTAATAGCCATCGTTATCAAGTTTCAATAGTGTTAGCGCACTGGTAACAACCCAGCACACTCCGTACCTTCGTCGCTGCAAGGGTGCTCTTGTTTTATGGTACAGATTTCAGGCACAGAGAACTTAAGGGATTCACTCAAGGACTGTAATGAAATTTTCCTCTAGACCAGAGATTGAAACCCCAGTGTTTCCAGCACAGTCAACTCTGATTCATCTTTCCTTTCATTCAACATAAGCAGGTAGTCCATGAGCTATTTTAAACCTCCATTCCAAGACATGTATTAGCAAAACATGCCAACATTCAACCGTTTAAAAGCAACTTCTCACTGGTTGTCAGCAACATCAACAACCTTGGCATAGCACTTGGCAGCTTTCAAAGTGTTCTTGACGGTGCTGTTATCCTTGGAGTCTGCTTCATACAGATTGCAGGAGAAGGTGAAGCATTGTGTTCTGAATTTTAAAAATACCTAAACAGGAACAAAGTCCATTAAATGGGAATGACCTTAGCAGTGCCATGGAGAACTATAATGAAATCTGTGACACCTGACATTTTCAATGTTCTAGTTCTTCTGTCCACTTAAAAAGCAGCTACAACTGTCAACGGCATATTTAGTACAGCTCCCACACAGAGTATGCATGCTTACAAAGTTCCACATTACTGCAATAAATCATTTTTGTCTTCCTTCAGACTGGCAACTGGGATAGGATTAATTTCTCTTTACCATCCTCACAAGCATGAAATTAGATTTTTCGTGACCATCCCAGAAAAACACCTTATGTAGCCAATGGTGTTTCCTGACTCAGAGCTTGAGACTTACCCCTCTCCTTCCTTTGGGCTTGATCTGGCTTAGGACAAGCAAAAGGTACAGGGATTTTAAACCTGGTCACCAATGACACCAAAGCAAGGCAGCCAGACTGGTTAATTTTCTTGCCTAGAGAAGTGAGCATTGTTCCCAGGGAGGGCTGATCTAGCAAGACATGTAAACACAAGCCTATACGCTTTTGAAATGAAAGAAAATACAAATTTGGGAAGCATTTGTGAGCCTAGATGAAGGTCCACCTGCACAACTGGTATAAATGAGTTCACATCTGCAAAGAAACCCAGCTTGTGTTTTTAAGTGACCCAGTCCAGCTTTGTTTGTTTCTCTCTTCTGAGGCTTTTTTTAAAAATATCATTTAGCAGGGGACAAATGAAGCAGTTCATTATGTTAGCAGCTTCACAGCCAATCCCAAATGACAGAGGTGCTGATCAGATTCGTGCCTTGTGTCTGAAAGCAACAAAGACTCCAGCCCTGATTTTGATTGAATATAGAACGATATCTCTTGCTTATTGTATATATTGCAATGGCAAGGAGGGAGAGCATTTATCACAGCACGCCTCAGTGGTTTTTAATATACTGTTTATCATATGGAGCTCACTGGCATTCACAAAACAGCCTTGCAGATTTCACTTTCTATCTTAATAAGTTTTCATCGACTTTGGGAGACAGAGAAAAATACATGTTCCCATGCTGCCACTCTCACTCCATTTATATGCCATTAAAACCAGCTGCTCATCGAAGAGCAATGTCCTTGGCTTAGTAGAGCTAACTGGTAGAAATCCTTCTCCCCCCTGCCCTAGGGTGACACTATCTCTGTGAGATCAGCCACGTTGTTATAATCTGATTCCTGGGGAAGAAGCACTGTCTTCTGCTGGGAAAATATTTAATCAGTAAGCTTGAGGAAGAACAGGTGTAAGTGTGAGTGGCAGCTTTATACCTGCGGTGAACAGGAAAGCCAAAGCTACCCATAGATGAACACTAAAAATAGAAATTGTGGAGGGCTATCTTTGCTCCAGTCATCAGTCTGGAAGGCAAATGCAAAATTAATGAACCTCTCTAAAGGGAGACAGAGGCAGAAAAGGTTTCTGCGGGGAAAAGATCTTGCTTTGTTTGGCCCCCTGTTGAAAGGCATGCCAACCCAAAAGCTACTGACTTTACAATGCTCAGCTTTGAGGAAGATTGTGCCATATCAGCTTAAGCTGCAGCGTAAAAGGTACAAAGGACTCCAAATGTCTTCAGAAAGCATGGGCGAAATAAGTGCACAATGATAATTCTATTTGCTTTCTGTGTTTCTATATTCATCATGTCATCAAAAGGATTTGCAGACTTTTTCCAGAGAGAAGACAGTTGTGTTAGCAACATCAGCATGTAACAGAAAACACTGGAAAATGGAAAAGGAAAAAAGAAAACATTCTGCTCCTGTTTGATTTTTGCATCTTCACAAATCAGGCAAAAACTTTTCTTTTCAACCAAAATCCCACTTCCACTTGTTTACGACAATTCGTCCCCCTGTGCTATTCATTTTCCTTGCAGATTGCCTCCAGGGCTCAGGGTCTGCCTATTTTTTATATCCATCTCTCCAGGAGGCACCATAGGGTTTGAATATCGGTTGTCTTGATCAACACGAAAAGGCTGTTTTATGTAAGAAGGGGCTGTGAGTCACAGCAAGACTTTGATGAGCCCAGTAGACTTCCTTAGCTGTTGGCACTAGGGTACTGGAGAATTAGGAGCTAGAGGACTGAAATGAAATATTGAATCAGAGGATAGGATGGGAAAGATGTTTTGTGGGGCGAAAATTGTTAAAGCTGAGGATATTGCACATTTATTTGAAATTGAGCCACTTCTTGCTAGGTACAAAATGGAGTTTCTCAGGAAGCTGTTTAATTGTGCACAGACAGAGAAATACAGAATAGGACCACGACCAAAATGAACTAGAGGGGAAAGAAGGCTGGTCAGATGATGCACCTGATGCAGTGGGCTGAAGGAAGGGCATGGGTACAACCCCACTAACCTGCTCAATAAAGCATCCCCTCACCGAGCCTCAGAGTAAAGCAGAGAAGCAAAGAGTTAAGTTTGCTCACGTCTCCCAGCAAATGCCTGTTCCCACACTTGCTGTCTCTTTTTGGCCAGAGTTCTGTATTTTTTAACTGTTCTCAACTCTGTCTTAGAGCAATTATTCCAAAGTGCAACTGAGGACATTTTCCCTTCTGCTCAGATGAAAATCACTTCTATTCAGTTTGGTAGTAGCTCCTTGGACCACCTAAAAGCATCTCCTTTCTTTAGTTTCTAATCTGTACATACCCAACTACAGGGAGAGCTGCTAAGACACTTGGAAAGTCAGTGGGAGAAGAGAGCAGAAGGGGAGAAAGGATCTGAGCTGATGCTGCAGAGGTTGAGGAGTGGGACACTCACCTGGCTTACAGGAAAAAGTGGGACGCAAGGAAGGAGCTAAACATTCAAATTGGGGGATGTTTGCAGGATTATTTGCTGCTAAATACAGCTCCAGAGCATGTCAAGCTGCATCTTTACCAGTACCCCCCTTCCCGTATCCATCTTTTCAATCACGGATGTTTTCACAGCCATCCCTATTCTTCAAATGTTAAATTGGGAAAAAATGGTCAGCCCCAGACCCTGAAAATGAGTGTGTGTTTGGTTTGATTTATTTCATCTCCACTGCAAATATTCACATCTTTCCAACCAGCTCCTTTTATTTAGGATTAACAAGTAGAAGTTTCACTTGAGCAGCTGTGGTTACACCCCATGAATGTTTAAACCGAGGATAATTGGTGTTTCTGTTCATATCAAAGTATCTGCTCTATAAAATGTCTTGAGTCAATTCTACATTTTTACTGTTTGTGAGCAGAAATATTTCTGGCTTATCAGCATTGTGGACAGATTTATTCCTAGTTTTGTTTTCTTTAAGAAGACTGTAATTTTAATAAGATATAAATACTGAGACTTACAGTATACAGATTTCAGAAAAAATTGTTCACTGGTCAAGGCACAAAAGAGAAAATATTTCAATTAAATTGAATGTTAGTGTCTGTCTACTGTTCTACCAGCAATAATGAATTGCAATCTGAAATACAATTCAACTCTAACCATAAATATTCATAGCTAAAAGTCCTTATTTTCCCTTAAACTGTTCTGTGCTAGTAGAAATTCTAATGGTTTCAAAAGTCAAACACTGAGACCTCATCATAACCAGATGTACCCAGAAAAACTGTGATGCAGAAAAGTGGATTTCATCTCAAATAAATCATGGACTGTGGTGGGAGCAATGCTATATACTGAGAGTTAATGCATGAAATTTGCATAGATACATAGAAAGCACATCCGAGACAGGCAAAACTGGGGATGCACAACCAGGATTAGGTGAAGATACTGAGATATTGCAGACAGATATTCTAGCCCCATCACGGGGATCATGAGCAGCCGTGTATGGATCTCATTTTTGCAGCTCATCAGAAGGATAGCACTCCTTTAAGCAGAGATCAGCTTCTTTTTAAGCATTATTTTGTAAGAGGAGCTCACTTTTCAGGTGAAAAAATTGCCTTGTCTAACATCTCCAACAGCCTCTAACCCTGGTTTCCCATCCAAGCTGACTCTGGCAGACCCCACTTAGTTTCAGAAGTGTCACAACCTCCTCCTTAAAAGCAACTTTAATAGAGAACATAATGGTCCTCGAAAGCCGGGAAAGACGCATCAGAGATTTCTGACAAGCAAAAGAGAAGCTGACAGTTAACATTCACACAGTGTGTGTGAGCAGTCCAGATGTACTGTACGAAACAGGAGTTTCAGCACTGTCGATAAACAAGGGCCAACCTTGCAAACATTACATTTACCACCAGCTGCTTTGCAGAAAAGGGGACTGAGCCGCAAACAGCCAGGTTTTCAGCCAGCATACCCAAGGCTGAAGCAGACCTCCACCGCTGGAAACCATGGGCTATTATTGCCTGTGTTGAACGTCTGTGGCCGAGGGCAGCAGAAGCTCGCATCCCCTGCGGCATCCCTGGACCATCCCTGCTTGCTCGCTTAATGCCGTCTGACGGCGGGGAGGTGTGGTGCGGGCAGCAGTGCCAACCCTGTCTGTGTGGAGCCCGAGTGATGGAAAAATAACCAGAAAAAGGCCAAGTCGAGCTCTGTATCTCAGCCCTGTCAAACTTCAAGAGGTGATCTAAGGTCCTGGTGCATAAACCTTATATTTTCTCCTCTCTGCTCCCATCCCCTTGGCTGGCAGCAGCATCCCTTTTAAAACACACCAGGAGTGTGCAGTTTGACATCCCCAGGAAGCAAGTAGCTGGGGACTGAGACATCTTGAGCCAATGCTCCCATCCTTAGCTGCAAAGACAGAGGCACATTAGGCTATTTGCTAAGAGTGTTCGTGCGCACAACTGCGTGGGGGGGGGGGGGGGGAAGAAGGGGGGTTTTATAAACCCCACGACAAATGGGAAGACAAAGGTAATTCAATTACTCTGCACAATGATGTTACCAAAAAGGATGAAGAACTTAAGTAGATAATTGTTTATTCTTTGTTTTCATTGTTGATTCAAAACTAATACAATTATTTGTGCAGGTGATGCCTCAGTTCTGATTCACATGAGGGAACAGTACTTCTTGTGCCTTATGAATTGTTAATTCAACATGACAGGTTTGACCTGAGAACACTAATAATGTTGTCATCTCAGTTGTCTGTTGGCACAAAGCTGGACTGATACATTCTATCTCACTAGTTCAGGCAATTTTGTGAATTTTGTGGAAGCGGAGATCTCTCGGGTGACAACTGTGTACAAGGGGAATTTTTTTCCTTCCCCCCCCCCCTTTTTTTTTTTTTTTTACAAAATCTCTTTCCCCACAACTTAAAGTTGTGGTCGCCTTTTGTTTTG
The DNA here is from genome assembly GCF_000737465.1 of Haliaeetus leucocephalus. NCBI lineage: Eukaryota > Metazoa > Chordata > Aves > Accipitriformes > Accipitridae > Haliaeetus > Haliaeetus leucocephalus. The sequence continues at coordinate 3,419,812 of NW_010972709.1, read as the reverse complement.
GTTTCACCACCTAAGTCTTTCCTATATTATAGCTCCAGTAAGGGAAGAGATATGAGCAGGGAAGTCATCTGCAGGGTGGACTTTGGAGCACAGTTAGACAACATGGCTGTGGCGGGGATGTTTACTCCTCTGCCTCTGTCTTCTACTGCCAGCAGAAGAGAATTTTTTCCTTTCTCCCCTAATTATCCCTGATACTCAAATGGCAAAATCCCCACTCACAGATGTTTTCATTTGCGCCTTCCCGTGAGAAGAAGCAGGGCTTGTGCCAGGGACCTTCCTCTCTGAGCGGTCCCAGTTCAAGTTTCCAAATACTCCCACACAGCCCCTGCCAGGTGGTCCCCTTGTACATAAGCTGCAATCCCACCACAGCCGCCTGTGCTCCATGCTTTTGTGGTCCAGAAAGCATAAGAAGAACTTTCCAGGAGCCTTAGCAAGCCTCCAAGACCTTGAAGATACGATCCCTCAGGGAGAGGGAGGCTCAGCTCTTCCTTTCCTGTGTCCTCCTGTGATTTAATTTGATTTTACCCTGCCATGAAAAGTTTCCCACTTGTCTGCTATATCCTTCCACCAGAGAGAGACCTGTGGTGAAAAGAGACGATGGTTAACACAGCTGCTGCAGGATGCAGTGCTGAACTCGCTGAGATTCACATGGTGTCATCTTCAACCACCTCCAGAAAGGCAGCATTGCAGTACGGGCCACATTCAAACACTTGGAGCTGTCAAGCTGGGTCTCTGAGGGAAGGAAGGCTGGAGGTAACAAATGCTGGGTGTTATGAGTTGCTGGGTGTCTTCAGAAAACAACTCCTTTGCCTTATTCATCTCTGTGGATCCATCTCAGTATCTTCTTTTACTTCTTGGGCTGAATAGCTCCATTTAGCATTAGGAGCCTTTATTTAAATGCATATTCCTTTAAATGAAGGAGAACAGAAGGGAAGAGAGAATCCTCTTTACTTTCAGACCTCTGTCTTGAAACCTTTGCTTGGTAATGCTACTCACCAGTAGAGATGAGCATACACTTGCTTCTGGAGTACCGAGGAAAGGACAAAAGCTCTGTGTACTAGAGCTGTTGCCTCATTATCTTCACTGCTGGGATCAGCTTCGGTTGTTACATCAATTTTCCTATTTCCCCTTGTTGCCCCTAGCTGAAGTCATTATCTTTTCATTGGATGAAATGGGAAAAAAAAGCAAAAAAAATATGTACACACGCAGTGGGTATTCATTATTGTGGTAAGCACCTTGGCTGGTTCTCTTTTCTAGCTGATGACTATCCCTCCCAGATCAGTATCGTGGTACCTGGGCCTTTCTGAAGATGGACAGATCATCCTGATCATCTCACCCTGCCTCTGCAGACCTGCGAAGCTGTTGTTAAAGCACTAGCACGTCTCAGAAGCTACTTGACCCTAAAGGCTAGGGCATGGATCACAACAGATTCTCAACAGCATCCAAAGGAAATGATTCCCAAACACAGATCAGACACAAAATATCCACTAGGAACCAGAGCCGTGGGATGCCTCTTCTCACAAACTCCTCCACTCCTGCTGACAGCGGATGCTGAAATAAATTTGCTCAGATGTCACATTGGAGCCTGGAGACAGGCCAGTGGGAAGGGAGGAGGTGTGGGAGTGGGTGAGGGGGAAGGATTTTTTTCGCTTTGCAAACATCCAGTTTTACCACTGACAAGTCTGACAGGTGGAAACCAATTAAAAAAAAAAAAATCCTACTCAAAAGTGCCCATCTTCTTTGAAGAAGTTCCTCAGTTCTCCCCACTCCTTTGTAGTAACTTCTGCGTTGCTGCCACAGGGCAAGCGAGCTAAAGCAGCTTCGCCTCCCTGGCATCACAGCCCTCTTGTTTGAACGGGGACTGTGCTGAGGTTTTCGTCAGCTTAATGGGGTAACGTGGTCACAGTCCCCCTGTTTGCATACTTTGTGGACCACCCATCAACCACTCTGCTGCCCAGACTGTTTGGAACAATGCTGCAGAAGGGTCAATTGCTGTCTTTTGCTCCCATTTTCCCATAAGATGCTAACAAAGTGTCTCAGAAAGATAAAAGCTATTTCAGTTTGATGCTTAGCAAAGCAAGGATAAGGACTAGCCTATTAAGATCGGTCATTTGGCTTCAGAATTTCATTTTCTGTCACATACTAAAAAGGATCTAAGCAAAAATATCTGTGTCAGAAAGGCAGGTCCTGCCAATTCATCATCAGACAGGCTTGGCACAAGAGCAGAAGGTGGGTTCTTCCCCTTCCAGGGTCAAGTTTGAATTTAAACACACATATTGCTGAGAAACTGCATCAAAGATCCTAAACAGCTCATAACAGAAAGAGCAAGATGGGCAAACAATGTTATTATTCAGCTACATTTACAAAACCTCCATGCAAAATAAATGTGAATTACATTACTGCTGCAGTGTCTATGAATCACAGGCACCTTAATGTTTTAAAATTCCCTGACAAGCTTTGCTCTGCAAGATACTAAGCAAGTTTCCCCTGTACCCTGAAGTCAGTAAGGGTGGAGAGCTGCCAACGCTTTGTACGATAAAGCTTTTCCTGAGACAGGAAAGCTTTTCCAGAAAAGCAACTTGTTTTTTGTCACTTGCACTTCAGAAAAACCCCATGAGATCTGAACCCTGCAGACCCAGGTAGAAGCAGTCTGGGTTTAATGTTCCATGTACAGATCAGACACCAAGAGCATCAGCTCTTCTTCAGCTCTGCAGCTTTGGGAAACATATCACACTGGCTCTCTGGTTATTTCTGCATTTCCAAGCTGCTCCCAAGACAGGCTGCACTCTGAAATGCAACAACCGTTCACCCTCTTTCCCAGGGAGTCTTCTCACAAAGAGGGTAAAGCTTCATAACGAACAGCTGGGTAATATCAGCAAACATGGTCAACTGGCCACAGGGGTGTCAAACAGTTTGGTTTCTCAGTACTTAAAATGACGGACTCAAGTCCTTTGATGTCAAGAGAAATCAAGTCACCATTTTAATTTCTCCTAATGAAAGGACATGAAGGACAATAATACTTCCAGGTGTGACACCAGCAACAACGCTGTGAGTTGTTCCTCCTTAGGAAAGTCATAATATTAGCTGTGGAGACCCTGCTAACAGCAACAACAGAAAGAAGCCACTGGCATTCCTTGGCCCACAATGGAGATCTCACCTCAGTGAAGTAACCCCAGCCCAAGCAAAGGAGGCCCTTTCTCTCCCTCCAATGGCCTTAGAAGCTCTTTTTTACTTAGTGTTTGTCCAGGGATGCTCACCTCGGAGGTTGCTGCCCACTCATCCTTGTTCACATGTGAATCCACGAGAGATCTTATGCCGTGAAGCCTTTCAAAAGGTTTCCCCCTTCATGAGAGCCACTTCTCCTCTGCAAGGAGCCACCGTGGCCTGGTGATCAAAGTCAACAGCCATCATCAGACAGAGCTGCACTGTTATAACCCAGCTTGCTGCAGTGCAAAGCTCATTAACACAACTTGCATTCGTCACTGGTCATTACACGTAGAGGCGACATTTTGAAATGCTTGGCAAATCACACAGCAAGGTCTCCTAACCCCAGCTTACTCATTCCTTCCCTAAAAAAAGGATCTGCGGAGTAATGACTGACAGAAGGTCTTATTTGCCAATGTCTCTTAGTCTGCACTCATGAATTTTCATCCCAGTGCCTTCCTCATAGGACTTTCAGAATGCCAAACTGATTTTACCGAATGTGACAGGAGATAACAGTGCCTTATAATAATTGCGCTTTTTTCTCCGTCATGAAAACTATATAGTGTAGCAACCTCAAGCTCACTGATGAGCGAAGGGATAGCTTGCGAAGTCACAGGCTATAACGTAAGCAGCTAGAGCTCTACTTGCCCTCATTTACATCCCACGTAAAGAGGATGACCCAGGAGGTTAGCACTGACGTCCAAAGCATCTTATGGTTCGGTTAGTCCCCTTGTGGACAACAAAGAAGAAGAAATTAGGATAGGAGCAAAAACACACTGGAGTGTATCTCCCTTCTGAGGGACATCCTGCTAAGATGGGGAATGAACAAAATAGCTTGCTCTACCTTGTTGTTCGAAATTATTCCTGGAGATGAGCAGTTAACTACTGGATAATGCCAACAAGGGAATCTTCTCCCATGGCCAAGAAAAAGCCTGCCTTCATTTGTGAGACTCAAAGGAATCGGTTGCTGAAAAGTTATCCAAAGCCAAAGGGAAAACTTCTGCCTACAACATCTGCCTCTCTGAGATGGGCGTCACTCACTGTGGATCAAAAGGACAGGAGACGTAGCAGGTTGGAACGTGGAAGGCTTGAGAGCAGAGGAACCAGCTCCACATGTGCTTGAGTTATGTGTCCGGTTGCGTGTGTCGGTCAGGCACTTGGCTGCACAGTGACTCCCAGGAGTGTCTCTGCAATTCATGCTACAAGCACGGGAAAGAACGGCTGTGCATTTTGTTAGAAGAAAAACTGGCAGTTTGGTGAAGATTAGAGCCAGAGCAGGAAGCACTATCACTCCCGAGTTCTGCTTTTTGCACAAAACTACCGGTGCAGAGATATCAGTATCCTAAAAGAATGCTCACATACTTCATTTCTTCCTTTCAGCCTCATCATTCTCCAGTGACTCTCGGTTTGCTCCACTCGTAATATTTTTCCTCCAACAATAATGGAATTTATGCTATTTTCATTATCTTTCAATTTGCTGCACATTCTAAATAGCACTCTTGGAAACTGATACAGGGAGTGTGCTGCTGTCATTTGAAAGCAAGAAATGATTAAGGGGCCTACAGCCAGCTCTCAGATCCACTCCTTGGCTTAGCACAGCCAAAACGAGACAACAGAACGATTACATTTGGAAAAGGGAACACAGAAATCACTCCTACAGCCTATGGCACAAAGGTCCAAAAAGACCATCAGACACTTCCATACGTGCGCACACACTGGAACATGCCCTGTGTTGTACAGATATAGAGGCATGCATTTTGTGAGACCACAGTAAGGTTTACATGCATACTTCAAAAAATATGCATGGATTCTTGCAAATGCATGCAGTAGATTGGCTTTCTGACTTGTTGCCCATGCCAGGGCTTCGGTCTCTTTGTGCTGCCCACTTTACCATTCTTTGCTTGAGATGGTGGAATTTCACCTTGGTCTCAGAAAGGACTGGTGAGCTATGACGTTTTCTCCTCACAACAGCTCTCTGTATCATGATGACAGCAATAAGCCAAAGCAAAACAGATGTAAAAAGTTCCTGAAAGCGCAGCTGATTCTAGGCGTGCTCATTCAGCAAAATATTTTATGATGCTGCAAGTGAAAGGCATTGTGTGAAATTAATTGTACTACATTTAATTAGCTCTCTGTCTCTTTTTCAGGTCTGCTACATGCATATTTCCTTTCTTCCTGTTCAATTATTCTACATTACTCTCTTTGAACTCCTTTTTTCATTTAGCACTGTAGCTAATTCTATAGCTGGTTGTTTACTTAGGAAAGTGGAACTGAGGCAATTTGTACAGGAAAAAAAACCCTTTGTGCTACGATATGCACTTCTAGTGGCAGTCACCAGCCACAGACTCTTTCTGCCTCCACCTGTAGACCCTAAACAGCTAAAATTACCCCTGACCACACTATATGAAGCAGAGCTGCAGCCTAGCTTAGATGTATGCAAATCCTTGGCAGCATTTTAAAATCAGGAGGAGCCGATGTCGATGGCCTTCTATCAAGTAAAAGGAGTACATCAAAGTCTACACCTTTGGATAGAGAATATGTCTGATTAATTTTCAGCTAAATACCATACGCAGTGGAGCTGTGTTTACCCGACTGTTTGGGCAGAGTTTCCTTGTTTGGATTGTAGAAATTTGTATTCCTGTGCTGGAATGATTACTATTCTCAATGCTCATTTTTCAGCTGCAACATGATGTCTTTCACTAGAAAGATACCTTGGCAGAAGCAGAAGCAGAAAGAGAAGAAGCGATAGCGTTAACACGAATATACCACATCCACGAACTGATGCAGAAACTATTGGCAGCAGAAGGACGAGAGGAGGAATAATCCAATGAGCACTCGTTAATTGAGGGGTTTGGATGAGCAAGCTCCAGGAAGGTGGCTGATGACACGATGTGTGCTATGCAATCAAGGACAATAATACATTAACTTTTACCATCACGGACAAATACCAGTTAGCAAACATATCCCAGTGTCTACGATAATATCCCTAGAAGCAGCCCAATCTGCAACCATCATCACTGGGTGATGGTGACAATGAAGATACAAACTGATGGCAACAAAACCAGTGCAGCTTTGTTTTGCATTCACAGTGAAAGAGAGGTCTTCCCCCCTCCCAGCTCTCACTCTTTGAAAAATTAACTTTGATGGGATCTTGCCTATTTCTCCCTTCTCTCAGTTTTGCTAGAATTTCTTTGAGATGTAGATACTGCCATAACAACGAGCTGAAGCAACCCTCAGCGAGCTGCGATGTAAAGCCAAACTCTCGAAGTTAGAATTTATGTAGAAGCGGAACAGGTATTTTGAATTACTTTTGCTAGAATCTTAACTTTGATGGGCACAAATACACAAGTGAATTTATTGGTGAAGAAGAGAAGTTAGTTAAGGTAGCAGTACATGAAATTGCATTAATGCTCTCTTTTCTTTGGCAATAAGTATTAAAGCTTTAGGGCAAAGGTCTGTTCTTCACTCGATTTTATTATGTGGCCTGGATTTAACTGTGAGCATCCTTTATCAGCTCTGTTCATTCTCTTCATCAGACTCCAGATGCACACATAAGAACACACATTAGTCTTCCCTGCTATTTCAGCTGTCTCTGAAATACTGAAGCACCAGTTTTCAAGGCAGCATCGGTGGCTCCTGGGATGCCAGAGGGCAGCTTAAATGAAGCTGGACAAAAATGTCTAGCCAGTTAAAAAGCTGCCATGTTATAGCCACATTAAATAAATGTTGATGTGGCTGGAAGAAGAGCATGCCCTAACATCAAGGTGTAGTACAGTGAGGATTTAAAAACATGAGGAAAGGATCCGTTACTAAAAAGTCAGCCTGAGGAAGTGATCACCTATTTTGTTTACCCAGTTTTGCCTACAGATCTGCTTTTTCTTTGCTTATTTATCACTCAGCTCCATTATATAATTCCTTAGTCTGGCTGCCTATACACTGTCCAATTGTTTCGAGTTTTTCTCTCTCTGTGTCCTTACAACCTGCTTTCTGAAGTTCCCATCACAGGCTGGGACCAAATGATAGTGACAACGTGATTTTGTAACACAAAATTTCATAATGAGCTCCTTTTCCCGCACCGTTCCAAGCATATTAATTCAGAAGTGGAAGCCTCAAAATAGCACTACTGCCACAAGTTCATACTGAAAACTGAGGCCAAATACACAAGGAGTCTTTATTTATTAGTTCCAGTAAGTGTTAGTAAGCACAGTCTAAACTTCAGATCCAGAATGTAAGGAGAGCATTTGTAATACATAAATACTCTTGGTCAGTGACACTGAATGTGGTAAGAATGTTACTGCAAGAGAGCAGCTTGTAATTTTGGGTCAGAGCCAACTGAATTCAAAGGATGATTTCCTATCATCTCTGATAGGTTTTGGGATCAGGCCCAATTTGCCTTAAATCAGGAATCTGGCACTTAAATAAACTAAAAGGTTTCTTAGTTTGTTGGTTTCCAGTCAGGCTAGCAGCAATATGTTGTGCAAAGAGAAAGCTCTTGTGTAATATTCCTTTCTAGCTATAGCTTTGTCCCAGGATGACAAATTGTTTTCAAATAACTCAGGTGATAGAATTCTATTACAGATGCTCTGTGCATGTTTCGTGATGGGTCTTTCTACTTTTTTTAAACTCCTTCAGGAAGCATATTTTCTGTTAAGTGTATTGATTTATATATATCAAAAGCCGTGTGTTTAAAGGAAAATGACAAAATAATTCACTTTTTTTGTTTGTTTGTTTAAGAAAAAGTAGAAGGAAATAACAGAAAATGACATAACTCCTAGTATGTTAGAGTAATTACCTGCTGAAGGAAGAGATAAAACCTGTTCCGAAGCAAGATCAGGTAGATGGGAACAGACCACCCCAGCATGAAATTAGCCCTTGTTTTATTTACAGAAGTGTCCTGTCAGAGACTTTTCTGTTCAGTTGAAACCTGGTTCCTGCTCAACCCTTGGAAAACCGACCAAGCATTTGCACAACCTGATTGGCACAGAAGAGATGTTCATCTTGGCCACGCAAGAGAAGGTTGTCAGCTGTGCTATAATATACGTGGGCTTGGCTGATTTGATAATGAGAGACTCCTACACGTTGAGAGGATCTTGACAAGACTCTCCTGATGCTGCTCTTCCCTCATGCTCTGCCAAAGCCAGAGGTTGGTTATTTCAGTTCTTCTACACATTGGACATTCAAACAGTTCCTTGGCTGCTGCTGTTTTATTAGGAACAAAATGTCACAGCTTTGGTACAGGAGGGATCAAGCCTTCTGCTGCCAAGAGGCTCTCATCTTAGTTTGTGTATCACTAATCTGCACTTACGCTTTTTCATGCTGGGATGATCATTCATAGAAATAAATGTATGCATAAAACCCCTGGCACTCAACACCAGAGGATCTGGGTTTGGCCAAGAATATTGTGCAAGGAATTTCATGTGTTAAATTCTCTGGATCCTAGTTAGAAAAGGCAGTCCCTAATATTTACTCTGTTTCTGTCATGTCTTGTTGATAATCTGTGATAAAACTTCTCTTAGTGTTATTAATCTCTCATGCAGAACCATGTGAGCAGAGCCCTCAGACTTACCAAAGTCTGTTTCGCGAGCCTTTGAAAGCAGTTGTCCCATTTTATCTGTCCCAGAGATCAGGCTTCAAATATGAGAGCAAAATGTAAAGTTCATGCTAATATCCATAGGGACTTATTGCAAATTATAGATACTAATGTTAGGCATGTGATTACCAACTATTATTATATCAAAGGCACCTGTAACTACTTCAGCTTTAATTATATTGATTAAACAACACAGGCACAAAGCAAAAGGAGTTAATCGATTGCTCAGCACAGTGACAGGCTCTTCCTTCATCTCAGGAAGATCCCTAGATGTAATTATAAGGGTGCAGGTTGGCCCATAGTGCCCAGACTGTGTTAGGGCAATGGGCTGCCCTTTGCAATTTCGATCATCTATCAGGCTTGTCTCCTCGTGTTCTTGCCTCTCCCAGATTTGTAGTGACATCCACAGCAGGAGCTGCTGAACCCTTGAGCTTTCTGCCATTCACTTGCTCCTTGTGATGTGAATTGGATGCACTGGGCAATCCTGGGGGAGGGTGGAGGGCACGGAAGCAATTAGCAATCGACCAGCTACAAGGATGAAACCATTTAATCTCAAGCAGCTGTGTGGAGGCAGCTGGAAGGAGTGTTTTCTTGAATGAGCATGCTTTTTATTGCTCTCTTTTGGGAGGAAGGACTGGAGGGTAAGGGTGAGTTGGGATATTTTGGGGGGTTTTGTTGGTTTTCTGTCTTTTCAGCTTCTCTTTTCAACAATGACAGGATGTATGATATACAGCAAGGGTAGAAGTGTGTGAAATGATATAAATGGGAAAGGAGGTCAAGCCAAAGTATTCTTTGGAAGAAATGAAATCTGAGTTGTTATATTTTTTTCTCAGCATCTTTCTTTGCTTGAATCTTTTGGCTAAATAGCCAGGTCTCCTGACACTGTTTCTTCTTCCCCACTCCTGCAGAGGGTGTTTTTTCTGGTAGTGGGCTATTTGCTGGGGTTTGTATTGGCTCTGTTCAGTGTCAAACTGGTGGAAACACTACTGGTGCCTTTGGGAAGCAGAGATGCCTATGAGCCATGGATATATGATGTCTCTATTCTGGCACACCTAGTTAATGAGAAAAGCTGGAAAAATGTTGATGCTATGGACATCTACCTGCTGGTAGAAGCTACTCCTCACAAGTATTATTTAGTTTACTATAACACTTAGAGACAACAGCAAAGCCAGAGTGCCTCTGGGTTTGATGTTGCTCTAACTTGGATGGTCCCTTGCCTGCATTTGGTTTTCATTGTCCCAAGACCTAGAGATCCAGGAGCATCAGATCAAAAGTTTCATTTTAGGCTCATCACTGTGACAGGTGGGTGAATTTTATCCTTCTGTGCCTTGAAGATAAGTAATTTTTTTTTTTTCCCCCAAGCATCAGCCTAACTTTTATTGAGTCTTCATGATAAAGATTCTATTGTTTAGTCAGTATTATAGTTTCTAGAAAAGGAATGATTGTCAGTGCTGCTGCGGACCGGCATTTTCTCTGGATTTGAGTTGAATGAAAAGTCTAAATTAACAGTCTGCTATAAAAATGAAGAGATGGCAGCAGCTGTCATAAATTTGTCTCTCTGTGGAAAGAATAGTGGAGTTTGCTGCTGATTTGCAGATGGTAGATCTCGGTCTCAGACCAGTATACAGTATGTCAAATGGAGTTACACTGAGGTCCAATGAATTAAACAGGTGTAACTGCATTGCTGGGAGGATACAAATCCTCTATTACAATCAAAGCATAATCAGCCAAATTATTTCCACCTTGCTGTTTCTCCTGGCTCATGGTATGTCTTTATTCTTAGGAGAAATAACATGATGAAAGATAACAGTCTGTATGACTTTAGGAGAATGCTTGGAACAATTTCCCAGACATAGTGCATTATTTTGCACTGGTTTCTCTGTCAGCAGACACAAGGTAGATGGGGGAAATTCCCCCATTGTAGAGGAATGTAATGGTGCCATAGCAGTAATGAGTTCCAGTGACCTGCAAGGTAGGGAGCAGAAAGTTGCCAAAACCTAGGGATCTCTTACTGTGAGCACCCTGGGGAGACAGGGGAAATGCAGAGTCTGTCCCAGACAGAGAGATGCTGCGGGGACTGTGTATTGATGAGCAATTCAGACTCTGCAATTTTAAATTCAGTGGGACATGTGGGGATGGAAGACAGAGGCAAGGCCAAAGCACTCCAATTTTCCACATGGAGTTGTCTCTCCACCTAAACTTTATCCCTAGAGAAAAAGGGAATATGGGATTGAAAGAGCTATTGACAGAGCTTGGGATCCAGGAGAACCATGTGATATGTCAGTGGTTTTTACCATGACTGCAACATAGAAAGTTCATCTTCCTCTCCTTGCCTGCAATGCAACTTTGTCATTTCCTCTGCTTAGGAAAGAAAAAAAAAAAAAGACAGAAAGATAGAAATGCTGTTCTGCTGTTGCAGCCCATCTCATAAAACATCACATCTGATGCGATAGCTGGGAGTGAAAGTGGGTCACTCTGCTACAGCAAGTGACTTTAATTAAATTTCTTGGCAGGATCCATGAAGGCACCTCTAATTCACACCTCTAATTTAATCTTTTTTGGGTGGTTGCATACAGCCACAGGATCCCCTTTTCTCCCCATCCTCTGCTGGCATCCTCCGTGCCCTCTGCTCCCTCTGACCCAGCCAGCCCATTTTCATAGAAAAGCTGTAAAGAGGAAAGCTTATTGAGCTCACTGGCAGGGGCATGGATTGGTGGCATTTTGAGGATTCCCCTCTAATAGCCCTTCTTCCCTTGCTGCTCTTCTCATAGATGGTCAAGAGAGGACAGAGTGGCACAGAAGCAAGCACCAGCTGGTGCCTATATCAGGTCTGCAGGCAATAGACAGCCTCTATACATTGTCTTGGGAGGTTTTGGTGGAGAATGAGAGCTTTTAAGTAAGCCCTTTGCAAAATTTTTGCAAGATAGTGCATCCTGGTATAAAATACTGAGTCGTGGCATGGTGCCTCCTACATCACATTGTATTAAATTAAGCTCAGCAGCAGGACAGTGTATTACACGGCATTGTGGTGTATTAACTTGAATTTGTACTCAGTGTGTGTGCATCATGTGATAATGGTTTGCTGTCAGCAAAGGTTGGTGTAAAAAGGAAGACTATTAATACAGACATAATGAAAACAGAGGGAGTGGGAATAATTACATTTCCTAGCTCTTGTTAGAGGGGCTCAGGGAGTGGCATGCACAGCCTGGACGTGGCAAGAAGGGAGCAATTAAGGGAATTCGGAATGGGGGGGGGAAAGAAGTATTGCCACAGAAGTTAAGACCGGGTGGACAACTTTTCTTCTGTTTAAATTAGGAAGGTTCCTACTTTTTTTTTTCTGAAACTATATGTCCCCAAGTAAATAACTATTCATGGAGAGGCTTTTTGGAAATAGCCTCATTTAGGAGCTCTGTCCCTGATAACAGACAAGCATTTATTGGGTTTATAGGAAGATGTTTGTGATTTAACCCCAGCCAGCAACTAAGCACCGTGAAGCCGCTCACTCGCCCCAGTGGGATGGCGAAGAGAATCAGGGGGGAAAAAAACCCAGAACTTGTGGGTTGAGATAAAGACAGAAAGGAAGAAATAATAATTATAAGAATGATAAAATGACAATAATAATAATAAAAGAATTGGAATATACAAAACAAGTGATGCACAATGCAATTGCTCATGACTTGCTGACTGATGCCCAGTTAGTTCCCCAGCAGCAATCTGCCCCTGTCCTCAGCCCACTCCCCCCAGTTTATATACTGGGCATGATGTCACATGGTGTGGAATACCCCGTTGGCCACTTTGGGTCAGCTGCCCTGGCTGTGTCCTGTGCCAACTTCTTGTGCCCCTCCAGCTTTCTCACTGGCTGGGCATGAGAAGCTGAAAAATCCTTGACTTAGTCTAAACACTACCTATTAACAACTGAAAACATCAGTGTGTCATCAAAACTATTCTCATACTAAACCCAAAACACAACACTATACCAGCTACTAGAAAGAAAATTAACTCTATCCCTGCTGAAACCAGGACAGAAGAACAAGGTCTTCCTTGGGAAAGATCTGAAGTTTCAGCCACCTTATTTCTGTCTTCCAGGCTTCTCATCAAAGGAGTAAAACTGATTTAGCACTGGATCGCTGTCTATGAGTCACCTGTAATTTAGTCATCACTTATTTAGAGAGACATCAAGAGTAAATGGATATGGAGTAAAAGCCAATGTACAATTAATATTTTTCTGTCAGAGATAATAACTTAAAATACTGAAAACAGGACACGGCTGATTTTAAAGTGATCTCACTCTTGGAGAAGCAGTGAAAAACTTGTTAAATTATGTCTTCTACAGATATATTTTCAACATGTATATATTCAGAAGACCCCGGAGGAACAGATTAAATAGAACAGGTTTTTAGGATGCCACCTGACAAGTGAGTCTTGTGGTCAAGGTATTAAACTGCAAGTTAGAAGAATATGCTTTAGTTCCTGGCTCTGCAAGAAATGTTGTCTCTGACCTTTAACATCTCATTTATTCTCCCGCTGTCTCCAAAATAAATAAAATAAGAAAAATCTTAATATTGTTGCCTAACCTCCAAAGGCTACTACAGTGACGAATGCATTCGTGCCCCTAAGGCACCCAAGTAATGCCATGACTACAGCCTTATTAGAACCAAGACAGATGCTTTGTGCTTTGGCCCACCACTCACCTATGGGTCACCAGGTCGATCCATACCCTGTAAATGGAAGTGACAGTCACACAACAAATCGCAGGGCTGTGGGAGAAATGGATCTGTCATATGCTTCTGACCCCGTCACCCGCCCTCTGCCCACAAATGCATTTATTCCATCCTTCCCCATCTTTGCAAGCTCCAACCTGCCAGAATTTGACAACTGAATCTCAGCTTTGATGAGAAATATTTCAGGACCTGCTTTGTCATAGCTGCAAGATGAGCACTATTCTAATTCAACAGTGCTCAGATATCAGTGTAGCAGGGTGGGAAGTGTCTCCTGTCTTCTCTTTAACTCTGTCTAAATTACTGCTTTGCATTTAAAGAATATTCAGATGAAAACCCCGCAGTCACCAACAACCAATTTCATTTCCAGTGTCATGGAATAAGTTGCCATACATTATCAATAAATAGAGGGAGAATGTAATAATTCGAGAAAGAAACGTTGTTCAAAAGGAACTCAAGTGGACTCAAATGGAATAATATAGCACAAAAAGATCACTGCGTCTACCCTCATCACCAGCTATTTGTAGCAAGCACAGCATCAGCTATATCACCCCAAGGCAGTCCTGTCAGGATCAATGACATCTTTAACTAATCCAGCCAAGACAAAAACAAAGGAAAGAAATCTCTGCATTCAATATTTTCTTTCCATTTTGTATATCCCACAAAAATGAACTTTGGGGAAGGCAGCGTAATAAGGCATTTCGGTACCCAGACATCCACCTGTACTCCCTGCCCTTCCCTTGGAAGGATGTGGGAAACACGTATCTACACCAAAGAGGGTGTATTCGCGCCCTTTCACAGATCTCAGGCTTTTAGGTTCTAGTCTTTTAAAAGCCTGATTAGTCACAAAGATGTTATCAGTCCTTTGGTAAGGGCTGACCTCCATCAAATTTGGGGTGTCATACCCTTCTTTGGGGGATATTTGCTTGTGTGCGTTCAATACCCAGCCTCTGCTTCAGTTTCTCTGAAGCAATCTAATGAAACGTATTAATCTCTCAGTCTCCAGTCCCTAGCTTTTCTTTTTAATTATCTCCTTTGCTTTGCACATGGAAGGTTTGAGAAGTGAAGCCGCCAGGGGCCAAAATTTAATTTGGGTGGATCACGCACCTAAGCAGACCTGATAAGCCAGAAGATTGGCAACCCTACCAGCCTGGAGACAACGCTGCAGACGGCTGCATGACCTCAGGTAAACCAGACTGTTATTAAACACGATCTTAGTGCGGCTAATGCTTTAGAAACTAGAAGTTTATTAGGTTCTATATTGACATTCCAATCTCCAGCAGTTGATAGAACAAGCACAAATTCATCTTCTGGCTGACTGGGCAACCCTCTGCTCCTCTCATGTTGACAGATCTCAGCTGAAGCACATTTTCAGTTTTCCTGGCAGATAAGTCAAGGATTTTTGCCATCTGAGCTGTCTCGGGCCAAATTAATTCACTGACACATACACCCATGCCCAGCTCAGGACACTGGGCACATTTTCTTGGTGCCAAGAAGCACATCCTCACTGAGAAGTAAAAGAGGACACCTCAAAACCCGGGTGACCCTATTACACACCTCCAAAGTGAAACTGTCCTTCTGGTCCTGTCCAGTTGTGGGCACTGAAAAAATCAAAGAATTTTATTCCGTTTTGTTTACACACATACATATGTATGTAAATTTACACACAAACACGCACATGCACATACGTGGGTGTTTGTGCGTGTGTTGGAGTACAGCCATCCAAACAACCTGAGCAGAAAACAGAGCACTACATTAAAGTTGATTGGATTATGAGGAAATACCATACAGTACACAGAGAGAAAAAAAAATAGAGTAACAGAAAGCATTCTCCCAACTGATCCAGCCTCCCCAAATGCCTTTCCCTTTACTCAGGGGACTGTTTTATACTGTATTTGGAGTTGTTGACGATTTCTAATGATTTTCTGCATGACCATGAGGGCTATGGATGAAATCTGTGCTCCTGTACCACAGGGCTTCATGAATGGTGCAATCAAGACCTTTCAGATAGCTCAGATGGCTACAGATAACAAACAGATTACCTAGGGTACCTGGCAATTCAGAGAGTCTGAGGGGCTTAAGGAGTTTCTCTGCTTTTAAACATGATAATGTTTTGCCAGAAGTAGCACCCTGTGCTTGTCAGAAAGCAGTTTAACAAACGGTATCTCAAAAAACCTCTTGCTACTGCTACTTCACACCTCGTTTTCATATTGTCCAGGGTCGCTGTATGAAGCAGGGCGCTCTCAGACTCCTTGGGTTTCTGTGATTTCTCAATAGTAGGCAGAAAGGCAGATCTCACCGGAGAGAGCACACACAGGAGATCCAGACAAGGATTTTCTCACCAAGGGAAGTGCCTGCTGTGTTTCTGCGATGTTCACTGGAAATTTGTGTATATTCTTCATAAATTAATGTGAAAGAAGATACAAGTAGGACATCACCCACTTCTCATCCTAGTGGAAAGAACTCTAAAAAGCTGTGAATATTGGCTAATCACAGAAGTGGAAAGGACAACAATTCAATTAGCCAAGCCATTAATTATTAACACAGTATTTGTTTCTTCACTTTTCTGAGGAAACACAGCAAAACACTAAGATAAAAATCAAAATGCATGATAAAGGCAATCCCTAAGTGTGTGTTTATTGACACTCACTTTTTAATGCGCATAGAGCTGCCACTGATAAGAAATAAAGTCCTTGTTTGAATCTCATTTCAATAAAACCCACACGATGTGCAGGGGGATACCCGTCCTGCTGAATGGGGGTGTCTGGCAGCCACTGAAGCTGGTTCCACTTCTAAACATCTGCTGGTGGTTGCACCAGCTTCATCTGCAGGATTCTTGGCTGGCTGCTTGACTGGGTTTTTATAACTTGTCATCTCTGTGAGATGAGGATGGTCCCATCCTGCCATCCCCATCTGTCTGAGGCTCCAAGACTCGGTTCTCCATTCTTCTGCTTCTCACAGCACAAATTTGGGCAACTGGGTCAATTTGCATCTTTGCTGCATTCCCCATATGAGTCCCATAGTAACAGCCACGGCACAAACTTTTGCTGAGAGGCAGGACCTGCTGAAAATACATTGCAAGCTAAAGGGAGGTGGTAGCTGGGAAGAGTCATTACCTTAATTTTGTGAGTGGACAGCTGAGGTAGGGAAACAGGGTCTACAGTCCAACTCACGTTTAAAAATTAAGTTTAACCCTAAACCATTTCTGGAATCCTAGCCCAGGGTCTTACCCAAAACCCATTTTCTGAGCTGGGGTTGTGAAGGGATAACTGAAAAACTACCCTTTTGATAACTTCATCATTTTGGATCCCATTCTGTTACCTTTCCCCACACGGGACAACATTTAGCTCTGCAATTCATCTCACTTAAACCCTGGGAACTCTATGGAAAGAGCAAGTCACTAATCAACTTGAGAGCAGACAGAATCTGGCCTTTACAAGGGGATGGAATGAAAATGGGAAAGCAGAGGATCTCGAGGGAGTTTAAAGTGTCTGTCAAACACACACCAAAGTTCCAGTTAAGTGGGCTGTGGAAAGTTTAATCGGATGGCATTATCCCAAACTGAATTCATTTGCTAGTGTATAATGTTAATGAACCTCGGCTGCTCTTGCTGAAAATAGAGTATGAATGTGCATTATTTTGAGTGCATGCATTAGCCACCGCTAGTTCCTTAATTAGTTTTTCAAAGACTGTGTCTGAATGGAAAGGTTATGGAATAATAAGTGATAATGGACTCCTATTTTATTTGGTGCTCTTTCCTAATTTATGGGACATTAAAAGAATGGTAAAGAGAAGTAATTTCTTTTCATCAGAAGCATCCATGTTGTGGGCAAAATGAAGCATGTATGTCTTCCACAAATGATCTGAAACTCAGATCCAGACAAGTTTGGCTTTGATGGAACTCCCTTTTCAAGGGACAATTTGTCTGCCAAAAAGGAGTGTATTTTTCATACAGCTTTTGGAACCTGCCAGCTTTGCTGTAATCCACTTGACTGATGCTTCAGTTCTCTTTAAAGAGCAGATCTGCATCTAAACTGCTTCAGATGCAAGGACAAAGGAAACAGTGAAATTCCAAGAACTGAAAGCCATCGAGGCACTGGCAAAGGCATTGACATCCATGAAAAGAAGTGGATCTGGAGCTACAGGGCAGGCTTTCATGGAGAAAGAAGGCTGACTGATGGAAACACAAAAAAGGCCAGGGTCTTAGACAAAGACAGTGTCAGATTTCCCTGTAGAAAATGGGAACGGTTCTTGAAAGAGTTTTTTTCACTAGCAAAGGCCTTTGCATTTTTTTTTTAAGCCGGATTATGTAGCAGTGCTCACAAAAGCAGAGACAATGATCTACCTGAAACAGGAGACCCAAAATTTTACCACGGACAACGGGACTGGAAGATGCACCTCTTCTTTCCTGTCTCCTAATGGGGAACCCCATTACATCCTTCATATCCACAGGCCAGGGAGAGCTCACCCTTACCCTGACATGGGTGAGCAGCAAATTCCCCCCACCATCTTTCTCCTGCCCCTTGCTGAAGGCTCTGTGTTGCTTTAGGATTTGCTGAGGAGGGAGCAAGGAGCACTGAGCTAGCACTGTTTTCTTTACCAAAGAGCCATCCATGTTCCGCAGCCAACTTTTGAGGGTGGAAGCCAAAAGAAAAATCTGAATACAGGCTGCGATGGCATGGCCTGGAGTATGGGACCATATGTGCAATGGAGCCCATCCAGGCACAGAAGTAGTGCTGGACTGATCTCAGTCACTTTCAAAAATAGTTTCACTACAAGAGTTCAGAATGTAGATATACCATCTTTAATCTAGTTTGTAGTGGGTTTTGCTCTCCGCGCAAAATCAGAGGCACAAACTACCCCCACAGAAAGGTTTGTATGGATGTCCACGCATGCCCCCCTTTCCCCGAGCCATGTTTAAATCGCACCGTCAGTTAAAGAAGCCCAGCTTTGTGCATCAGGTGGGCGTTAATCAGATCGCAGGGCTCTGCTGAGATCTGGCGGGGGGCTGTGCTTCAGCCCCTGCGTGTAGCGTGGAAGGATTTGCTTAAAACTCTGCCAAGACATCATCCATTCCCTGTGCTCCCCCTCTGAGGATCTCACAGAGGTGGGGTGGGGTTGTCCCCATTAGCTGTTGATTGCCCTGATAGAAAAGTTCGGATTAAAATTTTTGAAAATATTTTTTTGATATTTAAAAAAACCACCAACATTTCCCAGGCTGTGTCTCAGACTCATGCAAAGTTGGATGGCACCTTACCAAATAACACAACAATCATCAGCTTCCACTGACATGGTTTATGGCTTGATAATAAATGACGTAATAAAATAGTAGTAGCCATTTCTTTTTGTATGAACCTGTTTTCTGCATGAGAGATCCTTGAGGACATTCTCATGCTAGAAATATGTGAAATTCAGGCCCATTCCCTCTGGTATGTTATAGCTGTTCTGTTCACATCCATTTCCTTCACCCTCATATAACCTCTTTTACCTTCACTCCTTTTGCTCTCACTTCCTTATTATGAATTCTTGATGAAACAAACTGTTTTGACTGAACACATACAAAAAAATGTAAATTTCTATGTTTATTCCACATAATTGTGCCTCAGCGTAATTGTGCAAGGCTTGATTTTGCTTGTAAGGGATCCATTTGCACACAAAGACTCTCTATGCCTTAGCTATTTTCCTTTGCTTTATTGCTTAGAATAAAATGTAAACACCACAGTCCCTGCGCAGTTGTGCATTTCATTGTATCTCATTTCCATACTTCAGGTTTGCTAGCAAGTCATACTCTGTGATTTATAGCAAAAGAAAAATAGGAGACTAAGCTGTCAGCCCTGTCATTGAAAAACTGACACATAATAATGTCTAGAGAATTGCCCCTAATCAAACAATTTGTTAAATTCCAGTGTATTTAATTATTGGTAAACTTACCAGATACACAAGCACAGAGCAGTCAAAACCCCTTCAGAAATCATTTTTCCTTGGAAAGCTGTTTTCGTGTGTCAGGATAATATTTGCCATGTTCAACTTCTCACCCTGGATTAGTAGAGTCTTTAATGTAGACAAGGATTAGTGTACTATTTGCCAACTTATTTAACAAATGCTGGTGCCATGATGAATAGAAACAGCATTTTCCTGAAAGTCTGGGATATAAATTAAACCCTGAGGGAGGCTAATATCATCCCAGGCTGTTCTGAAGATCATGAAGGCACAGTGAGGCTTACTTAGATGCTCTTTCATTTCAACCAGAAATTTAATTTTTCAGAACACTAGAACAAATCTCTGATAAAACTTTTATACAAACTGTTTTTTTCTGCTCCTGTGAAAGATTACTTTCCAAAGAACCTACTTTTTCCACAAAAAACTGTTTCTGATCAGCTCCTGCTCCCAATCATGTCCCAAACATATTTAAAGAAGGGAGGGGATGCACAGCATTCGCCGCAAGAGAAAAAACCATCTGCAGCTCTATCTCTCAGCCAGATGCAGAACACCCTGAAATGCCCTGGCTACTCGAGAGTTTAAAGATGAATCACGGCCACCTGCAACTGGCAAAGAGAGAGAGCGAAACTACCAGATTTAAGCATGAAGAGCCCTGCTGCAGGCTTGCATCCTTGCTCTCGTGGTTAGAAAAGAAACCTTTTTATCAGCTGCCAGAAGACGGGTTTATTACTCCAGACAGAAGCTCATGAGCCTTTCACTCCTAGTTCAGGACTTTAATAGAAGAGGGGAGAAGAAGGGTTGGAAATGGGAGATAAAATGAAAATCACTTCTTAAATTCAAGTGATTAACAGACAACATTTTACTGAGGATTTTTCTGCTTCCAGCTGTCAAGTAAAATGCCAGTAGGTAGTATCAGACAGAAGATGGAAGCTTTCTCCCAGAGTGTAAGGATTGAGAATTGGGAGACACAGATTTAGTACTTGTTCATACCCGGCTACAGAACCTCCTCTGCTGCTCTTTTCTTGTCTTCTTTTGCCACACAATAGGGAATTACTGGCAGAGGAAGAGTGGAATTGCCCAAAACCCTCTTTGAGGGTGACCATGGTGAGCCCTCTCTGCCACCTCTGATACCTGATGCATACTTGGTTCTGGGTTGCTGTCCCAGAGGCACAACAAGACCCAGCACCTCAAAGTTGAAGTCAGGCACTGCAGCAGAGTAAATAAGATCTTGTTATCTTCAGATCAATACTGGGTGTCTTCCTAGCCGTGTATCAGTCGCATGTAAGTGGGTCAAATGCAAGGTAAATGGGTGAAATTTCATGTCTGTAACATATCTGAAGTAAAACTATAGGATTCGATGTCCCTTCTGGCTTTAAGCTCAATAGAGTTGTACTGCAGTACTATGACTACAAAGGAGTCCTTGGTCAGAGCTTTTACATTATTTCATGTAATACCACAGTGGTGCCCAAAGGACGTGGGGAATTTGTCTTGACAGAGGACTTCAGTCTGTCTCTTAGTCCCTTCAGCAATATTCCTTTTCTGGAAAACTAATTTCATTTTCTAAAAACCAACTGCTGTACCTTTTTGGTGTGCAATGCTGAGAAGGAAGGAAACATCTGGAAATTTCATTTAACAAACTTAAGAAGTAAGACTGTTTTTTGGGGCTGCGTGTTCTCACTGGAACACCTCCAATTCCTTACTCAAGGCTCTTTTTGTCTCCTCAGGGGAAACATTATAGCAGTACTGATGTCCTGATGGATTAGACAATTTCTTAATAATTAATGATAGTTTCCCTGTGCAGCTTGGTCAGCATCCCACTAAACAGTGCAAAACAAATGAGGTAACAACAAAATAGTTCACTGGTAGGTAATGCAGGGCGAGAGCTCTGAATCTTCTTTAAATTTGCCATGCACCTTCACACTCCTCGCGTGGGAAGCCTGTTTAGCATTGCATTTTTTTGGAAGAGATGATTAAAGACCATCAGAAAATGAGCTCAAAATTTTGCTCTCAATAATATCCCCCGAAGTACTGTAATTTATGTTCCTTGAATGCAATGTGCTGTACCAACTCTGCAGAGACTTCATCATGCAGTGTACTCCCCAGCCAGAAGGTAGGTAGAAGGGGACTTAACTTTAGCCTTCTACTGACGGGCTGTTTGCAGATGCCTAAAGCGAACGTATCCCCAAGTCTCCGCAGCCTGTAAAAGGCAAAGCGCTGTCACCCTGCCCATGCCGTGCTCAGGCCTCTTCGCTGCGGTTTGTGATCTCCTTCAGCAGCACCAGGGACTGATGAAGAGACATAATGTTGCCATCAGAGAGGCACTGCTTTATTAAATTATTAATGTGCTGCTGGTTTCCTGGATGTTACTGAGAAATGATTATTTGAAGAAATAATAGAGTATACTTTATGCATATATATATATATATACACTTTATATTTTATTTATACATAAGGATAAAGTGTTAGGAAAAATTTTCAGAGGCATCAAGTTGGTTCCCATAGACTTCGGTTATACATTTTCACTCTTGCATTTAATTATTTGAAAATACTCCATTCTTTATCGTGAAGAACACTAGCCATATGGGATAACCAAGCACAGAGAAGTGTGGATCTGTTACTTACTGCAAAAGAAGAGCAAATTATAGATGCAATGGAAAAAGGTTGAAATATGTCATAGCTGTACCTTCACCAAAAATAAATAAATAAGTGGAAACCAGGTACGTGGTCTCCACTATTTTCACACAGGGTGAGAAGTGCAGGCCGCATACAGATTAAATACTATGTGAGTAAGGTGGATAATTGAGTCTGGCAGGACCTGCAGAAATCTCTCTTACAGTGTTTAAGGAAATGGTCAGAATTAACTATCTGACCATAAGTTATTTTCTATTTTCCTACAGTCTTTCCTGAGTATTTGCTATATAATGGAAGCAGAAGAAAATTACAACTATTGAAGTAATCATATCCATTTACCTACTGAGACTGAGCCACGTAAACACATTTTAAAAAAAAAAAAGTTGGATTTGGAAATATTTTTATTCTGTTGGAGCTTACAGTCTCATTCTTTACTTGTACAAAAAATCAGTACTGGGATCTGTTTCAGCAGAAATCAAAAGTCTTCCAAACTTGTGAACAAATTATGTGCTAAGTGAAAATTCCTGTTACCCCAGAGAAGCACGTGGCTAGAAACCAGAGCAGATTTGAGGCAGACCTCAAATCAGAGTGCATATAAACTTCTTATGTTGTTCTTACGTCCAGCCCCAGTTTAGGATTAAGGTTATGAAATCCTAAAATTATGTAATCAGAAATGACGGCAGCAGATAATTCATCAAGTTGTTAGGGAAAGAGGGCTGTTCCAGCTAAATCAGATGTGCCTTTATTTTAAATATTCTCCAAAGAGAACTAAAGGATCTCTGAATGGGAGAGGAGAGCACAAACCAAAAATTGAAGTTGCTAATAAAAACTAATAGGCTGAGTCCTCATATGTGGCTTAGCAAACTGCTGCTCTGCACAGAGTAAAACACCAGCAAATGTAACTCGTTTTCTGTGTGTGAGGATATTCACCCAGAGCCAGGGCAGACTCCGTGACACCCAGCAACACCCAGTGCCAGAACATCTGTAAGGGCATGGGCAAAGCAACCTCTGGAAACGTATTCTAGTAGCATTAAGGCTACCTACCCTTCTCCAGCCCTGGATCCTATGCTCACGGTAGCTCAGCCAGACCAAAGAGTTTTTAGAATATTTTATTGCAATTCTAGCTAGAAACTCTCTCACCTCCCCATCTTTCTGTCCGTGAGTAACCTACTAATAGGTCACGCTGGGTGACGTACAGTCCCAAGCTTGGGCTGTGCGATGGGGGCTGCCAGGCAACCCAGATCCGCAGGCTGTAGGACGATGTCCATCAGCAACACAGTCAACACAACTAACCTTGTCACTTAAGGGAACGGGGGCCCTTCAGAGCTGTTGTCACCCTGTGAGTGCAATCCAGGACTGGAGCGCTCAGTTCTCGGAGCCAGCTCACCCCGCTCTCACCACTCTCAGCCCCTTGTACCTTCTGCTGTGTGACCACTAGAGCAGAAAGTTTGGCCACCCTTTACTAGTATCTCAGCGGGTGGGGGATTTCCAATGGAGAGAGCTGACTTTTTTGCCTCTAAAAAGATTTCTCAAGTTCTCTTGTATCACAGGTGCCTACGGTGCCATCTCATGAATAAATACATTTGATCACTGGTTAGACACTAATAAAAATTCCGTGCTATTGTTCTGGCAAAAACTGGTGCCACCAACTTTCTGAAAGTGTTGGGATGTTGTAAGGTTGGTAGGAGTTTGATTAAGCTGTAAGTGGAAGCGCTGAGCACTACCACCGAAAATCTCCCTGCAGCTGTAGCCCCAAGTAGCACTCAGGCACCTGCAGGTATTCTAATTGATCAGAATTACAGAATTTCTCAGTCAGAATCAGAATTCCTTGTTCCACAAGCAATACTCTGACCAACAGCCTTCAAACACAGGAGACGGAGAAAAGGCAGATTGCTCTGCAGACAGATGGATGGACGGACGGACGGATCTGAGCTGTTGCACTTACCACTGAGGGTAGGTCCCATTTGTAATTGTGGCTGTAAATAGGCTTGAGCTGGCTTTAAACCACTCGAGTACCATGAGCACTACAGAACTGAATAGGGGCTGGGAAACCCCCTGTGGAAATTAAGTACGCATTGCAGCTGTCAAGTAAATTATATATTGGGGCAATGCTTCCAATTACTCCTGATTTAGCTAGTTAAAAAGTAATCTGGGTAGAACTGTGTGACCTGACAATTTTCATAGTCTAAATATAATTACACATAATTAGGAGAAGATGCCAGCTGGTAGGTATGATTTAAACACAGGTATCAGTTAAACCCATTCTGTATAAGAAGAGGGCAGTTCATGTCAGCCCGTTCTTTGATCTCTCCTTCACACTTGCTGTTTGCTCTCTGTTACGCATTCAGCTCTGCAGTGCGGTGAATTTTCATACTCCAGTTCATCCAGCGTTTACCTTTCAAGTGTTGCCAGTTCTACTGTAGCTAACTAAATTCATGGGTTCTGGAGGCTGTCCTTAGTATATTGCTGTTCTGAAGACAAATCCTGCTTGGTAGGTGCCGCCTCAGGATAGAAAAGGAGATGAAGCACTGAACTAAATAGCATTGCCCCAACCTTTGCAATTTGCCGTAGCCTTCTTGTAATTGCCGTGCACTGCCTTTGGAGAGTTGCCTGCCCTGCTTTGCGAGTGGCTTTGCCTTGATTGATGGCTCTTGTGCTCTGTTCTCTGGGGCAGGAGATTCGGGGACATGTGCCCAGCACTAACCAAAGGGGCGAAAGGGGTTCATTCACATCATCTAACAGCTTTCACCTCGGCTGACTCAGGAGGGATGCCGAGAGGTTTGTAATATGGCTCTGTCCAGCCAGAAAGCCTGAAAGACGCCAGCTCTGGGAAAAGGTTTGAAACCAGGGCCATGGATTACAGCTGGGGGGATGTTCCCGGGTTAGAGAGCCCTGCGGCAGATCCTGGAGGAGCAGGGGGAAAAGGCAAGTTTCTTTTGCTGTTCATCAGGCAGAATAATCACAGCCAGCAAGATGCAGATGACAAAGACGTGCCATGTTCCCATGTTCAATAAGATACCTGCTTCGTAATTAAAGATTTTGCCAGCAAGAAATATTGCACGGTGGATTTTATTGCAGTCTATAAAGAAGCAGAAGGGCACTGTTTGCCTTCCAAGGTCAGCTGGGAAGCCTGTACTTAGAAAACTTGTCTAACTGTGCCTGCTTTCTGCTTCTACCCTCTAATGTCTCTGCCCTGAGGAGTTCACTTGCAAAATCAAAGCACTTACGGGACAAGGCATGGGATAACAGCTGGGGAGAAGAAAACTGGATGCTCCCGGGATATTCATAAGCACATTGTTCTGTGAGCAATGAAGCCTGGTAGCCTACAAAGTGGTGTTTCGTGGCTGGATTCTCTAGTATTTATTCAGGCATACTTTTTTTGTCTGAAGTCTTCCCCAAAGATTGCAATATTCATAAGGACTCCGTCTTGTGTGTCTTCTCTGATGTCTACTTAGGGCTGTGCTCACACTGGAACCATTCCCCAATAAGAACACTGGCAAAGTCCACCTCCCTTGCCAGGCTTCCTTCTGCTAGGAGGTTTGTCAGACATTCATTTCTTCAGGAACTCTCCTGGCATATGAAATGAAATATATAATAATGAATAAAACAGACCATTTGGGACAAAAACTCAGAGTTTGTTTACACAAGAATTCCTACAGAAAATGAGTTAAAAGCTGAAAGATGTGAAATATCTCTGATCCCCTGAAAGTCAGCCTTTCTTTCTTACTTTTCAGGATTAGGACCTTACCTAAGGATTTCAAGTCTAGTAGGGCAGCCGTGGCTCGCTGTAACACCTGGCTTTATCCACCCTTTTTCTTTCAGTAGTTACAGACTATAAGCACTTGGGGCAGAGTCTGGTTTTGTAAGATACATCTACAAATGCCTGATGCAAAGGGATTCTTACTGGATTTTCTTGCTAGTATCGCAGTCATATGAAGAAGAAAAACACCTGGACTTTGAACACAAATCCGTGTCTTTTCAGTCACAGGATAAGGCAAAAGATCATTTTGAGTGTAGCTGGGGCAAAACAGAATTGGTACTTATGACCTTTTTATTTTTGAAATTAATAAACACTTTATTTGCTACTCCACCCCCACCCCCCTTAAAAAATAAAACCACTTACAGATTTTGGAGTTTCTCTTTTTCTGGTTGTTTGAAAACTGTCTGGTATTGCCTCAGGTTAACAATAATCGGAATAGAGCATTCTGCAAATGAGCTCAGGAACCTTTCCCCAGGACATCTCTCAACCCATCCTTTGCAGACCAGTGTTTTCAGCTTCCCTGGCTGTGGCTCTGCATTAACAAGATTTATGTGGCTTTCATTTGTCTTGGACAGGGGAACGTCCTTTAATCATCCATCATGGCTTTTCACTGAGTAACGTGAGCAACAGCAGTGTGTATCCTTGTGCTGTAAGAAATAATGTGCTTTCTAGTCCTTCACGGTGTTAATTCACCAGACAAACTCAATAAATTCCCATAGGAATTCAAGGGTAGTCAACAGCAGCCTAGAGAATGGGCTACGGTATGGAAAAGGATATTTCTTGTGTTGAATCCATGGCTGCGCTGTGTAGATGACATAAGTATTGCTTATTTAGCTGTCAACAGTAATGAAGATTTTCTTTTCTGCAGGCCAATAGCAGTAAGTGTTAGCACATCACTGCAGCAGCTCTGGTTTGGGGTTTTTTTCTGGTTTGGGGTTTTTTGGAGGTTTGCTGTTGGTTGGGTTTGTTTGTTGGTTTGGGTTTTTTGTCCAGAAAAACCTAAGAGAGTGGGCAGGTGGAATAAATACTGGCAGAAGGCAGTACGGAATGGAGTTTAGGACAAGTAAAGGGAAGGATAAAGGAAAATCCATCCTGAGGACACTCCTGCTCCCCTTTTCATTGGTCACATAACAATTTTGGGCTCAGACATGGAGTAAACTTGCTAACTACCCATGCTGGTATTCAATTTGCAGAAATTGTATAATAATATGAGTTAGCCTAGCCCCAGAAAACGTAAGATAAATGTATTCAAATTTATCTAAAAACCACTACATAATGAGATCAGTATATCATTAATTCAGGAAGAAAGTTAAGAACTGTTTTGATTTCAGAAGAGTTACTCTTCACACACACCACTGAAAGCCGCGTGTGGTGTTAAAACAGTCGAAGATATCTTTTTAAAGCTTCTGGAGGAATCCCTTGTGTTTTGTAACATAAAAATTACACCTTAAGTGAACTTCTGGAATCCCTGACAGAACCAAAAGACCTTATTCTCCTTTCTTTTTTAGTAGTAGAACTACTGACAGTTTATACTGATAAAAGAGATGAGAATAAATAAACCCAGGCTGTGCACTAACACTCTCCAAAGACTCATTAAGCGAACTGTGGCTTGTTCACAGGGGCCTGATTCCAGTCTCACCTCCCTGCCTCTACACCAGCATAGCCAGGGTCAGCAGAGTTCATTTTATACCCCTAAAGCCAACATTAGGATAAGTCCTAAGGAAAAATACAGTATAACTGAAATGCAACACAGCAACAGTTTTAATACTACCCTACTTCAGTTTGTTCCCCATGGGTATGCAAGAATTGTAATGAATGCAAAGCACTCGGTGGGACCGTATTTCCTCCGAAAATGTTTCTCACAGGAAGCCAAAGAACGTTTCTTTATTCCACCCAGACTAGTTAAATTTGCATTTGCAAAATGAGTACCAATTTCTTCATGATTTTTTGCTCCTCAAAGAGAGGCTTCTTAACGTATGTCACATTTCCATCACATGCACAAAATCCCCACCTAGAATTGTGGCCGTTTAGTTACCACAACCTCCTGTGCACAGGCCAGTTACTCATCTAATGGAGAAACAGCATTTATATTATAAATATTAAACATGCAAACCTGGCATGCAAATCTGAATGTTAGTCTGAAATTCAGGATCTGTATGTACCAGTAATTTTAATGCAAATAAACAAAGATGACCTACTTCAGCACACCAGCTCTTCCCTGATACAGATGGTTCTTCCAAGATTTTCTTTTTGCTCTAGGTTAGAGTTTAATCTTCATTACACAGGTGTGACTACGGATCTACTTAAGCGACTTCAACAGCTATTGCATTGATCCCACTAAGAAGATTTGGACTGTACCGACTTGCCCAACGTGTCATAGTGGATTTGTGACAGAGATGAAAAGAAAATCCATGAGTCCTCATGCACCCTGCTGTTCTCCTCCTTACACAACACTTTGTTACATAAAACTTTTTCTGGGGAAAAAAAAAGGGACGGAGGGGGAGATGGAAAAAAATAACATCTTTTTGGTTGTAAGCCAGTTTTCTGTATCAACATGGCAGTAGCATGTGAAGTGAAGCAAGATTTCCTTATAGCACCATGTGACAAGGCTAATCAAAATAAACATCCAAAAAATAAAGAAATTAAGGATGAGGTAGCAGACTGTGGGGAGAGCAGATGGTTATTTAAAATAACAGCAAATTTTGCATGCTGACTGCAACTATAGCTCTTGTCACAAAACATAGTTGTTAATGGCAAAAGAGAAGGCAGAAACATCAGCAGAGTATTTTGTGGGGTTGATGAAAGCAGAAGGATGAAAAATACATGGGGAAAAGGGTATTTTCAGCTCTCCGCAAAATCTGCCCCAAATATCAATGGCACTAGAGCAGAGGCAGGGGAAACAGAAATGCGGTAGGTAGAAAGAACATCATATTGATCAAATTTGTCACACAATATAAAAGGTTTCTCACAAGCCCAGGGATCAGACACTGAGCTAAAAGAGAACCTTTTATCTCTCCAGGAAAGGAAAAACACAAAATCTGTAATTTATAGTAGTTTGAAACACAGAAAAGAGGGTCCAGACCCTGAGAAAGGTGCTGGGAAACCAGGACTGAACTGAAAATGTAGCTCAAGTCGTCATTCAACTCCAGCCACTAGCACAGTTCCCAGCCCCATGCACAAATCCACGACTTGAGTTCGAAGTCATGGGTTTAGCCACGGGTTTTGCTAATCCTGTCATTTTGCAGGCTCTTACTATGAGAAAGGGTTGTTGCCAGGGGTCAGCCCCCATACAGGGCTGTTCAGCCTCTACTGTATCGCGTAGAGGTGTGCCACGTTATTTTATCTTAACCTGAGCTTTCAAGGGATGGGGCAGCAACCGAACCTGCCCTCCCAAGTACTTCCATCCCTTCTCGTGACTGTGAGCATCAGCCACGCAGCTCAGTGTTACTCTGAGCTCCTTCTGCACGGGGACTGCCCCTCGGGTGTGCCAGGATACATAGCAAAGAGAGGGGCAGATTATTGCTAGGCTGCAAATCACATTAAATAACAAAATAAAAGCCAAAGATGGGTCCGTTTACAGACGGACAGGGGCATGAGCCAGCTCACAAACAAACTTTGTAGCCCCCAAATTTGTATCCAGTAGTCAGATGGCTCATAGACTCTGATTAGGAGCAAAACACTCACTCAAAGAGGCTACCACCACCTCAGAAGGGCTCCCAGTCATCTCAACATCCTCCATTCATTTTGCAGATGCCATTCTCTGGGTTGACTCCCTGAAAACTACACTTGAAATGTGCCTGGTTGAAAAAAAAAAAAACCAACAAACAGTCTCCTACTGACATGACTGTTGTGACGAATTGAACGGCAGGAAGAAAAACTTCTCTCTGTACAAACTAACTGCTTGACAACTGTGTGGGAAGGTAGGCGGGAGCAGGAGGGGAAAGTGGCTCGAAGCACCCAAAAAAAAAATCCATCTTTTTGTACTGCAGCCTGCAGCAGCTGCTGTGGGAAATGCTCTGGAATAGCAACCTCCCTCTGCACATCCCAAATGATGCTACAGAACCAATCCATCTGCTCTTGGAGACCTGATCTTCAAATGTTCTGCAATCAGTAGGAGCTCGAAGCCTGAATAACAAGGCAACGAAGAGTTCATCTACGGGATCACCTCTGACCAGCCCACGGTTGACCCCAGACTGGGAAGGACAAGACACCTCACTGAAGACCATACCCAGGTTACCCCACCCTCCCTAGACCCTTGCTCCCTACGCCAAAACCTTCCACACTGATCTCCAAATCTTTCCTAGTGAATTGTAAAATAATGTGCCATTGTAATTCTACAGGAGAGACTCCGGGAAGCAGGCGTTTCAACCTGCATCACCATAGCAAAATGGGCAGCTACCAATTTAAAAAAAACTCCTCAGATTTAAACTCATACTTGTTTCACACTGACTGGCCACTGCCAAGTGCATTCCCCCATGCAGGCAGCACCGCGCATACTGGCCACTTTCAAGGGCTGTATATCCACCAGCATGATCTTTTTTACAAATTCGAATTGAAATATGTTGCTGGAATCTCAGGTAAAAACAGGGAGATGCAGTTTCTGAGAAAGAGAGGGTCCTGCCAACCAGCTGCCGAGCAGCATCTTGGGTGTCTCAGATTCAACAGAGGGGACCTGGGAGCCTCTGCCCGCAATTTCTCTCTGCCCTGGCATGTGCTGTTTGCAATTTGCCCAGTGTTATCTCTGCTAACTGTGAATTCATTGCTGGCCCTCTGGCAAGGAGCACCGGCAGGTTGTTGTTGTACTACCACCCTGTCCCCTGGGACCAGCCATCCCAGTGGGGTCAGCCGAGCAACGATATCAACTCAACGAAAGACATATATGCTTTTATAAGTTCACAGGAAATACCTGTTTCCTCCTGAGCCGCTAAATCTACCACTTTTTACTGTGATTCCCCCGTTAAGGCTGAATAATAAAAATAATAATCAGAAATTGCAGACAAACTGCTTCCTCTCTACAGTTAAAACTTTCAGAAGTGAGCTGTCAGCACATTGAAAGAATGGAAAGCAGCCAGCTCCGCTCTGTGCTATTAAGTGTTTTTAGCACACCAGACACTTTAGGATCTTGGCACAGTGAGCAATAAATGCAGAAGAAGCATCTTTTCTGTCTCCTGCAGAGGAGGGGGAAGTAGAGGGACATAGTCTAAAGCCTCAAAAGCTGGGGATGGCAGTGATATAGGGGATGCAGCTGTACGCTTTTCCCAAGGATGATGGTTTTCCGTGGAGTTCACACCACACATCATCTGCAGTTTTGTTGGTCATGTGTGGTACCCACCCCGGTCTGGCCTTCTGGATACTCAAAACCCGGCCAAGTGTGTGTACACATGAAAGACCTAGACACAGCAACACAGCCCTTTCCCTGACACCTGAGCACTGACGCTGTATCTCTCCGAAAGGTGGAAATTGCCAGGTTGGATCATCCCCAGGGTCCATTTACTCCACTCGCCTTCTCTGACAGTGGCAGCACCAGATGCTTTCGAAGAAAGTGGAAAAAAATAACCTTGAGTACTGCAAGCTGAGCAATGCCCTCAGATCTGGGAGGTTTGGGCAAGGCCCTCATCTGCCTTATTGTCTGCATTTTCCTACCCTTCCAGCTGGTTTTCTGCCCTGTCTAATATAAATGTTTGTGTTTTCCATGACTGTGAGACAGCTTTTCTAGGAGTTGTTTCACTCCTTTAGCAAAACAATAGGGTTCCTGAGTCTTCCATTGAATGGCAGCTTCAGGTCTGTTGCATCAGCTTCTCCTCACTCAGATGCATCTCAGTTCTTGTCTCACACAACTTCCTACCTAAAAATATATTTAGCAGCTATCTCGGCAACAGAAAGGACTAAGGCAAAGGCTTATTGTGTGCCCAGAAACACAGAAATTTTCACCTGTCTATCCTGATAAACTACTGCAGTCGAATAACAAATTAAATTAAAGTGTTTTTCTAATTCTCTTCCTCCTAAGTGATCATCCTTGCAAAAATGAACTGTGTGGATGCTCACAGTATTTAAGATCATGGTCTGCTCAAAGTTTTTTCTGAAGAGAAAGAAAAGTTTTGCTGACAGTCTGAATTCCTGGTGATTGGACTTATACAAGATTCTTCTAACTCTGAATTTCCCCAGAAGTCATGCATCTTTGTATTGGTTTTGTATACCCTTCTCTTTAAACCCTCTGATATCATGCAACGATTTTCTATCACACCTCACCAGCACCGTACTGGAACACTTCCTACATAAAAACTGAGAGTGAATAAAAACCTCAGTTAATTCTTTGTATTTCTTGCACATTGGGGTAAAACCTTAGCTTTGATGTCAGTTTTATTTTTTATTTTAGATGTTACTATTTCTTCTTCACTTAACATTGCTTGATTAAAAGGGATTTATTGAATAGAAGTGTTGTTTCCTAAAGCTGATTGTATTTGCTGGGACTCAGGGCAGGACAAATCTCATCACTAGCAGAAAGAACAAGGATATTTCCAAGGTTATGATACACAGGTGGGAAAAAGACGCTGGTCATCCAGAGGAGAATCCCAGAACCACAGCTTGCAAGGTAGTTGAGCATGATTAGAAGGACCCAGGACAAACAGCAATAAGGAAAGCTTTAGGAGAGCTGACAGAGCCAGAGTTAAATCCACTGTCTCCTGTGTGTCAGAGGCAGATGTGGTGAGTCATCATACTACTGTTGGGGAAGCAGAGCTATAGATACATGTATATGTATCCTAATACCCAATTTTCTAGTTCCTGCCAGACCATTTGACTAGAGCTCTTTAGTCTGTTTACTTCAGTTTTGCAAATATATCCTACCTCAGTGGTCTAATGAAACAAAAGATTATAGCTTTCTTCATTGCCGAAGGCCTTGAAATTCAGCACGGCAACTTCATTACAGAATCAATTTATCAGATTACATTAGAGTCCTTTGGATTTAAAAAATGGACGCTCTGTGAGCCTCTATATTACATTTCCAAAACTTCTTGCACTTAGCATCATTTTTCAATAAGTTTATTTGCAAATTAATTGGCAGTGTGATTAAATTCTTATTCAGGTACTCTATACAATGATTCAAGCCCCCATGTGAATATGTAATGAAACATGAGATTAGACTCACTATGGAAGCAGAACGAGAACAGTGACTGGCAATTTTTGCTTAGATATTTTCTTTTGAGATTAAAATTCTTGCCAAGTTTTACTGCCCCCAAAATTACACATCTATGCCTCTAATACCCTAATAAACAGCTGCTTTGCAAAACATCCAGACTTGAAGGATAAATTATTAAGTACAACCCCAGAAGATATAATGGAGGCTACTGCCATGTTTACAGGCTTTGATTTGCTTTTGAAAAATAGAGTCTTCCCATCCAATGTTTTCTGCCGGCAGGTCCCTGGCCCGCTCAGTGAAGTACCAGCCAGGTAACAGGTAACCTTTAGTTTATTTTCAAACCCTCTGGCCTCAAGGGAGCTGTGTACTTAAAATATCTACAAAACATTGGTTTTCCCGCTACCTGCAGGGTGTGAAAAAAGAAGGAAATGAGCAAGAATCAAATTCCCCTGCCCACTGCCTAGATTTGTTTGGGTTCCTCCTGCTCGGTGCCACATCTCCCACCCATCACAGGAACCATTAGGGCCAGAACTAGCAGGATTTTCTGAAGGGAAAAGCCCGAGTCATTCGTAGGACAGAGAGGTCCATCTTTTTTTGCTCAGGTGGGAGGCTCTACAGCTCAAATTCCCCCTCTCCTTTTGCTTTGCCACTTAAGAAGTAATCCCCCCTGTTACTTGTGGCATCTCTGGTTGATGGCTTAGCAGGGATCATTCTGTGCCTGCTTACAGAAAGATATGCAAAAATACCTAATGCCCTCTGGCTGGAAATGAAATCACCTAATCTGCAGACACCTTCCTTGTAAACAGCCTCATCAACAGTCCACAAACGTCTGTGGAAAGTCTTCACCAATTTCACTAAATCCCAAGCTTGGATGTGGCTCTTTCTGGCACTTGGCACGTTGGGCTCATACCCAGGGTAGCTGTCTAATGTCACAAAGCACCGCCAGCACTTCTGGAACAGCCCTGGTGGCAGTGTAAACGCAGATAACAACCAGCAGTCTCAGACTAGACAATAAAAACAAGTGATATTAACTGCCCATTAAGCCTGATGAGCAGTACTTATCTTCCAAATTAAGGGAATAATAAAGTAGATTTGGATTCGATGATTTCGACTGTTGTTGCTATCAGAGCTCAGGTGCCAGGCCTGAGCAAAGCCTCCTCCTCCTCGTTTTTATCTCCCGGCACCTAAAATAGAAACTTTTTCCCTGTTCTCCTTCTTGCTGCTCCCCAGGACCACAAACACACCGCAGGCATCACAGAGCTGCTGTCACTGATGCCACCCAGTGCCATCCAGCCAGCCGTGGTAAAGCAAACACAACACTGCCGTTGCCACGTCAGGGCTTCGGATTTGCCAAGTGACTTGATTCCAGTGCAAAGTTGCTATCATTAAAGCCTGTTATTTTCACAACACAGCCACACACGGCACTTTGTCATTTCCCTCTGTACACTAAACTGTTGTTATCTCAGTGCTGCGTGTATGTCTGATTCACATGAATGCTGGTGTGTTGTTTGTTAAAGGAACAACGAATGCAAAATCAATGTCTAGGAGGGCTTTATAACTGAAACAGAAACACCATGTTCTGGGCAGAGGAATGGAGGAGAGATAAGAATGAAAATGGAGCTGTGGGAATACCTGAATCCTGCCCCACTTGGATATTTAGTGTGGTATTAAAAAGGGCAGTTATGGGTTTTCTTCTGATAGTTCATTTGTGAAAGACTGGGGTGTTCTTATCTGTGAAACCTTTGAAGCTCCTCTATTAGTCTGTTATTAGGAATTTTTAATTATTAAAAATTATTTTAAAATCCCATAAAGAGGCTTTGTTCTCTACAACTTGTTTGTAGTAAAAACTGGATATGGTGCTTTAGAACAGGCTTCTGCCAGTAACAGTCCAGCAGGACCAGGAACACAATCCATTGCCATGGAGTAATTTGCAATAACGACTCAGAATCCAGACCCTGCTCATCCCAGCATTGCTGCTCCTAAAACAAGTCTCCTCCAAGCAGGTTTGTCACCTCTCGTGGGCATTCATTTGGAAAACCCTTGCAGCTCTCGGACAAACCAGTTACAAGAAATTCTGATGCCCTTTTAATAAGGTATCACACAGCAATGGTGGGAACACAGCAAATACCTGCTGCCCCCCACACATCGTGCAGGAAAAGGAGAGGGCAACAGCCATCTCCAAATTCACAAGAGCTGTATCCATCAGCCAGGGCAAGGTGTGAGGAGCCAGTCTGGAGGCAGGGAGCACGGAGAACTGGACAGCCTGCTGCTACAGGAACAAAGGCACCTCTAAGGGACGTTTCCAAATGACTGCTAATGCAACAGAAGGGACTAAAAATAAGTGGTTTGCATGTAAAACAGTAATCATAGGCAGTTCCACTTAAATGCTGTGAAACCAAATATTTTCCACTTATGATTACAGCCCATAATGGCATTTCCTAAAGGATCTTACTGTGCTGCTGACACAGACTAGAAGTGAGTAGGATAGTCTCAGTAAAGCCTGATGTCCAATGGGTTGCTGGAAATTATTTACACTAAATGGTTCCCTGAATAGCCTGTTCTCCTGCAGAAACTAGGCAGGATCCCACCTCCAGCGTGACTTGGCTACTTCTCTTCATCTTGCTGTGCCCCTCCACATGCAGCTCAGAGAAACACAAGAGTATTCGGACAAAAAATTCTGACAAACTTAGTCACAGAGTTACATTTAAGGATATGTGGGATTAATTATATAGGAAAAGTTATACCCCAGGTGTCGGAGGCCTGGGGTATTATGGTGAGAAGAAAACCACAGAAAATAAAAAAACTTGTTTTCATTAGAGTGGGGAAGCATAGCATGTAATCATCATTTTTACTGCACTTCACCAGTGCCAGAAAGGTTTACACTAGCACCTCTCTTGCAGCTTCTGTGTCAAGACATAACCCTGCATGTATCATAGGGCTGTCGGACAAATTCACTCCTACCACTTTAATATAGCACAGCACCATTGCTGCTGCTACTTCTAAATCTCCAATAAAATTGCTTCTTTTCTGCCAAAGGTGCTCTTATGCTTTGTGAGAAGCTTAAGAAATCTCTGTACAGAAGCTAAAATCCCAATCCAAGCTCCCTTTTGAAACTATTTCTATAGATCAGACATTATAAACATGTTGTTTGTTGCTTAAAACAGTTTTACTCTAAATACTTCCAGTTATATACGTGTTATCTCTGTGCCAGTATTTCTTCCTAGAGGTAGATTTAAGCATGAGGACTAACATCGGATCTTTTCTGATGTTAGAGAAATCTGAGTCCAAACCCAAACTGCCTGACTGAAATCTATTCCAGCAAGAATAGAAACCAAGTACAATTCCAGATTATAAACCAGTAAACTAAGCATTTGGATTTGTACCCCAGATTACCTTCTGCACTTCAGTCTCATCCCTTAAAATCAGTGAACAATCGTATTTGCTGAATCTAAGGCAGTCACCGTGGATGGAGGCTGAAGTCACGTAACAGGGTATACAAATAAATTCAAAGATATGTAATTGGTGTTAGTGCTAATTCCTCAGCCACAAGAAATGGCGTCACAGAAGGAAAGGAAAGAAATGCTGTGAGAACCTCAAAATGCACTGAATTTCACGGGGTGTAATGCAGGTATCCAACCACCCAGTATCATCAGCAGGGCTGCACTTAACTGCTTGACCATTCTTAAAAGAAAACCAGTTTTGCATTACGAAGTCAAAGCTATGTTTAATTACTTGTAAAGTTACACTGAATTTTGAAAGGAAGAAACTGTCAGAGTGTACCAAGAAGCCAAGCAATTAGCCTGCAGTAATTTTTGGTTCCTGCCATTCCCTAAGGTGACCTGAATTTGTAAGTTATGTGAGCTCTGAAGTCTATGTAACCACTGGGTCAAGCCACAAGAATTACACAGAGTTTTCATTTTGAGTCTGAATGCAAATGCACAAAAAACTAATGATGATTCTGAATAACATTCAGGTTTCCAGTTGTTGACACCAACAGAGCTTATAAAGCAGCAAAAAGACAGCTGCTTCCACCAAACGTCAATTTGAGATCTGATGCTTGATCCCACTTACCTTAATTATAACCTTTCATCAACTGTCTAAAGAGAAAAACAATTTTAATATAGCATCTCTTGGCAGAAGACTCAATTGAACAGTAAATTGAGGAAAAAATTCAGACTCACAATGCAGTTAATAGTGATAATGAAAAGCTTTTTCCCTCAGCTGCTCTCTATAATAGGTCACAAAGTTTTAAAATTACATTATATTCAATGATCGGTGATTTTTTGCAATGTAAATAGCAATTGTTTTCCCAAACTGAAAATTAAAACATAGGGTTTGGTGACAGAATTTTCTTGTATTAGGACATATCACAGATATTAACACTACATCTTAATGGGATTTTAAAGAATTTTATTGTCTTGTCTTCTTAGATGTTTGAGGAATACGGTGATTTAAACCCCTTGGACAACCCTTGCCCTACTGTGAATCCACAGAAATGAAACTGCTCCCAGTGCTGTTCACCTGGGAGGTTTCCACCTCTCATGCACATGGAAGGGTGGACTTGGACATGAAACTGCCCAAGAGAGCAAATACCTAAGTCTGAGGGTCTGAATTAGATCCACCTGTAATGAATAAATAGAGGATAAACAAAAAAAGCATCATGTAAAAGAAGTAGCTATGTGGTATGAATTGTACTGCCATATAGACACAGCATCTCCTTCTGTTTGCACCACTGTGAATCAGGAGTATTTCCAGTGACTGAACTTGGTAGATTTAGTCCAGTGTCATAAAACAAGTGATCATCATCATGTTTAATTGCCTGTTGTTTAAAGTACTATCTGTTTGTAACCAAAGAGTAAATGGAGCAGCACACATTGTGTATTCATTGTTCCAGTAAGTTTGTGATTTTCATTTTCTAGAAATATGTTTGCCAACAAACTTCCTGTTATGAACCTGAATATTACCTGTATTAGAATCAGGAGCTTCAAATAGCTGTTGTCAGAATTCATTTTAGAAATTGGTCAGGAAGACAAGTATAAAGACATCTAATCAGCAATCCTATCTAATAAAACTGATTAGAAGAGCACAGTTTTGCCTGAGCCCGCCTTGATCATAGTGACAGCAAATAGAAACTGTTCTGAATTTGAACAAATTAGAAACAATCCCATCAGGGCACAGAGATAAGGTAATATAGAGATACGAATTGCAGCAATGAAGATAAATTGGAAAATGAGATAAGATTATTTTTCTTAACAACTCAACTAAGTTGATCCAAGAATAACTTAAAAAATTCAAAGTGGTGAATGCAGCTTATTATGTTCTTGGGTTCCTCTTCCAGAACAGACTGTAGATATAGCAGAAAATTCATCAGCTATCCCTAACTTCCCCATCTGTGTTGAAGATAAATTACACTTCTGCACATGTATACATAAACAGCTACACACCTTATATGTGAAGCTATTTTCTAAGGGTGGAAAGATTCCCATTTCATCCCACCTTTGATCATGGAAAATATTCAGATGGAATCAATCAGACTCCACTTCAATGGAGAGAAATTAAATGAATGTAGTAGCAAGACTCTTTAAAAAACAGCTTTAGAAACTGCTATACACAAAATGGGGAGAAACTGCCACTTTCCTTGCTATGCCCATGTATGAAAGCCACCACAGATATCACAGCTGGGCACTCAGAAAGGCAATGGCAGATTAAATGTTGTCCTGTGCAAGAGTAGAGCTTCCGAAATGAGAACACCATCGAAATCACCTCTGAGGATGAAAGTTTGGCAGCTGTGTAAGGACAGCAGTTACGTTAGACCCAGGGCTAACTCTACATCTGTGTTTCTATCAGTTTCACTGATGAAAATCCTTCCCATAAAAAAAAGAAAAAAGCAATTACAAGACTAGTTTAAAGGGGATCATTTAACAAAGGCAGTGAATGACCCAGCATTTTTAATTTGCTGCAAACATTATTTTTTCCACCTCTCATTTTAGGTCTTTCTCCACTTCAGCTACTGAGCATTTGGTCTTCAGGCTAAGAAATAAAAGAGAGGACAGCAGAACCAGATATAGGGAAAAAATGACAGCATGAGAAAGGCTAGCAGGAAAGGGAATTTCTGAGAAACTCAGCTAATAAGTAGATTTGGTGGAAGGTTCTTGCATACAACGGAGCTGGATGATTTTGTCCTCTGACCAAG
Source organism: Haliaeetus leucocephalus (assembly GCF_000737465.1). Taxonomy (NCBI): domain Eukaryota; kingdom Metazoa; phylum Chordata; class Aves; order Accipitriformes; family Accipitridae; genus Haliaeetus; species Haliaeetus leucocephalus. The sequence goes on along the minus strand of NW_010972709.1, from coordinate 3,380,638 downwards.
GTCAGGTGGTTCTTCTAAGGTCACATGACTCTTCCTTTAAAAGCATCAAACAAAACATGGTAGATGCAAATTCTCTTCTAAACTTACCACAATTGTAAATTTTTTCCAGTGGAGACTTAGTCATTCAAATGAAAAATTGTGGTGATTATGTTTAACATCACCAAAAGTAGAGAGCACTTCAGGTAATAGCTTCCAGGGAGGGGAAATAAAACACTGGGAATAAAGCCATCCTTTTAATCTTGTAAATATTTATTATCATCGCATGAGGTATTCAGAATTCTGGTGTGCAATGTTAATAGGACCCATTACAGTTCACCTGAGCTCCAAATTTCCTACAGTTAAGGCAAACTAGATTTTTTTTTATTCTTATTATTTTCTTAAAGTACGTTTTACTCTATTATATGGCAAGATGTGTATGGATTCCAAATGAACTTTCATCTGCTTCTAATGGTGAATAAAAAAAGAAAAACTTGAAAGTCAGAAATATAATGTGATTGAATAATTCCTATCTCAGGACTCCTAGTGAACCTAGGGCCTAATTTAGTGTCTCTGAAGTTGCTGCAAAAAAGAACTTTCTATTTTTTTAGGTTTTGATATCTCACAGCAGCAAAGAGAGCTGGGAAAAGAGCCGTGTTCTGCAATACTTGGAGTTACGTCCGAGGTATAGTAAGTTTGGCAAATATAAATTAAAGACGTCAATTGCCATTGACTGCAACTCTTTGAGTACAACCACCCAGCCAATTGCTTATCCACCGAGTAGCCCATGCATCAAATCCATGTCTCTCCAGTTTAGAGACAAGGATGCCATGTGGGACAGTGTCAAGTGCTTTGCACACGTCCAGGCAGATGCCATCAGTTGCTCTTATCCACCAATGCTGTAACCCCGTCATAGAAGGCCACCAAATTTGTCAGGCACAATCTGCCTTAGTGAAGCGTTGCTGGCTGTCACCAATCACCTCCTTACTTTACATATGCCTTAGCATAATTTCCAGGTGGATCTGCTCCATGATCTTGCCAGGCATAGAGGTGAGACTGACTGGCCTGTAGTTCCCTGGGTCTTCCTTTTTTCCCCTTATAAAAACAGGGGTTATGCTTCCCCTTTTCCTGTCAACGGGAACTTCCCCAGATTGCCACAACTTCTCAAATATGATAGAGAGTGGCTTAGCCACTTAATCCGCCGGTTCCCTCAGGACCCGTGGATGCACCTCATCAGGTCCCATGGACTTGTGTGCCTTCAGGTTCCTTAGATGGTCTCGAACCTGATCTTCTCCTACAGTGGGTGGTTCTTCATTCTCCCAGTCCCTGCCTTTGCCTTCTGCACCATGGGTGGTGTGGCTAGAGCCCTTGCCGGTGAAGACTGAGGCAAAAAAGTCATTGAGTACCTCAGCCTTCTCCAAGTCCCAGGTAACCAGGTTTCCTCCTGGAGAGGGCCTGCATTTTCCCTAGTCTTCCTTTTAACACCGACGTACCTATAGAAGCTTTTCTTGTTGCCCTTGACATCCCTGGCCAGATTTAATTCTGTCAAGGCTTTAGCTTTTCTAACCTGTTCCCTGCCTGCTCAGACAATTTCTCTGTATTCCCCCTAGGCTACCTGTCCTTGCTTCTAATGTCCCCTGTCCCTGCCCTCCCTTTACTCCTGACCCATAAGCTCTTGGTTGGCTTGTCATCCGTTCCCAGACGGAGCTCCATGCACTCCAGCTGGTCATGGACATAGAGGGTGACAGCCCCTCCTCGTCTGCCCTGCCTCTCCTCCCGAAGAGCCTGTATCCTTCCATTCCAACACCCCAGACACAGGAGCCATCCCACCACGTCTCCGTGATGCCAATAAGATCGTAGCCCTGCAGGAGTGTGCACAATAAACTCCTCTTTTTTATTCCCCATTTATTAGTTTCTCACATAGTTAAATGATGAAGTTATCTATTATGAAAGAAATTGGGGCCTTCCTACCATTTAGAAAATTGCTTAAATTTGATACTTTACCTCTGATATTGTCTCAAGGAGCATAAAACCAGCATGAATGGCTGAAGCAATTGAGAAATCTTGAATAGGAGGAGAAGCTCTGTCTCTTTCCAAAAAGCTTACAGTCGCAGCTTGCTGGGAAAAGCTGTGAAAAGTGCTAACAGGCTTTGTCGCTAACATGATTATGCAAAGTAGATGATAGTAATAGCGCTGCCCTGCCATCACTTACAATGGCATCTGCTCTCTTTCAATTTTATGTAATTTTCATTGAATTTAGGTCCATCAGATTGCCTTGCCATAGGATTCATGTGAAAATGAGATCCTTACTCTAAGCAACTGATGCAGTTGAAGAAATGGGAAGTGTTAAGACTGCTATCCATTATGCAAAGGCAGGAAAATTATTCAAAAAATGCAAAGAGATAAAATCTATTTAAATGTGCAAGTTTTCAGTTACTTCCATTCCAGAAAAAACTGAGGCTATTCTAAATAAGAGGTCTGTATATCACAGCTGGCCTCAGAATACTCCAACATATGTGTTCAGATGGGAATTATGATGTATATGTAAAACTGCTTGCAGACCTGAGCCAGCAAAGAATGCATTCTGATAGGAATCTGAGTTGGAGTTTGGAGTGAACGCTCACTTCTGCTAGCTTGAAATAGCAACTTTGGGGTAGAGGCTACTGAGCAAAATAAATAAGGGATAAAGCAGGACCAGTAATTTAAAGATGGACAGTGATATTAGCAAACTAGTAGAGCACATTGGCCAAGTCAGCCTATATCAATCCACTATAAATTCCTCCAACACCAGAGTTTAATTATGTGGTGCTCCTAGTAGAAAACAGTGCAGAAGGTGGTAATTAGAATTTTGGAGTGCAGAGAACTGCTGATCCAGTGGGCAGGTTTATGCAATTAAGTCTCTCATGAAGGTAAGACACATAATTTGCTGAACTTCTTAACCAATAGCTCATTGGCATCATTGACTTTTACCTAAACTTATATCATCTCTGTACAGTTTATAAAATCACTGAGTTATGGTATACAAGCAGCAATGTGCTGAAATAAAGTTCTGCCTGCTGAATCAGAAAACAAAAAGTGGCTAAGTGTATCAGCGCATAACAAAAAGAATTGCACCTATTACCTTGGTAATATTGTTAGCTGTATCTGCTCCCTTTTATAGGAAGAGATTTATATATATGTATTTATATTTTTATATAGTGATGTCAGTCATGACAGTGTCATCTACAGCCTTTCTTTAAACCTGTTTATTTATTTGAGGGGTTTTTTTTCCTCCTGAGACACCCTAGGCATGCACATGGTGAAAACTGACATTTCGTTGGCTATGAAGATGGAAACGCTTCCATGCTTCTGTTCTAATCCAAATACTTTAAATTACTGACATAGTTCCTTTGGCATTTTTGTGCTGTTTTAGAAGGAAAAGGCTTTGAAATATGTGCTGTAAATTACAGCAAAAAAAGTAAGAGTCACGGGTCTGAAATAAAATAACCATCTCCTGTCTCCTCTTACAGGTGTCTGCTAAACTGCCAAATAAATAGAAACAAGAATACAGTCTATATGAAATTCCAGCCTCACTGAAATAAACAGATTTTTTCCCCTTTGATTAACACTTAAGCATAAGACAACCTTTTTTTTTTTTTTTTTTTTTTCAGTCGGTCTGTTTTAGGATTATTAAATGTAGTGATGGATTCATTGAAAATGGTGAAGGACAAAACTCAGAGACTTTAGGCAACACCAGTTGAAGTTGCTCCTGATCCAGGACAGTACCATCTGTCTGGTTGAAGGCAAACTCTGACCCATGTTAAGAACATCTCCTACCAATATAACCACTGCAAATATACCGATAATTTCTGAGAATCCAATTTCTTCTCCATGTGATGGACTTCACATCCAGTGAGGAATTTGGCTCAACAGAAAAAGCTCCATCATCAGATACATTGGTTGATCAAGCATTCCCTACGGTAATTATATTCTTTGCACATGAAGATAAACCTGGAATTATACAGCTCTGGTTTGGTTCTGCAAAATAAATGCAGGCTTGAAATTTTGGAATCAAAACAGAAGTGTTTGTAAAACAAAACAGAAGACAGGACAGGCCTGTTTTCCATGACTAATGAGGAAGAAAAGTCCTGTTAGTAGCACTTTGTGAACTCTCTTGTTTCAGAGATGTGCTGAATCTAGAGACATATTTCTACAAATCAGAGAAGTTCAGACGTTCCTTGACAAGTTACTTGGCTTAGGCCTGGATGGTGCTATTGCCTTATCATCACTGCAAGCCAAATTTCAAACTAACCTGTTGTTTCTCACAGCTTTCTGTAACAGCAGCGTTGCCTGGCTGGCTGCAGCTGCAGTTTGTTCCTAACACATTATTGTTTGCCAATGCATAGGGTCTATCTTAGGAAGCAATCCTAAACATCACCCAGATGTTGTAGCCTAAAGGATGATGATGCTGAAGGGTACTTTTGAATACCCACAGGTGTTCAAAGTTGAAATGCAAAAAAAGGGCCCTAACAGAATCTCCCAACCCCCTGACTTGCAGAGTTCTGTCAAGGTTTGTATGTGCTTAAAGGAGTACACGTACTTTATGAAAATCTGCTGCCACCCTCCGCCACAGCAAAAGGCTGAGTGTGGTTGTCATTTTAACATCAGCTAGTCAGGTTTAGTGCTTGTGTCCTTTCCTTCCGAAGATCCTTTCTGTTGATGCTGGCTCTTTTTTATTGAAAAAAGTAGTATTTTTGTTTTGAAAAATGAAATTTAAAAAATGCCCCAGAGAAGAAAATTATGATCTGAACAATCCCGATCACAACACTGAAACTGTCAAGGAAGGGAATCCCTTCTAGATTTATATTGACCAGCTGGGCTAGTGTGAGTTTAGTTTGGCAGGCACTTTAGGCACTATCAATAAAAATCACCTCCAGTAAAACATGATATGGCATTCTGATGTGGGCTTGGGATAGCCAGGGATTCACGAACTGATTCTTGTGCTCACCTTAAACTGGTTCATTCTAAATCCACTGGGTCTTCTTTCTACTTCTCTGTAAGCCTGGGATATGATGGATTTATTAAACTGAGACATCAGTAAGATGGCTTTTCCTTCTCCAATCCCCACTCTGCACTGGGAGATTTTAAAGCATAACAGCAGCAGTAATGAACGCCTCTGTGCGTGCTGAGAGATGATTATTTGCACTGTTTTCAATCTATCCTTCTAAGGCTTGCCATCTGATGCCCATCTAGTATGTAGCCTCTCTCTGCTGGGAGAACAAGCACAACTGATCACAAGGGAAAAGTTCAGTTCAGGAACATATGTCTCAGCAAACAGAATGTATCCTTGGTCTGACAGCTGCTTCCCTCTTCTTTGCTGCTTCACAGCCCCCCCACCCCTCATTATTTTGAATTAAATTCTGTATTTTTGCCCCTGTAAGAAACTATACAGGCCAGCTCTGAGAGTGAACTCCCCGTTCAAAGTTCTTGCTTAAGATATTCAAACACACCTTTTTGCTAAGAACTTAGGTAATTGGAAGAAACCTGGGAAGTATCTCCTTGCCAACCACTGAAAGAGGCAATGCTGCTCTAAAAGTCTGTGCGATAAGACTCTTAACAACAAACAGGTGTATCTTTTTGGTTCTTCCTCCTTGACAAGTTTAATGGGGAGAAAAGCATGTCTATATCAAACTACCTTCATTGATTTATTAAAAACATGTGAAAAATGACCAGGCTCCAACTTTTGGACAACTCCCTGTGCAGCTCTTTTAAAGCAAAACTTCCCACAGATTTCACACTGAAAGACAGATTTTGAAAGTACAACAAAAGCTTACAAATCAGATCAGAACTCCTCTTTTCAGGAGGTCCTCATCGGTCAGAAAGGGTATTATATTTGGAAATACTGAAATATGCCAAGGCTCTGAGATTTCTTGTAGGAGGATTTATGGACCTGAGAGTACTTTGATATGGGACTAGGCCCCACATGTATGTACTTCTGCATGTAAAAAACCCGTATGCAATGAAAATGGCATAATACAGCTAATTAGCCAATAGCTAATTATCTGGTTTGTCAAAAATTAAACCCAGCTATGGCTAGCGACAAACACTCAGCATCAGACAGCAGTGACTGCTGAGCACATTCATCAGCTTTAGCTGGGATTCCCATCCACGGTCTCCAGCAAACTGCAGCACTTCTCTTTCTCAATTTCTGTAGAATAAAGCTGGTAATGCTCTCCGGGGGTCTCAGAAGGTTTCATTCACCTATGTGAGAAAAATTCTGTTAGAGTCTATATCAAAGATGTACTAAAAACCCCCAGCAAAGGTTAAGTGACTGGTTTTAATGCAAAAGTGTGCAGATGAAATTCTTTTACAAACGTTCATGTGGCATACCAAAAATTATCCAGGATCGGGAATGAAGTTTTTACTTTGTTAAGGGCACTAACACATGGTGTTCTGAAATAATGACAGAAATAGTTGTAGCCATATTGCTTATCCCAGAAATCCAACGCTTCTAGAGAGAATGCCAAATGCTAGGCGTATTTCTCAGTTGTCACAATGCCTTATGAAATATCACATTGTCTCTCCGGGGGGACATGACCTGATCCAGCAAAGAAAGGGCTGAGCGCCCTTAGTTAATACAATAGGCAGCCAGGTTTCTAAGGCTGAAAGCAACCTAAAGAGTGGGAAGAAAAAGAGGGGAACTAAATTGTGCACGTCTTACACAGCTGCTGCCTGCTTAAAATGCAAAGTAAGATTTAAACTTGAACAAGAGGAGGGTAAATTTTTCAGAATCTGAAAAATCTGTTCAGTGAGGGGGAACAAAAACATCTAAAATGTAAAGGGAGAAGAATTTAAGTCTGGTCCGAATCCAGGTAGAGGCTGTACATGGCATTATTATAGGCTCCCATACGTTTCCTAGAGGCACTGAAAGAGACAAGGCAATTTAGACACAGGGAAATGTAATTATTTGTGATTGAAACAAAATAGCAGGCAGTTTATGCATATACTCTTCCTGTTGAATTAACATTATTCTACTGAATTCTTTTCATATGCTATTGTACTTTCAGAGGTAGCCATATGTTTTTTCACATTCTGTTTCACATGCTACTTTTTTTAGTCATCAGAACTTAATGACATAAAAATTACTATCTGACTTGACACGGTTATTCCTTCTTGATGATAGTCTTTAAGTAAAAGCATAATGTGACAGATGAGAGTGCTGAAGCTCAGTGTTTCAAACAGACTTAAAAATAATAATAAAAAAAAATTATTCCTGCAAAACTTTGAAAATGGGGGAACAATTTTTATACTCTGTAATTTATTTGCTTTGCTTTCTTCCTTCATTTTCCTACGCCTAGAAATATGTGTATGAAAACAGGAATTTAGTTGTTCAGGAACTCATTTACTGCTGCTGTGTAGTCATCACAGGAAATCATAACCCTCTCTTTCGGCAGCAGCTTAAGACTAGGTAGCAGCATAGATCAAATAAACATTGGATGATTAAACAGGTCTGAGACCCATACTGGATTTAGGGCTGGATTTAACTGGAAAAGCACGCAGACTTGTATTCGAGATCGGCAAAATCTTGTTGATAGATAATTTTGGCTCAAAATGGGGAAAGTAGCGTGAAGCCTGAGCTGTGTAAAGGCAGGTTCGGCACAACCAGGACATAGGTACAAGAGGTGACAGTAGGCAGAAGAAATATTTCTGGAGATTCATGTAGTCTTGATGCAGAAAAGTCATTCCAGCAAGATCTCCGTCAGTCTGAACGGAGCTTGCACAGGAACAGTTATTCCTGGAAAATCTCAACAGCATCTAAACAAGACTGGAGTGAGACACTCCTTCCCATGTCGGGAGGCTAGCCTAAACCCCGCTGGAAATGAGGATTTGTACCCAGGCATCCACATCCAGGACCCGCACCACCAAACTTCCCAAGGCTTCACACGTGAGGTTTTGGGTTTAACTCATTTCAAGCATTTACTTAATGTTAGCTTAATCTGTTTCGGGTATAAGCCTTACATCAAGCCCCAAAGAATGATACGAGTCAGGTTAATTCTTTGGGTATCAAAGGTACAGAAAGTTTTCCATTTCAGGAAATTGCATCTTTCCCTTCCTGCTTTTTATTATTTGGATAATTTGCATGAAAATAATGTCTCTTTGCTGGTGTGTTTTTGCCCCCACTGCTTTATTATTGACTCAGAACAGTCACTCTTAGCGCATGATGTCATTGTTATTTGCTATTGAAATAATTTTAATGTCACAAAAAGGATTAAAATTTCAAGTGAGGAGTGAGCAATAGGAAAACCTTATCACCTAAGCAACAGAAGTCCTGTTTCATGCCTGTGTGTCTAATTATACCTAACAAGGCAAAAAAAACGCTGTCACGGAGGGAATGATACAGTCTTTCTTCCCAAACAGATTTTTTTTTTTTTACGCCTTAAATGATGGGCAAAGCTGGTGGGTTCTGCGTTTTTTAATGTGCCAGGCATAGTTATTTGTTAAGCATCAACGCCAGGTTAACAGAAGATGATCCCGTTGTGACAAGGACGAGCGGTTTGGGGGTTTTTGCAGCGCTCGGGACCTTTCCCCAGCGCAATCTTCCATCTTGGCAGCTCCTTGTGCCAGAGGAGGACGGGGCGGGAGGACGAACCCTGAGGTGGCCGAGGCTTCCCCCGGCCCCGCTCTGCCCTCCGCAATGCCGCCTTCCCAACCCTCCGGGGATCTCGAATGCAGAAGAACAACCCTAGGGAGGCCATTTCGGATGGCGGCGTTGCCCTGCCTCCATGACTGCCCCAGACCCCCTCACGCTTGACGACGCTTCTCGGAGGCACCCGGCGGCCTCTTCCCAGCCCTGAGGGGACGGGCTCGCTCCCCGCCTCACCCCTCCGGCGCTACGAGCGCTGTTCGACCCAAACCTGAGGTAACCCCCCCCCAAAAAACCTCCCCCTGCCCCAGGACAAAGGCCACGAAGGGCCTTCCCCCTC
>NW_010972709.1:3371405-3371689 GCF_000737465.1 Haliaeetus leucocephalus | reverse complement strand
CCGCCGCTCCGGAGCCCGGCGCGCCGGCGGAGGAGGCGGTGGTGGTGTGGAGCCCTGAAGTGGAGGTTTGCCTTTTCCACGCCATGCTGGGCCACAAGCCCGTAGGTGAGAGCAAGGCCGCGGCCGAGCCGCGGCCTCGAGTAGCGGCGTTGGCCGGGGAGGAGAACCAGGCGCTGGGCCCGGAGCGGCAAGCTCCGGGCGGGGGACCTCCCCCGGGCCCGGGGGGCTAGCGGCCCGGCCGCGCTGCTGTGCTGCCCCTAGCGGCCTCCCGGGCCCGCTCCCGC
>NW_010972709.1:3364005-3371395 GCF_000737465.1 Haliaeetus leucocephalus | reverse complement strand
CTCCCGAGCGTGGCGGGGCCTGCGGGGGAGGAGGCGCCGTGCCCTCCCGGCCTCCTCAGCCGCCCTTCCCGGGGACACAGAGGCCGCCCGCCCGCCCGCCTCTCTCCCCCATGCCGTCCCCTTTCCTGACTCGCTGCCTTACACTTTCCTTCGGTTGTTTTTTCACGCGGCCTCTCAAAAAGCTGTGGCTGCGGCCACATGTCAGCATTCCCCAGTGGGGCACCCTCAGCCCCTGTCCAGAACAGCACCTGTAATGTAGGGTGAAGTAACAGCCAGGCAGGGCTGCCCAGATTGCCATGTGTTTCTCCTGTAATGTATGATTTCCTTGTAACGGTAGGATGTTTGTTTTTTTTTTAATTGTGTGTCATAAATAAAACTGTTAGTAGCGTTAATGGCATTGAGTTCTTCCCCCAGGTGTGAATCGCCATTTCCACATGATTTGTATCCGAGATAAATTCAGCCAGAATATTGGACGGCAGATTTCATCCAAAGTGATTTGGGACCATTTGAGCACCATGTATGATATGCAAGCTCTTGTGAGTATAAAGGCTTGATGCAGCCACGTTCTTATTTCTTAGAGTTCAGGAGTTTTGACAGGTCAAAATCACTGGGCCTGTCATACCTTTCATGTTACTTAGAGTTTTGTGTCGGTCCAGTGAGTTGGTGGGGTTTTCCCTGTGTAAAATACATCAGGTGGGAGACAAAAAAACCTACAGTGCTTTGGTTTTGTTTTTTTTTTCCATACTGTGTTCTGACTTTGTTTATTAAAGTTGCCTAAATGCTGATCCAGCAAACGTTTACATAGGTACTTAAGTGTCAGATAAGGAGGTTATAGTGTATTTACATAAGAATTTGCCATGGTTGGGTTCCAGAAGTGATCTCAAATAGTCATGAGTCATGATCTCAAAATATCTTGACCTTAGTAATGAGTTTGACATCAGAATCCTCCTGATTCTCTAATGTCTGAAGTGTCTTGTTAAGAATTATTTAGCTACTAATTGCATGTAAAATAGAAGTTGAGATTGCACTTCTAAATCCAAATCAAATTTTTTACCAAGGTCATTCATAGACATCTTTCTTTTCTTTCTAAGCACGAGTCCGAGATTCTTCCGTTCCCTAATATAGAGAAGAATTTTGCTCTTCCTGATGAAATGATTCAAGAAGTGAGAGAAGGTAAGATGTGATAGCAGTCTTTTATTCTTGGTAGCTCAAATCTCATCTCAGAATGGATGGTTAACAAACCTCCCTCCAAAAAAGAACGTAACATGGCAGTCCAAGGCCGTTCTTTCAGACTGTTGTGTTAGGTGTATCAGGAAAAGGAAGTGTTAAGCAGATACAAGTTTATATCATGAATTTTTAATCAGCTGACTGAAGGAAACGGCCACGGAGAGTGTCACACTGCTTGTGCTGTTCATATTCTCACTATCAGCCTGTGTGATTGACCACTGTAGGAGACAGGCTAGTGGGAGAGACAGACCGTTGGTCAGATTCCACGCAGTATTTCTCATATTCTTAAACGTAATGTAGATAGGACACCAATATAGCACAAAGAGGTTCTATTTATAGTAGATTCATCTATTCATCTATCATAATAGTTTAGATTCATCTTCTCCTTCTGGGTATACGCAAAAGTTCCATGTGCTTCACTGATACTAGTTTGCAGAGTGAAAGGCAAAATGTGGTTCTTTGCAAGGTGATCAGTAGTTTATTGTGGGTTTTTTGCGCTTTCTTGAGACGGCTGTAATATTACATTAGGCCATAATTTTTGCTAAAATAGATGATCTGCACACTTGAATGTGGTTCATTTTGTAGCAAGATCATGTTTTTCTAAAGAGTAGGAGCTATGGAGATGATGAAAGTAACATTTTCTGCATATAATTTGGATATAATAATATTTCTGTGATAAAATTTTCTGTATGAATGATGATATAAGGCAGTTAAATAGCAATTCAGCTAATGTTTAAAAACGTACACCAGGAATATACTTACTGAATAGCTGCAGTTTAATAGCTGGAGAAACTTGCTTTTTGGCCATGGACTTGCACCTTATGCTGATATAACCATCTCATTTTTGGGCTATTACTATTTTTAATATGGTTCATATGTCTTATTTTTAAAAGGATTACTGTTTTTTAATGTCTGATGATAGATTTTTCATGAGGTTTTTTTCTGTAGTTGTGTTAAAATTATTGAAAACAAAAAATGTTTAGAGGCGTTTGTATAGATTCATGGTGGTTTCACTGCGCTGTGAAGTCAGCTCTTTGTGTTTTTATCTTCTTGGGATTCAACTACCTAGGTCTTTCAATCTCTCTCATTCATGATAAGCCTATCTGTATTGTCTAATCTCATAGAAATACACAGCAGTTTGGCAGAAATCTTAGGTTGAGCAGTGAGAGCTGGATTTTCAAAGTTGAGCTATATGTATGTTACTTAGTACTGTTATCCAAGGTAGGAGCTAGGAAGTTCAAGCATCTGCCAAAGGAGTTCTTGGGATATTTTAAACTACAGTGGAATGCTTCTCAGTGATAGGACGAGAGGAAATGGCTTCAAGTTGCGGCAGGGGAAGTTTAGATTGGATATTAGGAAAAATTGCTTTACTGAAAGGGTTGTTGGGCATTGGAACAGGCTGCCCAGGGAAGTGGTTGAGTCACCATCCCTAGAGGTATTCAGAAAGCGCGTAGACAAGGCACTTCAGGACATGGTTTAGTGGGCATGGTTGACAGTTGGCCTCGATGATCTTAAAGGTCTTTTCCAACCTAAGCGATTCTATGATTCTATGACTACTAGGTACACTAAACTTTACGCTAAAAATTCAGTATAAAACCGTAATATAGCTAGGACATTGCAATATGTTTTGTCTTTTTACCGTTTCACTTTCCTCCTGTTAGTAACTTCAGTGGAACTTTTTGACATGTGACATCATCTTGTTCAGTGCATTTACCTTTGCATTATGCTCACAGTATGCCTGGACTGTTATCTACGTTTCTCTATCACAGTGCTAAGGAACTTTTACTGCTGAATGTTGCACTGAGTATTTGTTAGCATTATGCACATATGCTGAGGCTACCAATCCAGAAAAAATACATATGGTTCTTTAAACCCATCTAACCATTGCCTAACAATCCTTTCTGTAGGAAAAGTAATGATAGAAGAAGAAGTGAAAGAGGAAATAAAAGAAGAGATGGAAACGCATGCAGGTCCAGAAGAAGGTAAATTTGTAACTCTCTACTGTGTGATACAAGATTAAAAAACAACTGTAACTCTGAGAAATTAATGTTAAAATGTAAATCCCAAATCTGGTGTACGTTGTGATTTGTATTCAGACTTAGCATATGCTCATGCCAAGAACTAGAGTAATTTAAGAATGCACAGAGTAAGCAGTTGCCAATATCTGATACTTCAAAAGATTTTTCCTTTGCTCCTAATTCATATGTACAAAGTTGTATAGCTTTGGAGTTTTTTGGGTTTAATATGTACTTGACAAAACCCTGGGAGTCTGAAGTAATCTAAGAATCTCTGAAAGAAAGTTGAGTCCAGTTTTAGCTAACCTAAATACTCTGTGTTAGGATCTTTGTAGTCATGGGGGAAAATAGGACCTATAAATCAAAAATGATTGTAAGATTGTATGCTTAAATGGGAAGGCGGGCAGAGTGTTTTTTTATTTTATTTTATTTGCATTATCTTTCTTCTTTTAAATATAAGGCTTATTTTCCTAACACTTTGCTGTAGAACAAAGTCAAATGTGGACAGTAGGGATTCTGCTATTTACCTTAACAGACCGAGCCAACTGTAAACTATATAATTTCATAATATTTATATCACAGAATAAGTGGTGGTTTAAGATTGAGTGTAATAAAAGATCTAAAAATGTATTTTTAAAATATATTAAATTTCACATTTTGGGTGTTCAGTTTTAAAATCTATCTATAATACCAAATGTAATGACTGTTGCTGATAATAAGTTTCATAGATTGGTCCTATGTTCTGTAAGTGTTCCTATTAAGTATTTTAATTTTAAGTGCTGTTTAATTCCACTTAATGAATTTCACTTTTAGCCTGTCAAAATACATGCCTGTCTTTAAACCAAATAATAAAAGCAAGATGTGCCTTTCTTACAGAAGATTTTTCCTTTAAAAGTGAAAGTAATGCTTAAATAGTCATTAAATATGCTGAGAATTGATTGGTTTGAAAAGTTTTATGTAATACAAAGAAATTTGTTATCACTTCTTGTTTGCCTATGTGTATGACTCTGATCTGGAATCATTACTTTGATCCTATTTCAGTTTTTGCACCCTCTGGAAGTTTAGGAAAAACAACTGAAAAGCCAAGCAGCAAAGAGAAAGAGAAAACTTCATCAGATTCTGGGTCCAAAGAAGGATCTGATAAGAGGAAGCGCAACAGAGTCACTGAAAAGGTCTTAAACGCAAACAGTAATCCTTCCAGTCCAAGTGCTGCAAAACGACGCAGAACATAAAGCAAGCTGTGAAAGAGAGAAGTAATAAACTCTGGAACGTGAGGAGGGAACAGTAAAAACGAGTAGCAGGATAGTCGCTACATAAACTTTTTGAGAAGGGGAAAAGATACCTGAGCCAGGTATTGAAGAATCTGCACATTGGCATTATACATGCAAAACTTTGTCTTTCCCGATGTGTTTTCTAGTCAGCAGCGAGTAGCTGAGCGATGGCTGCCTTCTCAGGGCACTGGGGGAGAAAGCTGGCAGCATTAAGAGTTTATGCGTATGTAACAACTCCGGTGGTTGCATTTCAACCAAGTAATGCGCTCTGTGTCAGCCTAGTTCATGAAACAAGTGCTCAGTGAAACACGGAGCCTGAGTTCACGAAAAGCATAGGTTATTTCTGTAAATTTTGGATTGTTTTTTCTGCCTTTGCTTTGTTGCTGTCTTTGAGTATTACAGACCCTCTGTGGGTAATGTTGTTTGGCCATTTGACTTACTGCAAACATAGCGTTTGTATCAAATATCTGAATTCGTTGGTTCAGTAAAACTAAAATTCTTTTAAATACAGATAACTACTGAGTTGAAGTGTTCTTTCGCTCTGTTTGCTGGAGGAACCTTTACTTCTTTCACCCTTAGCGACATAACATTTTCCAGTCTTTTTAAGTGTATGTACTATAAGTGAAGTGAAAATGACAATGCCCCTAGACAGAATAATTAATAAGTGTCCTAAATAAAATATCCAGTGATGTCACATGGTTTTGTAAGGGATCAGCTGAGCCGTGCATGAACCTGGAGATGTTGCCTCATCCATTTGTAATATAGTAGTATATAACAGTGGGGTTTGTACTTCATTATTTATTTTTTTAATGCAGTTTTAGTAGACCTTAATGGAATTGGTATTCCAAAATGTTAATTTTGTTCTACAACTTAAGAATCTTACTGACATTGTAATGCTTACCTTTAATATGCTAGAATATTAAGATTTTATGAAGTTAACTATTTTTGTGTTGTGAAAAGATGGACTGCAATCAACAAACACATGTTAAATGGTGAATGAAGTAGGCTGAAATGTTACTGAATTTGTTTCACCATATTAACTATCGGTTAATAAAAAGAAGAATTACTTCTTAATCTGTCAGTATTGCCTTCAAGGTGAGGAACTTAGGAATCTGCTGGTTTTTGCATTTATTCTAGGTACGTAGCCAAGTTCTTGTCTGCCTTATTTGCTTCAATTGTTTTATAGCAAGAATAAATTCGACTTGTTTTTATTTTACTAAATGGTAATTGTTTTGTAACTTGATTAAAATTTGGCCCAACTTATTCTGAAAGTTATTTGGGTATCTTGTGCCTTTAGTGAAAGTGGTCAAAAGTGCCTACCTGGGGTTTGGGGTTTTTTTGTTTGTGTTTTTTCTTTTTTTACTAACTTTGCCTGGATCTTACAAAACTACTACCCTGTTATTTCTATAAGATACTTGATAAGAAATCCTGGGCAGCTGAACTCAGTAGGCAGGTTGCTGTGAGCTTCCAAACTAGAGGATTTTCTCTGTTCTGACTAGCATAATGGAATTGTGAAGTACCGAGTTGAGAAGGTGAAGTTTTTGTCGCAGTCTTTTGGAAGCTCACCTGTGCCCCCTCTTGTATGCACTGGTGAGCTCTACAAGGTCAGAACTCTGCCGGGATGGCAAGCTCACTGTTTTAGGGTCTGAGATAGCGGGGCATAAACAAATTCCAAACCAGAAGGTATGAAAAGTTTAGTTTATGGAGAGTTTAGTGCTGTGCTCCGATAAGCCTTGCAAAATGTCTGTGAGATAGCTGCCAGCTGGAGAGCTCCGTGGAGCTCTAGTTTGTGGGAGAGATGCTGCAGGAGTCTCAGAGGTTTTCTGGGTGGGTAGAAAATGAACTTTTATGACCTTATGGGAGGAAGCTCGGGTTTAATTTTGATGTTTAAGAAAAACAATTTATTTGGAATGATCGACTTCCTAGAAGTTGTAATTATATGTCACTTACAGATCTGTCATCGGAGTGAGTGGTGACAGATGAATGCCTCTGTTCAGTTTTGCTGTTTCCTTAAGAATTAAAGTGCTGGTTACTTTGTTGTGACCTACATAGATCTTGGCCATAAAGTGCAGACTTTGTGACTTTCAAGTCTCACAGCCTTGTGGGTAAATCCTTTTCATCCAAGGGATTGTAGTCTAAATTTTTTTGCTGTACCAATGAAACGGTTTTTTATAGCTTAAAGTAGAAATGCGTCAACATTAACATGTACTGGTGCAATCTCTCAACACCATGCTTGAAGCAGGGAAAGTCCATTTGGGGTTTCACGGTCAATCCAGCAACACGGATTTTTTAAGGAATGCGTTGGTTGCGAAGTTAGATATTTGGAAAATGTAAATGTGTTAAAAGACCTGGGTTGCTGCAGCTCTTTTCCTCCCTTCCCTTTCACCAAGTCCTGGCTTTTTGGGAAGATTGTTCTTTTATTCATTTTCCTGTTGGAGGAATATTACCCCATCCTACAGACGGAGCACGTTTTTAACGTGCGAAGAGGTTAAATACACAACTCTTGCTGAATTCTTTGCTCTGAAGGAAAGAGGAAAGCTCCCCTTACCTCCAGTATCTTGCTTCCGATCAATTTCTGCGCTCGGGGAGGGGGGAGGCATAGCCTCCCAGCGCCGGGGTGGATGGAAAAGAGCAGAATTATGTTTCCCTCTTTTTTTTTTTCCCCCCCCTTTAGGTGGTCACGCCGAAGGGAAGGAAGAATCCCTGCAGCCCTCCGCGGCGCCCGGCTGCGTGAGTGAAGGGGCAGAGGGAAAGCAGCGGGCGGGCGCAGGGACCGCGCGGCAAAGAGCCGGGCGACGGCCAATGGGGCGCGGCGCCGCAGGAAAGGGGCGGGGAGTGCGCGCTCTTCCTTCCCTCCCCACTTCCCCCCCCCCCCCC
>NW_010972709.1:3304855-3363995 GCF_000737465.1 Haliaeetus leucocephalus | reverse complement strand
TGGGTCGGTGCCCTGGGAGTTAGCGTCGCCCTCGGGTTGATTTCGGACGCTTTGGCGTCTGCGGCTGATGTGCACGCGTGGATCTTCCCAGGCCACCCGCTTTGTATGCCGTCAGTGTATTTGGGCCTCGTCTCTCCGGTATCCTAATTTACTGCCGGGAACTGGAGCGGCTTAAAATACTTACAAGAAGCCGAAGGGGTTTTGTCCTGGCAGCGATCGCTAGCATGTAATTTTGTCCTCGTCCTGATGAAGCACATCTCGAAGGAGAAGAGACGACGCTCAGAAATGAGCTCTGGGGGTGGCGAAGGCAGAGGTGTGCTGTGACTTTATGACCCCTTAAGTTCCATTAGACTGCCATGAGATGGGCTTTAATGCGTTTTTTCTCCACCATTCCCTGTAGTCTGGATACTTGATCCCATAACTACAAGTTCTGTTTTCTGTGTGGCACCTGCCTGTTCACTGCATCCTGGTGGCCACTGGATTTGATGTTATGACGTTGATGTTCTTCAGCAACTCCTTGCTTTTAAGTTTTTTATTAGTATCCTCATCTTTGTACGGTGGCCTTTTGTATGCTCTTTCATGCCATCGATAGAAAGCCGTCACATAACATCTGCTCACTTTTCAAAATGAGCTGTAACTTTTTACTTCTTTTAGACATGTTTTTTTTTTCTAGGGAGCGTATTTAGAGCAACTCTGAAAACAAAAAAATACCCGCTGATGTTCTAAAAACTGCAGGTGTGTGTGCAGTTACAATGAGTGAGGTAGTGCTGCGAAATGTGGACATTTGTGTCTGGTGCCTTAAAATGATGTTGATTTGAAATAAAAGGAGCTTGTTAGTCTTATCTGAGGTTCCTATCTTTAGCATCACTGCTTTTGAGTTTGACATTGAGTATCAGTAATTTCTTCTACAGCATTGCTTTGGCAAACACAAAACTGTGTCTCTCTTTTTCAGTATTTACTGGGTCAGTCAAAACACACTACAGTTCTTATTTAACTCCTCCCATTTTGAGGAAAGGGAAACTAATCCTTCACTTGAGTTTCATTTCGGCAACTCATCCATATTCTTAGAATGTAAATAGGCAGATAAAGCTCTCTAATTAATATACTTTTAAAGGAGTTTAATAGTAAGCTTTAAGGGTTTTTATAAGCATTAAGATATTAAAATAACCCCCCTTTAAAAAAAAATTCTGTGCAACATAGTGTTCCAAACACTCATGACGTCCCACAAAAATACACACTCTATACTTTGCAAACAAAATCAAAGTTGAAATACAGCAGATGGATATGCCCATGCATGTCTCTGCATTTCCATGGAGTTTACTGCAGGGAATGTTGTTAGGCTTTAGCTGTGCAGGTAGGTCTGTGAAAGGTCATGGGTATTTTAGGTGGAATAGCTGTAATACTTAAAGGAAGAGGCAGGGATTTCTTTTAAAACGTTTTGCATTGTTTGAGGGCACACTGTCAATTTTCTTCTGTACGTGGCTGGAGTTCTGGTTTTGTTCACAAGTTTTAATGCCTCCAGAGCATTCAGATTGTTCTTTTTGTATGTGTTTGTTCTTCAGATTATTTTTTTTTCTTAGAGCAACTTCTGGATTGTGACAACTGTAAAAGCAACGACCGTTTTTTCAGTCCAGTGAGTGGACTTTTTGAACCTTGCCTGGCAAAGGAGTATGTTGTCCCTGAGACTTGTGGCCCCTGGAATATTGTCCTGCATCTTTAAAGAGGAGTTCTTCCTTCAGTGATGAACATGTAGTCACCTCTGTCTGACAGTGCCTGAAGAATTTTTGAGGGCAGTGAGAATGAATACAAGAAGAAACAGTAAATCTTCTGCTATCCATTTATGCCTTACAACCTGCCAAAGGCATGAATCAGTTTCCAAAACTAGTTGCTACTTCTGCCTATGTACACTAATTCTCATTCTTCTCCCCTCAGCCTAGATGGTATACTTTATGGCAGAAGCTGCTAATGTTTTTATTCAATACTGAGGTTAGAGTTTTTTTATTATTATTTTCACTATGCATTTTCAAAACCAACTAAAAATTCTACTTTTATCTTTGCGTTTCACTTGTATCTCCGCAAATACTCCATATTCGCGGTTTGAAATTCCTGCAGTTGTCTTTTCAGCTCTTTTGCATTTCGGTGCTTTTAGCTTTTAAGAGCGAGTGTTGAAAATCTTGGGGTTTGTGCTCATTTTAAAAAGGTTACCTCTTAGTCTGCTGTAATGCATGGGGTTCATGTTCCGCTGCTTAGAGCCATGTTTTAAGAACAAGCCCTGTAGTTCTGCCTTCTAACTCTTCATCAACAAAAAGGTTTCAATCACTCTTGTAGGATTCTGTGGTTTTTCTCATTCCTGTGTCTTGTTCACAAAGTTCCTTCATCCCTTTTGGTCACAGCTGGTTTTCAGTTTTCAGCCAAATATTGTTTGTGTTACCCTCTTCTAGCTTTGTTCTCTGCTTTACTCATGCTCTTCGCAAAGCAATGCACATTCTGATTGATGTGTTGCAGGTTTGGAGGGAGAAGCCCACTTAGATTGCCTATCAGTGTTGTGAGAAATAAGGGGGTTTGATTTATGCATGTGAGTTTCAGTCTTGCAGCTCAGTTTGTCTTTCTAACCTTGAAAGAAAGGTTTCTGTGGCTTAAATAGGAGTTTATAGAGACCCAGGAACAACACCTGCTTGCAGGGAGGGCTGAGTTTTGCTCTCTTTACTTCCCCATCTTGTTCTCTTTAATGTTGTGCTCCAGAGTGCCTTTCTCCTGCATCTAGTTTATTTCTAGACAAGCCTTACAGCACCTTGCACCATGGCATGGTGGATCTGTCTGTATCTGCACTGACTCTGCAGCAAACCAGTTCTTTTTCAAAATTGGAGCCAGTCTACTGTTAGCCTGTCGCACCTGAGTGTGTTAAAGGATGTTATTTTAGAACCTTAAGTGTAAAGAATATCTGGAAATTGATTCTTCTGTAATTGGAAATAAAATTTTCATTAATTCTACATGTATCAGAATTTCATCCTTGTAGTTCCAAAGTTATAGTCAAAAGGATCGATGAATTTCAAAGTGTTAAATCCCAGTCTGTGCTTATGTCTTGAACAAAAGAATAATACTGATCTATTCTGGCTGAACATATTTCTTAGTCTTGTGTTTGCAGCCACTTACTTTTTTTCCAAATGTTAGCTGTGTAGCAAAGTTGTGTTGGTTTTGTTGTGGTTTTTTTTTTTAATAGTTGTGTGTATTTCTGCAGTCTGGGTAGATTCTGGGGATAGACACCAGCACTTGGACTTCTAATCCTGTATGGGCCATGTGGCTGTGGGAAGTTCTGCCACCTATTTTGGTCTATGTTGCAATGTAGACGAGCATTACTTTAGGTCATCACAAGTTACTACATTTAAAAACCAATTTGAGCTTTATTTAATTCCTGTCACCAAAGTATGGGAGAATCGTAGTGTGTAAATGTATATTTAAAATGTAATTTTGAAAACTTCTGCATTGTTGACCTCCCTCTGTGGATAAAGCTTTGATCTCCCAAATGCTGTGCATGCTTCATATTTTTTAACAATCAGCAGGGCTGCTGAATGGATGACTTCATTACAACAAGGTGTTAAAAAATCTGCTCCAGTTCCTGCCTTAATAATTAAGGAACCACTGATCTGGGTTCACTAGAAAGTGGGTTTGCTTTTATTTTTCTTTGGGCAAATGAGGTTAGGAACTATCAAATGAAGTTAAATAACTCGGGAGAGCATTTGCTGCTTCTTTCTTCTAAGTTTCTTAAAATGCTTACTTTGCAAGAGTCCGCCCATCTTATCTCTGTTTCACAAAGATCCTGCTCTTGCTGTGAGCTGCCGTTGGATGCTCTTAACTGCACTGTGCTTCGCATTGGGTGGGTCCTTTTACTCATGAGCAGTTGTCATAATTTTGGTGGTTCTGCCTTGACAGAACACTTTTAAGCGCTCTCATGGTTTGGGACAAGATGGTTCAGCACTCAGCAAGATTAAACCTGAGTTGCTTGTGAAGTGTAACAAAATCTCTTACCATTGAAGTAATCCACTATTAATAAAAGTATCTATGCATATAATTCAGTTAAAATGCATTTTAAATTGTCATACTTTCAACTTTTATTTCCATGAAGTTCAGAGGAAGAAATGAAGTTGTTTTTTGTAATTTCTGTCTAAATGCTACATTTGGAATGAATCTAGCACATCTGTGTAGCGAGAAGAACCTGTCACCTAATTGTCAGGTGGACGTTGCACCACAGGTTTTTCTCTATAGCAATTTGAATTATGAATAAAATCAGTGAATTCAGCTGTAACTAGGTAAATCTGTCACTTAGCAACTAATAGGGATCATGTGAGTCACTGCTGTGGGTATTCTCACTTTGCATATTTTTTTTATTTTATTAGTGAAGTTTGGTTTCAAAGTGTTTCAACTGTATGCCTTTTATTTGTAGGAGCAAAGATCAAATTTGTCACCACTGTCTCAGAGGGGTTTTCAGGTAGGCTTGGCATAAAGTTTGGTTACTTGGAAAGATGAGCAATAGTGAAGATGATGATTGGAATGGAAGTCCAATAAAACAAATATCTAATGTGACCATGTGGCTTTATTATTGTCCATTGTGTAGATCAGCATGATGCTAAATCAGCAAGGCTGCTCTTGAGCAGAAAGCAGAGATGAAGAAAACTTTATTTCAATAATGTCTACAGGGAATGAGAATCTTGAATTTAAGGGGTATTTCTGCATCTTAAATTCAACAATTTTAAAGTCTGATCTCTGTCTTGACTAGGGTATATAGTAACTGAGAGAGACAGACAGGCAGGACTTAGTTTGTCTTGTTTTAAAACCTTTGAGTTAAGGAAGAAAATGACATTTTACTATTCGGGATTTCCAGCTAGTTCTGACCATTTCTGTAGGAAAACCTGACTGGGATAAAAGATACGCATAAAACGTGAAGAACTTGATTAATAAGACTAGAAAGAAAAAGAAATGTTTTGGTTAAAGGAGATGGTGTGAACCTCTCTTAGTCCAAAGTTGTCTTAAGGAATGCAGAAAAACAACTGCAGTAACAAACTGGCTGGTTTTGGGGGTGCTGGGAGTGCAGAGTGGAGGGCAGGGGAACATGTGTGAGGGATGATGAATTCGGCCAGTGGAATTTTTTTTTTTTTCGGTGGCAGAAGGCAACTTTATTCTGGATCTCTGATCTGTCTCTTTTCTCTAGTTCTCAGGCAGACGCAACTGGAATGCAGCAAAAGACTTGCAGAGATACAGACATCATTACCCGGTATGGATTAAATGATGATGCACATGCTCATGTGGCTCTTCCTCATTTGCATACTAAGTTTAGGAAAGCTTTCTAGATTTGAGGGCACCCTTTTGTCTTTACATTGACAGGCTCAGAACCTTTAGAGGATTTGTTTGTGAGGGGGAAAGGATGATGTGCATGTGGGCGCATCAGAAACAAGCTGTTACTTCCCAAAACACATTTCAAGGATTTAGCTTGAAATGTTTAGGAAACATGAGGGAAAGCAAGGAGAAGTGTTGAAGTGAATACTGCCTTTTAAGAGATTGCTGCTTGTTGATTTCTTGTTCTCATCTCCAGGGTCTGATAGAATCAGAAAATGAGGAGGAAGAAGAGATGTGGAACTTAAGCTTTTATAAAAATGAGATTCGTTTTTTGCCCCAGGGTGAGTACCTTGTTTGATGACTATTTGATGCAACTGTGCTGCAGCTGCTTGAATTGGTGAAAGACTAGCTTGATCCATGTGGGACAATTATTAAAAAAATCAAACCAAACAAACACACATGCTACCAACACAAAAAAAACCCCAAACAAACGAAAAAAACCACCAAGAATTTCCATTTTAAAATGTCCTTGTTCCTGCTGTATGTTCCTTAATTTTCTGTTTGGTGGTAGAAAACTAAGGGTTTTTTCTGGCTTACCAGGATGGTTGTCTAGTTAGAGAAGCTAATGCCTGTATGCCAACACCTGGCTCTGGATAATGAGCTGCCTTGGGTGACTGGCTAATTTAATTTTTATTTGGTGTCATTTCTTCTTGCCTGACTTCTTCCTTTTCTTTTCAGGTTTGCATATTGAAACTCTGCTTGAATCTTGGTGGGACAACTATGAAGTTCTGGAAGAAAACCATTCTTACATACAGTGGTAAACTGTCTGCATGAATATATTGCCTATCTTCTTTAGTTGTGCCTCTTAAAAGAGTCAGCTGTATCTGTATTCTTGAATTCAGCTTCCCAAAAGGCCCATAATTACTCTTGAGTGAAATCTCTGTCCACTTTGTTTTTATTGAGTTATATTCTTCTGGAAACAATGCAGTGGAAATCCTGAAGACGTGGGTTTCCAGTGCAGCCGTGGCAATAGATCTCAGTCATGCTTGGTCTTACAGCATACTGCAGAGCAAAGTGTTAGGGCAATGAGAAAGATCCAGATAAACAAAGTACGTTGTAATCATTGGTGTAGACAGTGCTTTTATGGGAAGGATTTATTTGTCATACAGTGTCCGTGAGGATGTGAGGTCTCCAAGAGATAACTGTGATACCACAATTTTTGGAATCTTTGGTTTTAACAAAATGGGTACCCTGGGTCGGATGTCGTCTTTGCTCACCTGGGCTGAAAATTTCTTTCCCTTCAGGCTATTCCCTTTACGTGAACATGGGATGAATTGGCGTGCCAAACCACTCACGTGTCAAGAAATCCAGGTATTGAAAGCTTTTGTCTTCTTTCTTTTTTTCTGGTTTTTTGAGGTCTGAACGATGTTAGGATTTTCCCTAAATGCCTTATATTTGAAGACTAGGGTTTTTTACATTGCTTGCTTGGAACCCTAGTGTGAATAGAGCTCACTCAAGCACTGTTAAGCATTTATCTGTCTTGCGTCTGCCAGTAGCTACACCAGCAAATGAAATGCTTAGTGATATAATCAAGCCTTGTTTATAGTTCAGGTGCCACTTAAACTGGTGCAGGTAATTAGGGAGTTGCACCTTGTACTCATTGGTCTTTCTTGTTTTCAGGCCTTTAGGAAGTCCAAGGAAGTTATGCAAAGGTTTATACGTGCTTATCAGCTCATGCTGAGATTTTATGGAATCCTTCTGGTCAATGAGGAAACCGGAGAACTTAAGAGAGCAGAGAATTGGGCTGAACGATTTCAAAACTTGAACCGGTGAGTCTCTGCTTATACTGCTGGTCATTTATTAAAGTCAGGCACTTCTTTGAGAAGAAAAAAAAGTGAAAGTTGAGAAAATCCTCAGCCCTTGAGGAATGGAGGCTTTTGTTGATAAAGTTAGCTAGCTACAGTATTTTTAACTTGGCTCAGCCTCTGACTGTAGGTCATCACACTCTGTGACTTTAACAAGTGACAAGTATAATAAGTAAACCAGCTGAGACTGGTTTTCTTTTGTATGCAGTGCAGCTGTTAACGGTAGGCATTCTTCATGTTGGTCTCCTGAATTATGAAATACAGACTTGGTGATGTTAATATTTGCTGTAGCAGAGCTTGTGTTTAAAACCATATTTTAAGCAGGAATCACTGAAACATTTTCACAAGTAGCCAAATTGCCTTTGTAGTATTCTGTTAACGTACAAAATAAGAGTGTTTCCATATGCTTCCCTGATTGTTTATAAAGCTGCCTTAACACATGTAAAATGCTTTGAATCCTTGGTTGAAAAGTTCTCTGCAAACTGATGGTAATGTTTTTATATTATTGCAGGTCTTATCATAGAGATAGTGATGACCCTTAATATTCTAGTACTCCTAATGATGTTAACAAGGGATCCAAAAGGCCTGTGCATACTCACAAAAGAAAACCAACTTGAAGACTGTCAAGTATTAATAAATAAATAAATCTGTATCTAGCTTAAGTCCTTAAGTCATGAATTTCTAGGAGCATCCTTACATGCCTGTATTCTTATACTTTTCTATGGGCTTACCCTGCAGGGTCGCTGTCAGGGACAGGGTATAGGGCTGCATGGACTTGTGTGTCTGACCCAATATGATGGCTGTTATCTACTGGTGGGTGATGCAGCAAGCCAGAATCTTTCTGAGCAGTTGAGATGATTAATCCTAGCAGTCCAAGAAGGGCTAGGAAAGTACTGCTGAAGGCAAATAGCAGCAATAGGTGCTTTAAAAGTAAGCCCACCTATACTCCCATCTGCATTGTCAGTCTTTTAATAGATCACAGTCAACAATGCACAAAACATTTTGCAGATATCCCGGAGGTTCATAGTGACTAGTAAGAATTCCACTTAGCAACTTTGCTTATCTGTTTTGTTCAGGTTCAGCCACAACAATTTGCGGATTACTCGCATCCTGAAGTGCCTGGGGGAGATGGGATATGAACACTATCAAGTGCACTTGGTAAAGTTTTTCCTAACAGAAACTCTTGTTAAGGAGACATTACCAAATGTCAAGAGAAGTGCCTTGGATTACTTCCTGTTCACCATCAGAAGCAAATGGAAGAGAAGAGAACTAGTCCACTACGCTTGGCAGCACTTCAAGCCTCGAGGCAGCTTTGTGTGGGGGCCGCATGACAAACTCTTGAAGTACAGACCCCGATCTGCCAAGTCACAGCTGCACCAAAAGGCTGAAGATAAACAGGAAACCCCTGGTGAAAAATCTGATGATTCTGTGGAAAAGGATGAGAACCAGTCTCTAGAGGAAGAACAGAACGCTGGAGATGCTGCAGACTCACAGCCTAAAGTGAATGATGAAGATGTAAAAGAGAAGATAAGTGAATGTGTTTTGAAAGGAGGAGATGGTGAAGAGGAGAAAGAGGCTTCATTTACACAGCAGGAGCAGAAGGATTTAAACAGTGAGGCTGAAGAAGTGCAGGGTACAGCAGAGAATGACTGCACAAAGGAGAGCAAGAAGAGAAAACTGGATGCAAATATGGCAGACGCTAAAAAGAGTGGACCATTGAAAAGCCCTACTGATATTGAAAACATTTCCCGTAATCTGGGAGAATGTGCAATTGATGCAGAAATCCCCTCCTCAGTTCCGCTCTTGCAAACAGAAGAGGAGCAGGAAACACTGAAAGAAGGCAA
Organism: Haliaeetus leucocephalus; assembly: GCF_000737465.1. Taxonomy (NCBI): domain Eukaryota; kingdom Metazoa; phylum Chordata; class Aves; order Accipitriformes; family Accipitridae; genus Haliaeetus; species Haliaeetus leucocephalus. The sequence goes on along the minus strand of NW_010972709.1, from coordinate 3,354,955 downwards.
TGCAGGCACCAAAGGCTCAACAGTGCTGGAGACTGCTGATGCAGCTGTAAAACGGAGGAAAGTTGATAAAAGAACATCGAGAACCAGAACGTTCAACTTGGCCATAAACCTGAACATAAACGTGAACATCGGGCCCTCTGTCTCTAGTGCCAAGTTAAATCCATCTGTTGCAAATGCCGAGGCTGAAAAAGAGAACGTCAGTGAGAGCAACGCAACTGTGGAAGTGACAACTGAGAAGGGTGGTAGTGATGCAAATGGTGGGGCTGTGAGACCCCCGGTGGGTTCCAGGTTCCCCAAGACTGGCTGGACTTCTCCAATAAGTGATGGCTTGGAGTCGAGTAAAGATCAAGTCACAGCAAGGAGTCATCAGTACCACTGCAACAGCACGGTCCTGGCAGGCAAAAGTGAGGTGGATGGGGTAGAACAGCATAAAAAGGCAGAAAACGCAAGTGAAAAAGGGCAAGCAGAAGTCACAGGCAAGAAACAAGTTCCAGAGAGTCTTGAGCAGAGCATGGCATCCATTTGTCCTGAAGAAGACAGCGCTGAGGTTGTAACACAAAAACCTGAAAGCTCTGAGCATGCGGCAGAACCTGATAAAGAGCAGGTAGCAGCAGAATGAGACCAGCACGGCAAGCACTCAGGCAAGTGGAGATGACGCTGCCCTAACTGCTAGGAGCCAGCTTTGGTGATTTTGATAGCAGAAGTATACGGAAGAAGAAACTTCCTTTGGGCTGATCCAGGCTAGCCCCTGTTGGACTTTCATTCTTCCACACTTTTTTAATCATCTGTAGTAACTTCACTGAGACCCAGCCCTTGGTTACCCTAAAGAGGAAAACTAAGTTAGTCATCTCAGACAGGCTGTGTCCTGTTCCTGCTTTTTATCTAATGTTCAGGACTGTCTTGGAGCAACAGGGATTTTTGCACTTTGCTTTGATTATGGTATGTCCCTTCTTAAAGAGAAGAGGAAAACTGATCTGTTTTCTTGTTTGAAATAGTCAAGTATTTATTAAATACATGATTTTTAATGTAAGACAGCATGACCTAATTTGCCATGCCTTTCTATTACCATGTAACTTCTATTTGCTGTTTTGAAAGGCTGTACCTTCCCAGCAGACTTATTCCTGGCAAAGGTGCTGTTTGCCTGAAAGCTGCTGTTCTCTAGGGTGCAAGGTACTGAGTAATTTGTTCCCTTTATCCCCCACAGAAATTGCTTTGTAGTGCTTGTTGGAGTTGTTAAGGATGTGAATCGTCTCTTGGTTTCTAAGAGATATACCTTCAGACTTTGCATAAAGCTGTCTAAAGCTCTTCTTCCCCAGGTTTTTCCACCACTTCCAGACCCTTGATAGTCTTCCACAGATATTTAGGTCCACTACTGGTTCAAATGCTTGCCTTCCTCAACTGCCAAAATAGAACAAATATTTGTCGTTGCATTTTTTCAGACTTTGCTGTTAATTTGCAGTGGCCTGTGGGGCTATGTTTTCTGCAGGCCCATTGCATGAAGTTAGATGTGTCAGATTTAAGCGACTTCCTAGTTAGGGCAGGATTGTTTTATCATTAATGATCAGCATGTCAGACAGTGAGGGCACATTCGAGTGCAGCATGTCTGGAAACCACTGGGCTTTGTGGGGCAGTTAATTGAAACTTTAATTGGAGGAGGTACGCTTGTCTGGTTCGTTTATTTACAGCCCTCAAGAATTTACTTTCAGACCTTGCCAGCTATTTGTCTGCCTTAATGTTCCTGACCTCCCTGTTAGCTATTCTGCTTGACTTACACAGTATTCAACTGAGTCTGAAGGAGCTTTAAACAATTTAGCACTTTCGCTCCTAGAGATTTACAACAGAGGACCTGTTTCATGAAGCAGAGGAAACCGTTTCCAACAGCCAGAAGGTCTGAACTTGCTGTTTGCTCAGATTGTTTGTTTTGGTTTGGGGGTTTTTAGGTGCTCTTTGTTTTGTGTGGGAGATGGCTAGAGGCTTGCCCGCCTTGCCAGAGAGCAGATGCAGTAGCCTCTGCAACGTTAATGTTTTTCCTCTCTTTGCTCCAGCTTTTAAGAAGCTTCATCTTTCAAGGAATTTGATCAGTGACTTGCCTTCCTGGACTGTAGGTCCTGATCCAGCATGCCACATACATGTGTGTGGGAATAAAAGTCTGCAAGCTTAACATCTAATGTTTGTGGTCACACATGTGCTGGAAAAAGGCTTTAATGTTTTTAAAATACTTTTTTTTTCCCTTATGAACAAGTGGAGTTAAATAGCCAATAAGAATACACTTAACTACAGATATAAATACTTGAAGATGTTGAGTGAAAATTCTTTCATAGAAGATTCATAAGAAATTGTTAATTGTGGCTTTTGTACAGATTTATAGTAATTTTTTTATTTAAGAAGTTTTCATTGTGAATATGTGCTCAGCTGGGGCATAGATCATAAATCTTGTTACGGTGATCTGTGATTTTTGTGTTTAATGGAATTTCACTGTGAGCTCTAGTCTGGAGTGCTCAAACCAAACCATTCCCTATCATGATCAGGTTTAGCGTTTTGGCTGTAGGTGTTTGCAGTGAGTTCACACGATGTTTTCCAGCACTCAGAGCTGTATCACAGAGTCTGTTATATTAATGTCACCTATTAAAGCATGACTTTAATGCATACCAGTTTCCACTTATGGGTTTTTTTTTCATCTTTGAGGGCAGGACATGACGGTAGATCTGCCCCACCACCACCACACCCTGTGGCCATCTGCTGTTGCTTGGGCACCTCCAACGAGCGGGTGCACGGGGCTGTCCAGCGTTCCCAAGCAGAGGAACCTTGAGATAAACCTGCTGCTTTTTCCATGTGGAGATGACGATCAAGTCTTCCTCCACCGCTGTAAAACGTGGCCAGTGAATGTCTGTGGGGAAGAGACACCCCCCCACACACACATGCTGCTTGTTTAATGATGTACTCCGAAATGTTTCGGTATGTCCTGTCTCGGCTCTGTGCCGCCGTCCTCCCAAGCGTGTGTTGTGATGCTTTGTAGGGCGAACAAGGGCTTTGCTTTCGAGCAGCAGGCAGCAGGGCAGCTGCCTGGGCTGCGTATGGGGGCTTTAGTCTTGTGGGCCTTTTCCTTCAGGACGCAGGGTTGTCTTTGTGGTGATGACTTCTGTAAGTCGCTGCATCCCTTCAGCTGTGCTCCCTCTGCCTGGGGCTGTGGAAGGAGAGGAGGAGCGGTCCTCCTCTTGTTCTGCAGGGTGGGCTTCAAGCTGAATACTCGCAGGGCTCTTCCTCAGCTTGCAGCAGCCCTCCAAACCCTGGATTGCTATGAGCCATGTGTGGCTGAGGAATTTGGATCTGCTTTGCCTTCTCTCTTGCCATCGGCTGGCCTCAGTGTGAAGGAGAGAGGTAAAAGCTCTGTGCAAAGCAGTTCCTGCGACTGCGCCGCTCTCCTCCTGCAGGGTTTGTGGTGTCTAATAAAGCATTCGGTTTACTTTGAAGCCATCCGAAGGCATACAGACACATGCTCCCTTTCTGTCCCCAGCTGCCTGTTCCACAAAATCTTGTGGGAACTTAGTAAATCTTTGAGCCCTTTATCCCTCTGTTCAAGGTTGGTGCAGTACTGGCTGCTGGGGAGCTGGACAGGCACGCACTGTGTGCTCATATAAACCTCCTGGTGTAAGGATGCCAAACTGAAACCTAGTATTTCATTTTTTAAGCTTTGCTTTTCCACTTCTGCTCTCCTCTTGCTAACGTAATGAGCTGTGTTATTTCATTCCTGATGAATCTTGCCACTGTTCCTCTCTGCTTCCAAGCCCTGCTTTCGATGAAGTTGTCTTTAATCGATAAAGGGAAGCATGAAGCTATTTGCAGATGATGTTTCTTCCTGAATATATTGCCATTTGGGATCACCTAGCTGGGAACTGTCATCCTGTTCATTCCTTGCAAATATTTCAAAGGCAATTCTTCCTTTTTTTTTTTTTTTTTTGTGTCTGTGGGAATGTTTCTCCTTTTTTCTTCCTCCTTGTATCTGTCCACGATCATCTGTTCTCTGGTCAAGATTCATCTCTTTCTCAAGAAATCAGTTGGCATTCTTTAGATCTCCCTGAAAAAAAAAAATAAAAATCCCCAAAAAACAACCCAGATGTGAATACACTTCCAGAGTTGTTAAACCATCTCACAAAGCAGTAAGTGCATTTCTCTGTAGTGCATCTTGCACTCGTTACAGGTATATTAATTTCTCCAGTGAAGTTAAGTAGCCTCAGGCACTGAATAACTCTCGCTCTGTGTTGCTTTTTATCTGTCCAGCACTGAGGTGGTGATGGGCTCTGAGAAACGGCCTGGATGAGACCTAAGGAACATCTTTGTATCTCCGGCTGGAGCAGCCGAATTTTGCTCCTGCGGTGTGTCTGCAAGTCTGGCCCTTCCTCAGGCTCCCTCCCTGTTTGCTCAAGGCTGGGGCTACCCGGCGGGTCATGAATGAGAGCTTCTCTTCCCGACTGACTGCTGCTCCCCCTCCTTCTCCCACCTCCTTCCCAAACCTCCTCTCTCCTCCCAGCTCAGCCCCTCGTTGCCTGTGCTCCTGAGCTCTGCCCCTCCAGCTGGAGCCGCAGGTTTATCTGGAGGCGAGGAGTCTCTGGTTTGTAAGCTGAGACCCAGGAGGAGGAGGAGGGATCTGCTGGACCCCGGAGGAGAAAGGGTTTAGCTGCCCAGGAGGAACGAAGAGAGGCAGAGCCTGGGCACCATGGCTGGATTCTCTGCTCTTGGGCTTCTCTTCCTATGTCAGCTATTAGCCACAACCCCAGCTCAGGTAAGAAGCCTCATTTATGTCTTGTGCTCGAGAAAAAAGTCCGTAAGGGAAAAAGATAGTGATCTGCATGTGTTCTACCTGCAGGATGAAATGTGGCAATAGGCAAGTTGTTAAGAGTCTAAAGTTTATTAAAAACGTGTGTGTTGCTTGTGCTGTTATACAGAGAGTGCCTGACAAGCGCATCTGGTTTTGTACCTGTGTAGGTAGGCTTTTAGATCGTATCCTCCTGTGTAGAAACTGCTGCGTTATCCTTTCCATAAAAGTATTGTCTTCCCATTCAGGACTGCAGTTACAAGAGAGAAAGCCTTGGGAAAGGGGAGACCTGTTGATCTGTTGATGTGAGAGAAACGGTTTTCTTTTACAATCAAGTAATGGTTGCCAATGAGACTGATCTCCTGATACGGGTCTTCATCTGAATCAGAATTTCTCATTCCTTCCCTCAATCAATTTTCAAATTTTACACTTGTACCATATTTAACCCATGTTTACTTCAGATGTGAAGCTATATTAAACTTCCCTGTACGGTGTTAATATTATTGCCTGGGGAAGTAACTCCTCAGTGAGGTTTTTCATTGTGTTAGTGAGGAATTTTTGCAGTCTGGCTTGGGAATTCAGAGCTGCCCTCATCTGCTGCGAGCAGAGCTGCTTCTACAATGAAACCTTTGTTCGCTGAAGCTACAGCAAGTTGCTCTCTGGAGCCCTCTCCATACAGAAGTCATTTATTGGACCTTTCTTTCCTTCCCCCCACCTCAGACCTCCTCCAAAATCCCAGATTTTCAAATGGTATCCTGCTCAGAGAGGAGACTTTCCCTTTCTCCTTCTGTCTGCAGTGGTGTCTGCCTGGCTCTTCTATCACCCCATCAGACCAGGACTATAAATTGATTTTTAATGCCAAGCACTTGGCACCTATTTTCCGTGGGCTTTGCATTTCCTCCTCTGCCCCAAATGAAATGTGCCTGTAGGTAGTGAGAACTGTTTCCTATACAACCAAAACCCATTTGCTGCCCAGTGACCAGCTCCGATTCCCAGTGTAAGCCACCAGTTAAACAAGTTGGGAGCCCTGAGGATGTGCTCAGTCAAAAGCATTTTCCAAAGAGCCTTGCACCGCTCCTGAGCTCCTCTGAGTCCACCCAGGATGCTGGGGGGCCCTGGGGGATGGAGGGTTAGTGCAGATTTAGGGACAAGCTGTAGGACTCGGCCATCGCTTTCTGATTTAGCCTGTATGTTTTTTCTGATGCAAAAATAAACTTCTCTCTCTCTTTCCCCCAATCTTTTCAGAGAGTAGGACCACAAGGCCCCCCTGGACCACGAGGACCCCCTGGACCATCTGGCAAGGATGGCATCGATGTGAGTGCCTTACGGCAGAGGGCAGGCTCGGCCGAGGGAGGGCGAGGGGTGGAGCAGGGGCAGAGCCAACTGAGCAGAGAAGCTGCTCTTGTTCTCCAGAGACCCAGCCTTTGGGCCATCCTTCAGAGGCGGATGGACCTGGAGAACCAGCCTACTCGCAAGAGACCTCCTTCTGCAAGAGTCAGAACCGCGAGTGGAGGTGCTGGCTGGCCTCAGGCTCTTTGCAGGATCAATCTCCTCTCTCAAGAGAGAGTTCAGGACAAAGCTAGTATATGCACAGGGGTTCGTGACCCTGTTTGCAAAGTAGGGTATTTCTCTTTTGGTGTCTAGGGAGGAAGGGGAATGCAATAGGTAAGGTTGAGTGCATGGGTACGACATGTGCCAGAGTCATTGCACGTTCTGTAGTTCAGAGAGAGGTTTATGTGACACTTCAGAGCATCCATGTTTCTAGAGAGGCTCCAAGAAACTCAAATATGCAGCACTGGACACTGCTCTTACTTATATTGGTTTTATTTCAACATTAGCAGTATGGCTATCCCTAACTTACGTTGGCATGCGAGACGTCAGAATCTGGCTCGTGTGTTGCCGGACATGAGTTGCCTGTAGTGGCACAAGAGGCAAATGAAATGGGCACCCTTTATTTCAGCAGGCAGTTCCTTATACGTACACCTCCTGCAGAGGTAGAAGACTATGTACCACAGGACGTACTGGAGGAGAAAAAAAACTTGTCCTATTACTTTTAATTGATGTTTCCATAGAAATGAAAAATTTTGCTTCTGTGCATCTGTTGGATAAGGACTGAATTGTGTCCTGTGGTTGGCAATGGATAAAAAGAGCATCAGATGGACCTTCAACACGACCACATCAAATGCAAAAGGCTGGATTCCTGCTTCAATACTCAGTTTGCGTAGCACTTGTCTCTAAGCTGCTTATGGAATAGGGCAGGGCCTTTTAAAGTTTGTCTGCAGTAAGTTTATTGGAACTGGGCCTTTAAGCAACCTTGAGAAAAATTATTCATTCCATGCAGGTCACTTTCTTTTGGATAAGAAGGTAAAAAAGATATATGAGTTCCCTGGTATATGGTGAACAAGGAGCTTTTTTGTCTTCAGTGGTGAGCTTTCATAGTGGCTCTGTGAGTAAGGCTGGTCTGAAGAGAGAACCTCATTGATTTGCAGCTAGTTCTTCTAAAGTGTCCTTTCGACTAATGGAGGCTGTTTATTGAAAATCTCGCTCTGGCTTTTTAGCGTGAAAAGTTCAGAGCTGGTACCTCGCCGGTTTCTCTCCGCTGTTTTTCATGATGTGATAAAAAGCTTGAGGGGACACCCTGGAAGAGGAGAAAGGACACGTGTTCACGTTCGCAGCAGCGAGCCTGTGGAGTCACTGCAGCAGGACATCAGTGTGGCCAGCGGGCTTCAGGAAAGGAGTGGCTGTGTTTTCTGTACAGAGTGAAAAAGAAGAATTTGGGAGGGACGAAGCCCTTCAGGCTTCAAGTCATAACCAACTTCTGCATACAGGCAATCGGAAAGAAACAAATCCCTGTAATTGTGTCGTTCAGTTCCTGCTTTCTACAGGATATTTCACCCCTTAATTCTGGAACAGTACCAGCATCACTTCTGATTGCTCTTGGAAACAGGAGCCCAGGGAGATGTTGGTCACGTGAACCTGCGCCCTTTAATCCACTGCTAAAAACTTCGGAAGGCTCCCTGTGGGACAGGACCAAATAGCAACATCTAATTAATATGAAGAACTTAGTCCTAATAAATCAAACAGCTGAGTAAAGTATTTAAGGTGCTGAGTCTTGCAGTCCTAGCTTGAGGCTGGAGTTTTGGCTATGCAGAAATAGTCTCTCATTTGAACAGACCTGATCTACATCCCTCCTATGGATATAGGTTGTCGGGTGCCCTGTTCATACGAGGTGGTCCAGCTGTTCAGGGACAGGCTCCAGGATGGTTTCTGCTACTCAACAGGACATTTAGTCCTTTAAGGAATTGCATAGGAGAAGAGATTCAGAGCTGTGGCTAGTGTTAAGCACAGTCATACAGCCTCCCGGTTTAAGGGCTACTGTTTTTCTGGCAGTACCTTCTAAAAAATTATGGCATATAAAATCCAACACTGCTCTACATTTTCATGGTGCTGCATGGAGAGGATCGTGTGGAGCCTGAGTGGTAGTGTCAGTTCTACCACTGCAAAGAATGAAACCATTATTCTATTTTTTTTTTCCTTTAGTGATGAGACTTCTTTTTAAAGCACAGTCAGAACTTTTCTGGACCGTACCTGTGCAAGTTCCCTGAACTCTGTAAGCCACTCCAGCTGGGTCGTCTTCACAGATGGCATTGGATGAACGCTGTGTGGGAAGAGTCGCTGAACGCTCTTTGAGCTGGATGAGTGCTGCCGAGGTGTTCAGCAGTCCCTTACCGTTGGCTGTGAGCAGTGAGCGATGCATAACATACAGCTGAATTATTCAGGATATCTCCAAACAAACCTTGGATGAACCCCATAAGCACAATTTCTAGAAGCTCCTACTTTCGTTCCTGCCTTTCGGTGGGAGCTGCAACATTAAGTCCCTCTGAAATATTTTATAATTATAGCCTTTTACATGCTTCACGTTTTATACTCAGTAACAAGCAAAATCTCTCCCTCCCAAGAATAGAAGCAGCATGTTATGATCAAAAGAATTAGTGACAAGTTCCTGTGAATTATTTCTGGGGATGTAATTCCCCAAATTGCTAATAAGCAATTGTCACTTCTCAAAAATCAAGGTTTTTTTTCCCCCACTTTCCGTCTCCTGGCTTGACTTGCTAAGAAAGAGTAAACTTCCTTCCCTCTCGCTTAGCACCAGGAGAGCATTTCCTTTTGCTGACAGCTTTTGCCTCTAATTCCCCGTGATCTGGCATTAGGGGTATAAACACTGATTAGGCTTTTGATTCAGCTGACTGAAGGTGCTCCTGCAGAGTCCCGCAGGGGTCCACAATGGCAGGATCAAGGTTTCAGATGGTCCCAAACAGCCTTTGCTGACGCCGTGACCTTGCTGTATGGATTACCATCACACAGGCAAGAAAAAAAGCAAGGGGCTGGCAATCTCCAGCGATGGAGGAGGGAGTAAACTACCTCTACTGCCATTTCTAGCTGCCTTTTCAAACCATTCATTGCAAAAGAACTGCTCCTTTCATTTCCTTGGCAGGGGTCCTTCCCCACCTATGATAATGATAACTATTTATGGAAAATCTGTGGGCAAAGGACAGCTTCAGCAAGACGGAGCATAAAGATCCCTGTGTTCAATGACCCTCTGGTCTGTGCATTGATCGGTCACCAGTGCAGTACATAAATCCTTGCCTGAGCAAACCAAGGCAGCCAGTCTGGAGAGATTTGCCCACAGACTTCACAGTTGCCGACACAGTAAATATAGAAACGTGCTATAAATTCCTCAACTTTGCTTACTGCCTTCTAATGCCTAATTATCAGGCCCACGGTGGGGATGGTGTTATTTCTAGCCTTGCTCTGTTAATAACTACCCTTTTTCCATATGGGTGTTTTTTCTTCCAGGGTATCAACATGCCCCTTCCCCTCTGCTCGCCCACAATACCTGAACCTCTCACGATATTTAGTGCACTTACCCTAAAGCCAGGAGGGGAGGGTACCATGCAGACATCTGAAACTGGGACACAAAGTGATTTTCTGTGGGATGAGATGGGAAACCAAGCTCCAGTCAAGCTTCTGCTAGTCACAGATGATTGCTTCTTTTGGAGGCTAACAATAAAACACAAATATCTAGTTGTCTGGGGTCTATGCAAGCTCCTGAATGATGTTACAGCTGGCTGAGGTAGAAGGAGTGATTCAAAGACTTCTTAAATATTGTCTTCCAAACACCTTTAATGCTGTTCTTAAAAGTTGCTTTCCATTAGGATAGGAAAAAACGAGCACTTTTGAAATATTTAATAAAAAATGGGTTAAATCCAGATTGTGCAATTGAGTTGGGTGGAAATCAGCTGGGGGCTTTGTTCATTTGCTTTCCCTGTCAAAGTTTAGTCATACAAAGAAAATCATTGTAGGCAGTTTGTTCATTCTTCACTTTCTGATGGTCCCCAACTCCTGGTAGTACCACAGTTTCATACTGTGTCCTGGATACCTGGAAGCTTATCATTGTATCCCTCTGTTTCATCAGGAAGATGTTTGGAAGCCTCGATGGCCATCCAGCTTCCTCTCTGCCCCACTTGCAGACAAGCCCAAGTGCAAACAATTTCTAAGTATATCTGGAAAAAGTTGGAGGTGCTGGGCGCCACTGAGAAGCACTGGTCCTCTCTGGGAGGCTGAGGATGTGGGTTTCACCAAATCTGCCATTGTAAAGGTGGAAAAGGCCACCCAAGTTCATCCTGCTTTAGGGGGTAGCAGGATCTAGAGCATCAGCTTCGTAACACTGAGCGTGGTAAATCTTGGAGTGGGCATGAAGGGAGACTTGAGTGCTATGAAAGTTGGGACACCGTTGTTGCAAAAAGTCAACAGAAAGAGGTTCAGCACTAACACTGATATCTTTTCTCTTTCATTTAGGGAGAGCCAGGCCCTCCTGGTTTGCCAGGCCCACCAGTGAGTATTTTCTGGTTGACATTGACTTGCTCATCCTTTTGAGAAGGACACATTGCAAGAGCTAAGACTTACTGGCTCACTTTCCTCTTGATCTGCAGCATTGGTCTGAGTCTGCTTCAGCTCCTCAGTCTGCCATGGGGTGCTCAAAATTGTACCAGGTGGCACAGCAATTTGGTTTGGGCTACTTACCCCATCCCTTTCTACCCCTCTGCTAGGAACAGCTTATGAGTAACTGTATGTGGAACTGAGCCAAAGCACTGAAATTAGTTAATTAGGATTTGGATATGGATTCATGGCAAGTTTCATCTCTCTGCAGGAATTCTTCCATGTTGCACAGTGTAAGATTAACACATAAACAAATGAACTTCCATCTTGTAGCCTGTAGCAGCACACGCCACGTTTCTCTTGTTAGTATGTTAAAAATAATTGCCTGTTTATCTGATTTAGGGGCCAAAAGGTGCACCAGGGAAGCCTGGAGCAGCTGGTGAAGCTGGGTTGCCTGGCCTTCCTGGAGTGGATGTGAGTATTTTGTCATCTTCTCTTAGATCTTTTAAATATTTCACATAGGTGTGGGTGTTTTCCTGAAGTCTCTCATCAACTTGCTCTATGTCTACTGGACAAGCAAACTAGGTCCTGGATCTACATGTATGTCTTGCGTATATGGAGAAATTTTAAGAGTTGAAAGCATCCCTTGATTGAACTAAGGACTATAAGAACAATTTTGAGATGCGTAGTTGATAGGACAACACTCTTACAATGAAACATGGCAGTTCTTCAGAGGTGCGCTGGGCAAGTCTGCAGAAATACAGGCAGCAGCTGACATTTCTGGAGCAAACCCATTGAGCGTCAATTCAGAAATCCAGTCGCATTTACTAGCTGAGGCTTGCTGGTCACTGGCCTGGGATTTGCCCTACAGCCCTGGACAAGTGACTGCCCACAGTCAAGTTTTCCCAGCTTACCAACTTACTGCCATGGTAGCTGAGCAGGGGTAAAGTTTTAGCCAGCCCATTTTCTTCTGCACCAGCTGAGAGGAAGCATTCAGTCAGCTTCCACAGCTGAGCTGCAACTCAGTAAACACCAGTAACAAGACTACTTGGTGCTGTTCATCCACACTTAAATGTGCAGGGCACAATACTGATAATTTGCTTCTGGTCCTTTCCTTTGTGATTAATTATGGAGAGAAATAAAATGGTTAGGCTTTCCTGAGAGATTGGCATCCAGATGATTTGTGCTGGTGATAGTGACAGGGACTTCCTATAGCTGCTCTTACTGTATTTCTCTGTTTTCACTCTTAGGTTTTCTTGGTTTTTTACAGGGTTTAACAGGAACTGATGGCCCACCTGGCCCAAATGGGCCTCCAGGGGACCGTGTGAGTACCACATTAGATCCTAAGTCCCTTTAAATGAGCTTTGTCACTGATTGTTTGATGATTTCTCATTCCTTTGTAAATTGGTGACATTCAAGCGTTGATTACTCTGGCGCATTTATCCATACACCCTTGCAGAATACTTGGACCCTTGAAATGAAGCCCCAGATGGCTTTTCATTAGGCAGGGTGTGAGATCCATCTTTCTTTCACATGGCTTTGAATGGGCTTGGATAGCCTCAGTGGTGGGAGTGCCAGTGCAGAACAGCTCTAGTGATATTTTGAGTACCTAAAAAGTTCCTTGAAGCAGTTGATAGACTTAATTATGAAGTTTATCAAAGTGAAGCTATTTTGGCTTTTATGTGCAGCCTGAGTACCCCGCTCCATTAAGTTTATAGTTACTGCTACTGTGTGTTAACTGTTCAAACTTTTGCCTTTTGTTAATTCTGGGGCTGTCCATATGGTTGACATTATTAGTTGCTTTGGCATAAACTTCTCCTGCCAGCATAGCAAGAAATAAGAGGGTTTTTCTTGCTTCCTGCATATTACAGCTCTGCTAAGGGGCACCACAGGGACAGAGAAATGATTGCCTGAGATGTTACAGATGTCCTTCAGATCATCTACAACAGGGCCAGAAGGGCACTTGGGCCTCCTTGTGACATTAAGAACTAAACATTAGTGAGCTATTCAGCACAGATGTTTATCCAGCATGGCTATTTTCCTGTCTCCCAGCATGGGAAGATAAGGCTTGTATCCACAGCTGATTTACTGGACTCTTGAACTCGGGGCTGCAGTGATGGGCTGAACACACATCACAGCGTGTAGAGGTTAAAAAAGGTGGACTTTTCTAACATATTCGGGATATCTCAGTAATCCATTTGTTGCCCCAAGGAGTTACCCAGAGCTCAAAACTCTGTGAGTGGTCTCATTTAGTTAAAGGGATGAGTGATAGAGCCATGTATCTTTGATACGCTCTTCTTCCTTTCCCATGTGCAAGGCAAAGTTCGCTTGGCCACTGGGGAATTTGAGTGGCAGGACCCAAGCGTCTTGTTCACAGCTCCAAGCCTCCGTCCGTCGGCACTGCACTAAAACCCATCTCCTTTGCTTTTCCTCGTGCCCATCTTTCTCCCCAGAGATCCAGGGCTGTAAAATCCTGACCACTCTCAGACAGTCTGTGGCAAGAGTCCAGCACCTTCTGGGAACTGAGCCCTGGTTTTTAAAATAGAAAAGTTCAGGACCACACGCAGAAGACTGAGCAGTTTTGTGCCCCTTTTTTATGTTCAGTGGTAGTATTTGCCCATGCCCACTTTAGCACACAAGCTCCTAGTTTGCAGGGTAATTGAGCAGATAATTTCTGGGCACAAGAGCTTCCTCTTCAGCTGTTTAGTAGAAGCACACAAGCACAGTTACTGTAACTACATGCTCTGATTTGATGTGCTTTCCCATGTCTTGTAACTCAATCTGTCAGCATGGGGCAAACTTGGGACCTGTTGTCATTTATGGGAGCTTTTCAAGGTCAGTGGTCCATCTGGATAATTATTTTAATTGGTCTAATAAAACCCTGGAAAAGGAAAACCTCTAAAAGCTTTAGCACTCTAAAAGGACAGCATTGTTATCCCAGCTTTCTTTCTTTTCCCCAACTCTTAGAACATATTTCAGTCTCCCAGGAATCACTGAAATACAGGTGTCTACTTACTGTTGTGGGATTGAATTCATGCTTAACACTATGACTTCTTCTAAATAAGCATATTTTTCTGAACTGGAGTGTCTGAAAGCGAAGGTGTTTAGCATATGGAAGTGGGCTCATGGAAGACAGTTTTTAGTAATACATTATTGCTAAACATTTCTTTTCCTCTATATGCCATGCTTCATCAGTCCAACAGTGATTCATGTCTGACCAGGGACAGAGTACTGTGAAGGCAGCATACCAACAAGGTTTTTATCTTAAATATCTCCTGTTACTATCAGCATCCATTAGCTCTTCTCATGGTCCTGCTTACAAACTGATTAGATCAAGCCTACTTGTTTTTCCAATTAAAAAAAAAAAATCCTTTATTTTTAGCCAGGAATGAGCTGGGTTCTGAACTACATGCTAGATACTGGTGCCCTTCACTGGAAAGTTTTCAAAGGCCATTTTGAAGTTTGGTGCTTTACTCAATAAGCAATGAGGAAAACATAATTATTCATATTTATTTATGAATGTCATATTAATCAAGTATTTGCTCCATAGTTGTACATTCATAAAGTATATTACTTTAAAGTGAAAAATTATGGTGAGATTCTTTTCTAATCAAAAGAGAAAGAACATTGTTACCAGGAGAATGAGTTGAGTCAGACAATGTTATTAAAATCGAGGTGTAAATTAGAGTCTCTCCTTTGAACTTAATGGAGTCACGTCAGCTTGCTCAGGGACTCAGTGATCTTTTACCATACCAGGAATGTTCACTGCTGCATGCTGCACCTTACACCCTCAAAGATACCAAAATTAAAGAGACTAAAGTGCCAATGCTTGACGCTTTGGGTACTCTGCTAACCTTTTGGCATGCTGGCGAAGGCAGAAAGGGGCTATGCGGCTGGTTTCGGTGGGGGCAGGATTAGGGTATAAGTCAGCAGGTGCCAGGAATTCAATGTTTTCTTTGCAGGAGGAGATCCCAGCTTGTCCCTTACAACCGTCAGTAGTTTGGCATCAGAAAAGCAGAGTAACCTGCAGCAAGAGAAATGAATGAGCTGACATTTGCCGCAGAGTTGATTTTTATTGGATTATAGTCCTCTCCTCACAAGGCTGCTCTTAGTGAGGCCTTGGGTCCACTGTATGTTTCTCCTTAAGCTTAACAAGTGAAAATATTTCTAATCTCGTTTGGTACGCAGAACATTAGGAAAGGGCTGGCGTCATCCCTGGGGTCACGTTAAACAGCAGTGTGTTGGGATGTTTCCTAGGTCTATCCATCTGCCTTGTTCTTCTGGTCCTAGGGGTAGATACCATTTAATTCCAGCTCCAGGCATCATTCTCGAGATGTTTCTGTGCAGTGTTTTGAGAACGTTTGGAAAAAAGGTTTGGGCAATCTGGCGGGTGAGAGGCTGGGAAAGCCTCATGCTGTAATTGCTCTTTGTCCCCTGCACAAAGAGATGAGGATTTTGCTGGCACTAGTTTAACACAGTCCATAAATAACAACATGGTTTGTTCTGTGTTTAAATCTGTCACCTTCTTACTATTTTAAGTTCTGCCTTTATCAGAGAGCAACATCAGCTGAAAACAACCCAAATGCAAGCAAAGAGCTGTCTGCGGCAGGGCCTGGAGAACAACACGGCTCTTCTGCAGCTCCTGAGTGTCAGCACAGCTTAGAGAAACTCACTGTGACAGCTGCATCAGTGCTGTTGAGCAAACTATTATTTTATTTATCATCCATCGCAAATTACACTGGCAATTCTGCACTTTTTTTTCCTTTTTTTTTTTTTTTTTTTTTTTTGCTTCTTAAAGGAGTGACAAAATCGGTCTACTCTAACCAGCTGCCTGCCTCTGCTTTTCCTTTCCCTGTCGCAGCAACAGCTGTTTTCTGAGGAGCCTCTCAGACCCGAGAGCATCAGGCAGCAATGCACGCCCGGTATCTCTTGCAGATATCTTAACAGCTGCTGGCCAAGGTCAACCCACCACACTGGTTTTTTTGTTCATTTTTATATTTGCATTTACTTTCTGTTTCAGAATTACTACCTATAATTAATTTTACAGTCTACCAGCCAATGGTGGCATCTTTGCAATGCAACAAAGGGATTAAGAAGGTCTGTCTGTCTTACTATCTTCAGTTAAGCGGGAATGTAACAACTTCAAGAATAACTTAATTCTATTCTAAGACATAAGATTTCACCAAACTCTAGTTAAGCTTAAGAGTAGGAATGCAAACTGGGAAAAGGAGATTGGGTATTTGCCAAGGAAGCTAGTGAAGAGGCAGAAGCTGCCAAATCTTTGTCTTTGCTTGAAGGGAAAATGTATGAATTAATAAAATTCACTAGAATGAGTCCAAATCTTGTAAATAGTTTCAGATAATTTAGTCATTGGATCTACAATATGAATGTATTATGAATGAGAATATTTCAAATGGATGAAATTCAATTTATGAACCTTTAGATATTCCTGGAGACTAATCTGAGGCCAGCTGTGACTTGCAGAAGTATCTGTTTGTCTTTTAGGACAGCTCATGTTTTAGTCTCTCCTCTCTTGACCAGAAAATGGCAAAGAAAGTTAGTGGGGCCAGTTCTGAACATCCATCCCTACTATCTTAAAATGTTCTTTAACCAAGTAATTAATCAGGAATGACAGAGTCATTATCGATAAGCTTATGTCCTTATATTTGTGAGTTCAGCTGAGCATCTCCAGCTGTGTGCTGTTACTGTAAGACACTGCTGGAGTTTTCCAACAAAGACTGGTGTCAAGAAGAGCAAGCGTTGGTGTCTACCCATGTGGGAGTTTCTGGTTTATCCCTGCTAATCTGCACTCTGTTTTTTTCCTGCAGGGTGCATTAGGACCTGCCGGGCCACCTGGACCAGCTGTAAGTAACCCCTAGAAGGGCATATGTAAAGATGCTTTGTAATATTATGCTAAAACAATCACCAAGAGAAGACGGGAAGCCTTGTATCCCAAACAAAGGGATCAAAGCCTGAATGAGTGAAAATATTGTTTGAAGTGTTTAAATATGTATGTATGACCTGTTCTGGTAACACAGGGCCTGTTCTTAGTCTCTGAGTTGTTAAAAGCAAGCCAGTTGGGATAAAGACTAGCATATATCAAATGCTATCAAGTTTATTAGACGTTAGATAATGTCTAATAAAAGGAAAAAAAAAAAGGAAAAGTAGATAAATTAGAATGTTGTCTTCATAAATGTCTATGCCCCACTGTCACATCACCGTATGTGGCTTTACTTAGAGATGTCTCATAGGTAACAGCTATGTAAAGGGAATACAAATTATTAGAGGCAACAAAAGGATTCATTAAGACTCCAGCACTGCTCTGATTGCAAATTACAATAATTGGGGACAGGGGAGTGCTAAGGAAACTTAAAAAAAATTAAGCAGCAGTTTCTGAGGTTTGCTTTCTTCCTGTATGTTCAGTTTCAAAGTGATCTTTTACTGTTTCAAATGTTGTTTCCAGGGCAAAGGACTACCAGGACCTCCAGTAAGTAATGAGGCTCTTTTTTGAAAAAGAGGTTTAAATTAGTATACTAGCTTTATTGGATACTCCGAGTGTTACAAACCCACCCCAGGCCTTGGGTCCCTCTCCTGCATCGGCAGCCTTGTGCGTTTTTATGCTTACCGTGACCCCAGGGAAGCTGGCGCTGGTGTAAATTCAAGGCACAGCAGCCTTGTAATTGCTGGAAACCACCAGTTCTGGGGCAGCTTTTGTTTGGTGGGTTCCTGGGGTACCTCAGAGCTGCCCTGTGTCAGATGGGACAGATTTTGGCAACACAAAACATTGACAAGAGCGTGCTCTGTGGGAAGGTGGAGCGAAAAGAAAGATGTGCGTTGGTAAAGTGATTGTCTGGGTGGAGGATTGAGCTCCTCGGGGGGGTTCGACAACTGAAGACAGCCAGACTGTTTGTTTGCCCCTGGGCTTTGGCAGCTATGGGAGGTCGCCACGGGTGTAAGGATCTTCTCTCTGTTCAACAGGGGCCTCCAGGACCCAGTGGGCTCCCAGGTGGAAATGGATTTCGGGGTCCTCCTGTGAGTTTCTCCTACCATTTGATCCTCATTTACTGATTGTGCCACAACCACAGAAGAATGAGGTTCATTTCTGGTCTCTTAGCCCATTCTGGAAGCGTGATGCGTAAGACACTGCAAGCTCTACAAACGCCTGTGGGCAATGCTATTCCTTGTATCAGCTTGTGTAGGATCACCCCAGTCAACCAGTGCAATGCCAAAGGTGTGCAACTGCTTGCAGCCATATCTTCCTTTACCAACTATGGGTAAGGAGAAAAGAGCAGCCGATATCACGAGAACAGGGGTCAGTTACCAGCTGACGTGTACTTTCAGCATCCTCAAAAGAAGCTACTGAATAGGATGGGTCTGATCTGAGCAAGCCCATTCTGCAGAAGCATACCATCATTTTTGGGTGCCCACAGCTCCACCGGAGAGGTACAGAGCCAGTGGAAGCAGGGATGCAGGTGCAGGGATATGTTCTTCTGTCCTAATCCCTATGCTTGCATATGCATCTGCTCTTCTCTTTGCAGTCACAGAAGCCTCTGCAGAAGGAAAGGTGCAGTTTAGTCCCATTAGATATCTTGCCCCACATTCACAAATATGCAATGGTATTTGGTAGCCACCCTTCCTCTCCTTTCGCATTTTCATTTAAATGGTTAAGAAGGGGAATTTTTATTATTTTTCACTCTTTTTAGGGTCCCTTTGGTCTGCCAGGATTCCCAGGGCCTCCTGGACCACCCGGACCTCCTGTAAGTTGAGACTTGCAAATAAATGTGAGAAAAATTCCCATGGGGAGTCCAGAATTTTCTTCTTGCTGCCAGAACGTACACGTTTTATTTGCTGCCATTGCTTTGAGCGCTCCCTTTCCGGGCTAGGTTTCAGCAGGCCGTAAACACCGTGCCCCAAGGAGAGCAGTGACTTTTCACTGGCTGCACTTTGGTGTGTTGATTATCTCCTGTTTATCGTCTGTGCTGTGGGGGTGGAGGAACCCGATGACATCCAGGCTTTATGGCACAGGCAGATCGCAGGATGGGCTTTCTGTTCTCTCAAGGTTCGTGTGATTGCTTGGATCACGATGTGTCCTTGTAGGGGCCAGCAAAGGGGGCTTGAAACCAGCAAGTCTCTGTTTTGGGTTTGCTGCGGTATCTCTGAAGGGTTGGAAGGGTAGGGATGTCTTTCCCAAGGAACTTCCCTGGCCCAAAGGGGAGCCAGGCACAGCTGCTCTTCTCAAATTGCTGCCTTCATCACCTAAGGCTCAAGGCTCTTCCCCAAGTTCAGCTGTGCATCTCCAGAAGCTAATTACACCCCTGACATGTCTGTTTTGAGGACTGGTGCTGCTCGTAATGCTCTGGGCTCAGGAGCTGCATTTTACGCTGTGGGGCTGGGTATCTGCCTCAGGCTGATCCAACTGAGCTGGGTCTGTAAAGTGCGTTTTCCAGAAATCGTATTTTCTCCCGGTGTTTGTCTTGATATATTTAAAAAGACCACGTGTCGTGAATTGCAGGGTCTTCCGGGCTCCTTTCCTGATGGCGGTGGGGACCTTCAGGTAGGTTTTTCTTCATGTAGCATGAAAATATTTTTTGGTGTAATCCCTGATGTGGCTTTTCATTGGCATACTTGGGTGTCTGTCAGACCATTTAACATGCACTGTTCAGATTTGCAGACGTGGGTCTAAACTGCCTTATCACTGAATGCGTAAGTGTTGTGTGTATTTACAAGACTGAAATGTTCTTTCAAGGAGGTAGATGTGCTTGTGCTAATTTTTTCCTTGATCTTTGCTTTCCAGTTTGCTTTCCAAAATGCAGGTTTTGCATACATTCTTCATTTACAAAACAACTTTAGCATTTGGTAAATGACAACAGCTTTTCATGCATCTGTTTCCAGTCCTGCTTTGCAAGAGAAAAGGTCATGTGTGTTGCACTGTTTATTTCCATGGATGGTGGCACTGGGTTCCTATGGGCATATGCTTTGTTTAGACTTCCTTCTTTATGAGAAAGTCTTGACTCCTTTCTTTCAAGGGAATGAAAGGAGTGTTAAGTCCATGAACGATGGAAGTGACATTTCCAGATTTCACAGCTGTTGTTGTGACAGCATCTTTGGTTTTCTAATTGGCGTGCCCCAAAAAAAGCTCAGAGTCAGTTTAGATTGCCTTATGGCAAGTCATGTGGAAGTTAATAGAAAATGGTACTATTTCTGCAAGTTTAATTTAAGTTACCCCGTGGAATATACTAGAAAATTAAATTTCTGCTACAGAGGTGTTGCCTGAGGTTTTATTGAGAGAAAAAACAAACAAATGAAAGAGAAGCTGCAGAAGAAAATCTTGTTCCCTATTTATAGTTTTTAGAGTATGGCCTTTTAAGTCCCCATTAAATATCCATGCATGTTCTGATTTGTTCCCAAACTCACCCACCCCTAGACGTCTGCAGATACCAGCTTATTGGTATTTGGATGAGTTTTTTATAGGTCCCCTTCTGATAAACTCTAACGTTTGTCCTCACTTCAGTTAGGTGAGTCGCCTAATGGAAATCAGTAGGGTCAACGAATGCATAGATTTAAATATGTTCCTAATGATTTACGAGATACCCATCCAGCTTCACTGCGGAGCTGTGGTTTTCCAGCATTTTGGACCGTGGACCAGTCAGCCTTCAGAATTTCTCACAGCCTGTGTTCAAAGTGAAGCAAACCATTCATAAATCATTCTTTTGTGGGTTACTGGGGGCCTGAGGACCTGTTTAGGACCCTCTGACATAGGGAAATGCCAGTGAGCACATGATGCTATGAATGGATTAGATTTAGTGGAATTAGAGCCAAACCCCACATGACCTTTTTGCCTCTCCCTAGTGATGAACCCAGCTTCCCTGGATGCGCTGTGCGTGCTTGATAAACCAAAGAGTGTTTCTGTTCCTTGCAGTGCCCAGCTCTGTGCCCACCGGGTCCTCCAGGTCCCCCAGGAATGCCAGGGTTCAAGGTAAGAAAAATACAACCTGCAGGTAGAAGGGTCTGTCTCCCAAAATAAATACCACTATGAACCCCTGGGATTAAACTGTTTTGTATACAGTACACATCTCCTGTAGGCTCCACAGCTCTCCAAACCAGCCATGCATTTGCCTGGGTTTATGCTGTTGACACAGAAAACCCCTAAAGCAGCCAAATTATGAGACAAGAGGAGGATGAAGGACCTGATCCTGCCCTCTTTGCAGGCTGTTGCAATAGCTGCTCTGCCACTGAACTCAATCCTGCAAAGTGTGAGCGCTCTCCCTTCACCTTCAGCCAGAGGCTCTGCATCCATCCTGCAAGTACCTGCCTGCGCTTGCGGGCACGTAGCTTTGTGGCTCCATCCTTTGCAGGATTGCAACCTTTGTTAGATGGAAGATTTAACTCCAGCCGTTTATTCTTACAAATGAAATTGAACCCTTTTCATAGGGCGAACACAAAGGTTAAAACGTCATGCAAGCCTTGTAGGACACAACTGATGAACAGGAGCAAGCAGAGAGCAGTGGTTCAGGGCTGCCTCAAGAATGGTGTGCTGCCTTTTCAGACTTCAGAGGGCTGTAAAAATCTCACCAGTTCTTAAATTGTGCTCACAGACCCTGTAAACACAGAGGTACACATTTTACTGTAGCAAGACATAACTTACGTGATTAAATACAATTTAATTGTCATTTTATACCCAATGTAGCACCAAGCAGCTTTCTGTTGATGTTGTTTGATTCTGGTACATAAATTCTAGGTTGCAACACTCAGGAAACCTTCCTCAGCAGTTAAACATCTTCTCTGTCCCCTCTATGATTCACACAAATTGTGTGCAGTAGGTTACACTCCAGCAGTAAGCTGAAGTAATAAGTGACTCGAGTTTTTTTTAGCAGGATTTAGCAGAAGTTGGCAATAGGTGGAACATCTCCTGAGAAATGCTCTCAATTCCTCATGAACTGACCTTTTGCAGGTCTGTTTGGTGTCTGAGCTGAGTCATAAATATCATTAGAAATACACAATATTTGGGATATAACTATTCAAAATTCATAGCTTATGAAATGGAAAAACCTATGAAGGTCTCCAATTATGATGCAAATGATGCACAGGACCTTTTGCATGGTGAGGAATAACATCTGCCATGGCTGAAATTAGTCTGGGTCTCTCCCACAGTAATAGGAAGGGAGCCAAGAAGCAAACTGAATCTGAGTTTATAGAAAAGATTTCAGTGGGACATGGATCTCTTTGCAAGCTTGATGATGCGGACATTAAAGGTGACTTAAACAAAAGGGGAGGTTAAAGATGCAGAATGGGGTTTTCAGGAGTGTCTCGGCCCCATTTTCAAAAGTGATGGGAACTGAGTTCTGGTCCCTGACCTGTAATTGAGAATTGCGTCCAGAGACCTGTAGCCTAGTCTCACCACAAATCACTCTTGAAAACCAAATCTGGGCATTTCCTGAAACTAGATCAATTCTGACACAGTGATACTGAACACAGGAACGGTGCATGGCTAATTAACCCCAGAAGTGACCTCCATTCACACGGTTACAGCACATGCGTACGTTATTTTCCCAGTAAGTTGTTTGTGTTGTGTGGGTTTAGGTCTTGCAGCTATCTCACAAAATCTAAATTTTGAAACAAGACTGTACTGGAATGTGAATAATTGGAGCTCTTATTTCTAGGGACACACTGGTCACAAAGGAGAACCTGGCGAAATAGGAAAAGAAGGAGAGAAGGTAAACTTCAATGTAAAGGGGGTGGGGGAGGATTTTTCTCTTTAAAAGCACCATAACAAATGATTTCTTCAAGAAGACAGGGAGAAATGAGGGAATTGGCTGAACAACAAGGAGAAGTTACTATGACTGAAGTGCATTGGCTTCCATTGCTCTGCATGTATGACCGTGTGCTAATACTTCAAGAAAATTCATCTTCCCAATGATCGCAATGTTAAGATCAGTTTGATAAGTTAACGCCTGTTGTCTCACGTGCAGGGATGTCAGCTCAGGAAAAAGCCCTGCATTAATCACTCGGGTAAATTCCTGACTGATCAAGTGTTCTTGCACATAGAAAAAATTGCCTGTAATGTAGAAGCAAATTCCGAAGCGGTTGGGAGGGAGGGAAGCGGGTGGAAGGGAGCTCGTGGAGAAATAAGATGGGAAGGTCCCTGGCTTTGTGTTGGCAGGCTTATGCTGTCTCACCTCTCGTCTAATTATTTTTTCTCTCTCAGGGTAACCCTGGCCCTCCAGGTCCTCCAGGAATTCCCGGCAGTGTTGGCCTGCAGGTAACACCTACTCTTCGGAGCGGTTCCCTTGACCCTTTTACTGTGCAGCTCAGTGGTGCCATCAGTCATCTTGCATCACACAAACAGCTCTCTCCTCTGCAGAATAATAAATGTGAAAGCTGGTGCTGGTGGAAAAAAACCCAAATCGTGCTGGTTTCGCTGAGCTTTAATTCAGGTCCTGCTTTTGGCACCTCACCTTGGATGAGACATCCAAGCAATAGTAGAGCCCTGGACACCTTTTTGGGCTGGCTTGACAGGCGGGCAGGCGGGCTGGAGAGGGCAGGCACTCTGAACGCATGTCTGCGTGGGGTGTCTTCACAGTGTCACTTGCTCAGAGGTCGTCACCGAAGGGGAAAATGTCTCGTTTGTGCATCAGGAGGCTGAGCTTTTTGCCGCTTTTCACGGTTTCTTAATGTTGTCTGTGTTGAGTTGCTACGTCATGCTGTTCTGCCATTTTATGTTTAACAGTGATTGGGTTTTAACTGATTTTTTTTCTTAATTAGGGCCCAAGAGGACTAAGAGGCCTCCCTGGTCCAATGGGTCCGGCTGGTGACAGAGTAAGAATCACCTTCTTCTAATTTTTTTTCCCCCAGCCCCCCCAGTTTGTCTCAAGCGAGGTCCAGGTGGCACTTGTCCTTACTGACGACTGGAGAACTTGTAAAGATATAAAGTGCAGGCTCTTTCCTGCATGCCCCCAGCAGAACAATCTTCCAAAGGCAAGGAGGAGCCTGCATACCTGAGGGATTGACAGGATCAGGCCCACCCTGTTCTAAGCAAAGTGCTGTCCCTGCAGGACCGACAATGCTAAAGAATCTTGCAAAAAACTGGGAAACGTTTCATGAACATTCCACCTTCTGTTCTGTCTCTTTGCAAGAAAAAGCCAAAGAATCACTGGTGGACAAAGATTTTCAGGACGTGAAAAGTCTCCTCAGTGAGAACAGGGTCAATCTTTAGCTCATCGTGGCTTTGGACTTTTGCCAAGGTCCCTTGACCATCAGCCTAGAGGCTGAATGGTTTTGAATTTGATAAAGTCATGCATTTATTTAGGAACAAGTACGTTACCAAGATAGCAAGGCCACGAATGATACCAGTGTATCACAGAGATAATGATGAGGAGATTCAGAGTAAAAACCTGCTTGTTCAGAGGGGGATCTTTTGCAAGACTCTGTTGCAAACTAGCAAGAAATCTGGGGTGTCCTTCCAGGGCCTTTGTGTTTTCTTAGATTGTGATATAAGGTAGGGATACTGTTACTTCAGGCTCTGCCAACCACAGCACTACAATGATGTGTTATTCTTTGCAGGGTGACATTGGTTTCAGAGGGCCACCTGGAATCCCAGGACCTCCAGGGAAAGCTGTATGTATCTACTTCTCAGCATCTCTATGGCCCTGACTTCCACAACCAAAGCCTAAAGTTTATTCCTCCTGCGCTAAACTCTTTACTGCCAGTAAACAGGAGGGGTGTGCTGACCACCTCCATCGGATTATTCCCTTTGCCTTTTTCGCTCCAGTTAGAGCAACGTTCTTTCACCTGACCCAGACCTCATGATGTCTTTCCCTCAGTCGTGCCCCATGCCAGAATAAGTTCACTACATTTCCATTGCTCTCTGTTCTTCGCTGCTCTTCCTGAGCATCAGCGGCTGTGGGCAAGCACTCGAGAGGGGCATCTGTGGTGTTCTTGGGAAGGAGAGTTTTGAGGAGGAATCAGCAAGCGCTATCCTGAGCTTTCATCCTTTGAACCTGGTCTATTCCCAAGTGCCCACAGCTCGCAAGAACTTTAGCTACAAGCAGAAATGGTTGTGTATTAAAGATGCAGTCCTCATCCTTTTGCAGAGCTCTGGGGTGGAATGTAGAACACGGAACCTGCACGCTTACCTGTGGACAGACTCCCGTACCCTCCTTACTGTGCCCAAATGGGAGACCTGAGCTGCATCTGCAGCATTATGGCCTCTCTATAAGAGCATTTTCCACCTAGTCTTTTCTTAGGGTGGATAATATGACATCTACTTTATAGCAGGCACCTGCCTGCACCAGCCAACACACCACAGTCTGCATTGACCCCGATGCAGTACCCCCCTCTGGGGACCCCTCCCTAGTCTTTGCAATTATAGAAGAAATTCATCTGAACTAAAATAAAATGAGGTGCTTATTGTCCACCAAACATTTAATTACCCCAAGCAGGATCTAGACAGTAAATATTAAAGTTTTTCTCCCACTCTATTTCTGGTTAAAGAAAATGCTTCATTAAATGAAGGGGAGGGTGGTCTCTGCCCCGAGAGATTGTTGGCAAAATCCCTGCTGCAATTCATCTGTGTGTCAGGAATTACAGAGCGTAACTGAGAAAGTACAGCCAGGTTCCTAGGGGAATGTGTACGTTCACACCTCTGCTAACGCCAGAAAACAGCACAAAAAAACCCTTCATCATCTGCACCCTTGAACCATTAGTCTTTGTCATTGTGTGATGAAGATGCTTAATGGGTTTTTCTTCCTCTGTCATAGGGCGACCAAGGAAACAAAGGACCTCAAGGATTCAGGGGGCCCAAAGGTGATACTGTAAGTGCAGTAAAACACCCGTCTGCTCAAATTTTGGATGTGACATTCAGAGGAGTCTGTTTCACAGGTTTATTATGGCTTGTCCCCCTTTGGTTTATTTGAAAGGGAGGTGAAAGGGATGAAAGTATTCCTCTCAAAAATGAGATGTTTGAGTCTTATTAAAGATGCCTGAGTAATAAGGTGCCTAAGTGCTGCTTACAGTCCAGAGCACAGGGATCAGATGTTACATCTCCATCCCTTGAAACAATCAAGAATTTTCCCAGATGCTGCTGCCAGCATTGGGCCGGTTTTCTGGTGTGTCCGAAGAGAACCGCTATACCTACATGAACAGGGTAGGAGCCAGCACAAACTGAATGAAATGTCCCTACAGAGTTTGAGTATTCTTTCTGCTGACTGATTGTTATTAAGGGTTGTGTCCTGGATAACACAGGATTTATTGTTCATTTCTAGGGTAGACCTGGACCAAAAGGAAACCCAGGGGCTCGTGGACTCATAGGAGAACCTGTAAGTCAATTAAGTAGGATGCGTGTCTCGCTGTTCTCTTGCTTGCGGATGATGAGATAAAACACGATAGGAGAAAACTTGCACCTTACAGTCTTTGCCATCAAACTTCTGCTCTGTGGGTCTGTGTAACCTTCAGTGTAATCCTGGTTGGACCAAACCCAGTTGTACTGCTGTTGATGAAAAATCTCCCCGTCTCCCAGTACAACTGGAGTTGGACCCATTGCCAAAAAGTTCTTTGATGTGAATGTATTTTGCAAACTCCAGTATCTGCCTCATAACCTTAACCTGCATTGTGCGTGGTTGCAGGGCATGCCTGGCCAGGATGGACGGGATGGAGCTCCTGGACTCGATGGTGAGAAGGTTTGTAAAGTCCTACTTAAACACTGCAGGAAAGATTTCTGTTACTGTCCCTTGAGTTTTGTAAAGCTACTGATGCTTGTCAAGAGCATGGCTGGAAAGCTTTTGCTTCTAAAAAGTTTTCCAACAGTGTAACAAGTGAGGAAGGGTGAAGCTGCTTCTATTAATTAATCCCAAGGAAATTCTCTAAAGAAAGAAGATGCACATACGGGCCATGCACATAGGATCTAAACTCAACTGTGTCCTTATACTTAGTGGTTCCTATTGGCTGACTCTAGGCCCTCAGAGATGCCTTTTCAGAGCTGTTGACAGAGACATCTGTTTATTTTAATTGCCTGTAGACAAAGTGCTGTCAGGAACTAGTTGCCTGGTTTTTGAACGGTGATCCCACAGGAACAGGGACCGTGTGCTGCCAGGGAAGGCCGGGAGCTGCAAGGGGAGTAGGGAATCACCTGGGAGCTCTGGGCACCCAGTGTCCAGTGGGTACCCATCCCCTGTAGACACAACAGGTTCTTGGTCCTGCACTTATGGGGAGGGAGAAGATTACAAATGCCTGTTTGGGAGTGGGTCCCCTACCTGTGTCAGACCATTTTCCAGTAGCAGAGGGTCCCTCCTAACCTCTCGATATCCACAGGGTGATGCAGCTCGCATGGGTGCTCCTGGAGAGAAGGGACCAAACGGACTGCCTGTGAGTATGGCAGCAGGACCCGTCACCTTCGGGGTGCTACAGCAGCTTGGCCTGCGTACAGAGATCCTTCCTGGGGAGAGGGGAGGTTCATTTTGTGCGTTGTCTCACAAGGGGCCCCTTTTAAGCCAAGAGGAAATGTACTTTTCCCACCATACAAACAGGGGAGCAGTGTACAAGATGGAACGGAAAGCATCTGGAGTAGCACCAAATACTAATACAGTAATACCCTGGCTTTTGGCCAGTCTGGCTCTGTTTAAAATTTAGACGTGAGAGGGATTTTCTCATTCACATCCCAGTGACGTGCATCCCTTATGCAGGGAGGTAAGATCTGGGATACAAATGGCGATAATTCAGCAGTAGCCTGAGCTCTGTCCCTTGCTTACTGGTGTTCATTGGCAAAATGTTTCATCTTTCCAGTCTTCCAACTGTTTAAATAGAGGTAAAGTGTTCCTTTCTTCCTGTCTTACAGAATATTTTGAACACCCCTAGAGAGAGGTTTCTGCTGTGCAAAATGTTGCTGCTGCTGCTCTGTTTGTATGTTCCTCCTCTTTGCTCTAATTGTCAAGGATTAGTGTATATAGAGCTGCTAGTGCAGTGAACAAGAGGGAAACTGAAGCCATAATTTTCATGGTGAAAGCTGCAGAAATGCAAATCCTCCATTTCTTCAAGCAAATGTTGCTCCTTGTAAATCCAGTCAGACCAGAATAACAAATTTAATAACTCTGCTTCTGACATTGCTTTAATTTTATTTTTTTTCAGGGACTGCCTGGAAGAGCAGGTGTTAAAGGCGCGAAGGGTGAACCAGTAAGTGAGTCTCTCTTATGATGGGTTCTGGTGCAGAAGCTGCTAAACTTGTCATGGCAAGGCTTTTCGGCTTTTGGGGACTGGTGCCCACAAGCAGACCCTGGGAACGCTTACCCCGAAGCGATGGTGTCAGCGTTCCTGCCCGGGCCGGGTTCCCCTGGCAGTGAGGAGCAGGCATTAGGTAGAATGACTGAGCTGGCCCTGCTCTTGCTAAGACAGCTCTTGCACCTTGTTCAGTGAAGACACAGCAGATGCACGGGAGAGCTGTCAGTTGTTTAGTAAACCTCAGAAGGGAGCAGTCACCCTTTTGTCAAAGTCCCAAGGGCAGGCTTCATCTTTGGGAATCAAAAGGCTGAGCATCTGCAAGCAGGAGCAGGATTATCTCATCTTGCCTTTGGAAGACTTTCCCTCTACCTCAGGAGAAAAGCTTCCACAGAGCTTTAGATTGGCACCAACCTGTGAGATAAAAGAAAATCTCAGACAGACCAAAGCAGTTCAGCACATAGCTGTTCCAGAAAGTGTCTTTTTTTTTTCCTGTCCCTCCCCTTCCTTTCTGAATTTCCTCCTCTTCACCTGCATCATTATTCTTGCTAATCCTCATGCGTGAGAGCACGCTGCAGGAAGGCATTTCTCCATGCAGAAAGGTGATGCAGGAATGAATGAAATGGGGTGTCCTGAGCATGCCTCTAAAAGAGCATCCTGGTCTCACTGGTCCACTTCAGTCCGAGATGGGATGTGGTGGCACTGCCCTGGGGGTGGCAGTCCTCCCTAGTCACTGCTCCCAGGACAGGCTGTACACCTCACCTGTTCTTTAAATGTCTGTTGTTGAGAGTTTTGTCGCCTTGGTCTTAAAACTGTCAAAATTTAAAGCTGTTTTTATTTCCTGATCCAGGTTTTAACTCCCTCCTCTGTTCGTTGCTCTACGTAGGACAGAAGTGACTCTCTGAAGTTACGCCCTAACTGAGTGTTTGCTTTCTCCTTCGCAGGGCAGTCCTGGAGAGATGGGAGAGGCAGGTCCCTCTGGAGAGCCAGGCATCCCTGTAGGTATCCCCATCATTTACACTTACCACGAGCTCTGCTGAGTGTGTTTTAAACCAAACCGCGAAGCTGGAGCTCGCGTGCTGCTTCCCTGCAGAAATAAACCTTTCAGTAACGCGATAGGTGCTGTGCTGCCTGCAAGGCATGCAAGCCCGCAGTGGTGAGCGCTCCCAGGCAGCCCCACGCTTGCGTGGAACTACCGAGCAAGCGCGATGCCAGCCAGCTGGGTGGGCACCTCCGTGCACGGATATTATGCTGCAGCACAGGTCAAAGCCCACCAAGGCAGACGGTGCGACCTAGTGGATGGACCAACAGGGCAGGGAGTTTGGGATTGAAATAGTCTGGGATTCGGGAATACATTCTGGCTCTGCAGTGGATTGGGAAGGGTGGATTCGCGGCTCCTAAATGGCACAGCTGACTTTGGTGTTATTGCCAGGGTGAAGTTGGTATTCCTGGTGAGAGAGGTCTGCCGGGACCCAGAGGAGCAACTGTAAGTACAGCGCTGCTTGTAAAGCAAATAGATACCAAACCGGAGTTCAGTACATGGGGATTACTCTCTGGCTAAAGTAAAAGGCCTCATTCTCTCTTGATATTGTCTCTGGGGAGTTTTGGCAGCAGAGGAATTACTCCCCCATAAGTGGGTCAGATCCCGCTCTCGCTGACAGCTCCGTGCAAATGCAAAGTGATTCCTCCCATTTTGTTGCACAACTGCAGCTTTCTTTGCCAAAGAGGTTTGTAGAGCTGCTACAGTCAGACAGGAGAGACTGGACAGTCAGCAATTCCCTCATTACACAGTAATAATAAGGTTCAGCTTGCGCTGCATGTGAGACATTAATGAAGCAAACCTCCTGTTAAGGCATTGGAAGGTACATTGCCACCAGCACATGAAACACGAAATCCTTCCCATTCCTGTATCGCTCTCCCTGGAGCAGTAGAGGTTCACTGCAAAACCTGAAGCCGTACAAGCAACAAAACTGGAAAGCCTGCACATTGTCATGGTGAATGACAGGGGCTTGAAAAGCGTTAAAATGTTGGTAGACCTGTTGGGAATCTCTTGCCTTTCTCACACATAGTTGCCTGCTTTTCCCAACTGCTTGAAACAGATTCCTTCTCCCAACCAGTACTGCAGCAGCATTATCCTGCTGGGAGCTTGTAGGTATGAGCCCCTAGGGAGCAAAACCCCATACACAGCTCTAGCAGTTCTCACTTTTACTCTGTGAACTGACAACTTTATGAAACTTCTGGGTTAGAAACCACTGAGGTCCTCAGTAGAGCATCTTGTTCCCGCTTTCATTGCGTTCCCTGCATCATCTCAGAGCCTGAGAAATAAATTGGAGTTGCAATGCAAACCTGGAAATAACTGCATGGACCTATTATGTCCCTGCTGAATAGCCGAAATAATAATAAATGATATCAGGGTGATAAAAACCTGATTTTGTTCACACTACTAAAAATGCTAGGATGCCTTTTATTTTGTCATTCCCCAACTAGTGCTGCCATTGTGGTTGGACCTGACCTTCCAGTGGTTTTGTTGGGTGTTTTTTCTTTTCTTTTTTTCCCCTCTTAATCTCATTTTGAAATCTAGAAGCCTACAGCAAGTCTAACGTGATTTCTGGTATGTGCCACTTGGAAAAAATTGAACTGTATGATGATTTATTGTTTGTGAGCAGCTGCTCTTTAAACTTCCAAGGAGAGGGAAATCACCCTTAGAAATAAACTAAATGAATAATGTTTGCTTTATGTTTGCAATTTTTCATCAAAATAGCTGGCCCCACAGAAGTTGTTATATTATTATAGCCAAAAATCAAATGCAGTCGAGCTAATTGCATTGGTGCTGACTTCTGACGTGGGTGCAATAGCAGCTGAACCCATATTTTTTTCTAACCTAGGTTTCTAATTTCTGATTTGTGTTATTAGAGTCCTAATTTATATGAATTATAGTTAAGCCCGGGCTATTCTAAGAGAGTTGGAGGATTTGTCTAGTGTTAAGGCTGTCTGGCTCAAAACAATCTGACTTTATTTAGCATAGCATATCAAGCATTTCTTCCCATTCAGAGGCTGTCAGGTTCTATCAGGTCCCAGCACTTCTAGAGGCACCAGCACAGCCGAGTCATTTTTGATGCAATTTAATGTTAACTTTCCTAGACCTCTGTATTTATAACTCTCAAAGTTCCTCACTGAATTCCAAGCAGAAAACAGGAGTGGAAACAGTAACCACAAAAATACCTGAGCCTTTTGAAGGTGATGCTGCTTTATTTCAGCAGATTGGCTCCTTTCTTTGGGCAGACACTGGCTTCTGCACAAGGTTACGGCTGTGCTGATCTTCAGAGCCAGGCAGGGATAAGGGCAACTGGTTTAGATCATACATTGAGTCACACGTCACACGAGGATTTCCTCTCCCTAACAACCAGAAAAAATTACAGGAGACAGTGGGTGTTCAGATACGAGGGAGAATTTGTAGGGCTAACAATTAGGGAAAAAATACTACAGGAAAAAATACAGGTGCCATTTTAACACAGGGCACACCTGCACTGCAATCCAGTAGACAGCTGGTGTCTTGGTACATTGGACAGTCTGTGCTGACTGATCCTCTGCCTGGGGCGGCCAGTTTGAACTTTATTTGTGTCCCTTAACGCTACACCCTGCAGAGCCGGCTGTGAAAGGAGACAAAGCTGAAGTCCCACCTTGTGACAGAAGTTTGCCTAAGGCATCTGTTTCAAGAAAGCGCTTTACAAAATGGGATTTAGATGCCTAAATTAGTAGGGTTTTTTTCACCCGAGATCTTTATCGCATTTTTCTCAATAGAAAGCAATAGAGACTCCTAACGGTAATGTTCATGTCCTGTCTAGTGAGCCAGACTCTTAAAAGCACCCGCACTAACAGTGTAAGACACTGCCTTTTTCTATATTGCT
This sequence comes from Haliaeetus leucocephalus, assembly GCF_000737465.1. Classification (NCBI taxonomy): domain Eukaryota; kingdom Metazoa; phylum Chordata; class Aves; order Accipitriformes; family Accipitridae; genus Haliaeetus; species Haliaeetus leucocephalus. The sequence goes on along the minus strand of NW_010972709.1, from coordinate 3,323,089 downwards.
GGCACCGCGTACGTCCAAGCAAGTGGATGCAATTGCCATTTCTCATTTTCAAGTGTGTGCAGCACGTTTTACAGTAGTTTCTTGCAGAATTGGATCAATTAAAAGCATAATATAGGGAAAGCAGATCCCCTTTAATGTATGTTGTCTATGCGCTATCATGCTACCACTTTTTGCTGTCATTGATCTTTACTGCTCATGAGTATGGTATGTTCTTAAGCATCAATATACAGAAATAAGCATTTCTGTTAATAATATTAACAAAGCTCAGTAACCACCGAGCACCGCTTTACAGTGGCTCGTCAGGTTCATCAGCAATGCCACCGGGCAAAGCGTGCTGCGGTACAGAACTGCGTGATCTCTCTCTGTTAGAAGTGAGCCAATTTAGTCACATACCTGGCCCTGAATTTTCTCCTTACCAAAGCTTATCTTTCTCTTTTCAGGGACCGCTTGGTCTTCAAGGCCCGATGGGAGTCCCTGGTGTCAGAGGTTTCCAGGTTGGTATGCCGACCAGGGTAATTTAACGTGCATCGTGTTTTGGCAGGCCACTGCTTTCTGCAAACCGCTGGCAAGGCCAATTGCATGAGGGCAAGAAGTGATAGGAAGAAGCATCTTTCCGTTTGACACCTTTATTAACACAGTACAGTAGAAAGAGCACAAGGCCAGATAAGCTGCCTGCTGAAACAATTTATATTTAGTATCTGTTTGCAAAAGAAGGGTTTGAGTTCGACCTACGTAAAGACACCTTAATTTCTCCTCGATCTGGACACCCTCAGCCTGTATGGTACTGGGGGAAAAAGGAGAGAGGAGATCTAAGACAAATGGCCTTTTTGAACATGTTATGGAGTCTGGTGAACTTTGGGGGTGTCAGGACAGGCAGGGTTTCCTGGCACTGTAAGCTGTAGCTTGTTTTTTCTTTTTTGTTCTCCTAACAGGGTCCCAAAGGTGCCAGTGGTGAACCTGGCCTTCCTGGTCCGACTGGAATTCGTGGAGAGTTAGGTGACAGGGTAAGGAGAAGACATCTGTAACTAATTCCTGTTTGGGAGATGTGAAATCAGAGTGGAACGGGGCCCCTTAACACGGTGTGGCTGATGTCAGCGCAGCAAACACAGGCAGGCTTGGTAGAAGGTGGGTGCATTGGGTGTCCCAGTCCACCCTCTGAGGCTGCTGCGTGCTCAAGACGGACCCTACGGCAGGTAGCAGGATTCGTGCATCCTGTCTCTTCTGTTCCTGTCCTTGTTTCTGTTTCAGTTCAGGAACTCCCACTATTTTTAGACAGGGTGGATTGTTTAAAAGAGACTTTGGGATCCTATCCTGGCCAGAATAGATGATTGGTTTGGGTTTTTTCCCTGCTCTGTATGCTGATTTCACCAAAATCTTGCTTCCCATGAGCACAGGAGGGCTGATTCATGCATTTTTGATACTCAGATGCTTGATTAGGTTCTCTGGATTTTTTAAATTACAGTTTGCTCAGTGATTTTCTTTTCGAACAGCAACACACCTGGGCCCCACACCTCAGAATAAATGCAACTTTTTATTTAAATGAATTCATTCTCATTTAAAAGAAGCCAGCAGGGCAAAGTGAACGACATTTGCTCAGGGCTTGCAAGAGAACAGTAGCCATGTGTTCGCCGGGTCCCTCGGCTCCAGCTTTAAGGTGAAGTTTCTGTGTAAGCAATCGCAGCGGCACCACGGGGGTTTCACAATGGCCCTTCTGTGCTGGTTCCAGGCAGGTTTAAAAAAGCCTCTTGGAGGGACTGTGAGCCTGGAAGTGTGAAACAGGAGGGTTATTGTGGAGCTGTGGGGTTCTGACTGCAGTCAGGGCTTTGCTGCGGTGAAAAATGTATGTTCAGAGGGGAAGAGGCCCCTGCACAGAGCAGCCTGGTATCCAGAGAGCTGCTCCAAGCAGAGGGAGGGAAAATGTTATGCTTCAAGCAAAAAAAAAAAAAAAAAAAAAAAAAGGGGTTTTTTTTTGGCTCTGAAGTTAAGTGTAGTTACTCTAAGATGTAATTGTTGATTGTTTCTTAACACCACAGCTCGTTAACAGCTTTCCCCAGGAAAGCGTGCTGTAGCAGGTTTGGGTAGTGCTGGAGACTTTCCACCTCCATGTATGCAACTGGTACTCAGAGTAACTTCCATCTGCCCACCCAGTCCCACTGGTGTCGGTGACAGCCACGTGTGCCCACAGTCCTTCTCTGTGCAGGCAGCAGCGAGGGCTGCGCCAGCAATCAGCCCTGCGAATTTCCACACTTGTTACTAGGCACAAGATTAGGGCTGGGAAGACCCTAAAACTTCAGACCGTGTCCTTATAGCTTAAACAAACAGCCTTTGCTGCTGGGGGTGATGGCATCTGCCGGGGGGCGGACAAAGAGCACAGCAGATACTGCCCTGGGTTTGCTTTACTGCCAACCCAGCCTGCTGGTCCTGATGTGTATAAAGAGAAGAAATGCAAGTACAGGATCAATCCAATTACACCGTCCCAGCTGCAGCTAACCCATCACGCTCTTCTGAAATCAACTGTGGCTTTTTTTTCTTTGGAAAAAAAAAAAAAAAATTCCTGCAAGCCTGAGTTAAGAGGTACTGATACGCTTTTTCACAGTCCTTGGACTGACTGTGGCCAGGAATATAAACCAGCATATCAGTAAGTGTATTTGCTGGCATTAAAAATACAAGAGGATTAGTGCATTTGACTGTAAGATATAAAATAGCATTGAGATGATATATAAACCATCTTGTTGGAGTAGGATATTGGGGAGGGAAAGGATTTGACTTGAGGTAGCAATAGGCAAATATTTTTCCTAAGCATATTTATTATGATCAAATTCCTGAGGATTCTGGATGCCAGCAGCTGCCTGGGGCAATGTCTCTCTCAGCTCCATACTGGCATCACCAGATGCTTAACCAAAAATGTTGGTTGTGTTTAACTGATAGGGTGATACAAACGTGAGGATGGCTGGTGGACATCAAGCTGGTGACCCTAAAGTCCTGTCACTTGTTCCTGCTGCATGCTGGGAATTACTGCTGCTGGAAATTACAGTTTTGAATCAAAGTCTTTTTGGCTAAGCTTTTCTTTAAGGGAGCATTCCTCGCAGGACAGAGTCTTTGTTGACTAAGCTGTGTTTTATTGCCATAAACTTTTATGGAGCTTTGGGACTCTGTGAAGTCAGAGGTATAAATCTAGATAATAACGTTCAGAAAAGAATATATTGCCTTTGCCATTGGCAAACATAAAATGGGAGTTATAAATAGCTGTAGCCATTCTTGCATTTCCACATTCCATTGTCTGTTTTACTGAGAATTATTTTTTCTTTAATAGAAATCCCCCCCCGCCCCTTTTTTTAACTTACTCAGTGTTTGACTTGAGCAAAATGACATGTGTTTGTCTTCCTTGAAGATTTGTTCAGCTGAGCCATCTCCAGATCTGGTTATTAAACAAAGATCAGCTTGCAGATGCCAGACTGATGAATGTGCTGTAGAAGTCCTGTTTGAAGGGTATAATGGTTGAATTTCCCATGTAGAGAAAAAAATCTGGGGTTCTCCAGAACTCCTTGTTGGCTCTGCCAAAGTCACAAACAGGGCTGAAAATATCTCATGTCTTCTCTGTGAATGCCAGGTAGATAAAGTTGGAAGGATTTCTCAAGTTGTCTGACTTATTCCTAGGGTGACAATCAGTTTATTGTCTAAATGTATTTTATTGCTGTGGCTGTGTTGTTCTGTGAATCTCAAAGTCAGGAGCACCTAACTTTAAATCCCCAGAAAAACTGACAGTCTAATAAAGCCTTGAAAAACCATCCTGACTTTTTGCCCTTGCGGTACAATAATGTTCTTGTCCATTTTACACCATGAGTAAATTCAGTCTCCTTCTCACATATTCAGGTGTGAAAGGCAGAGATCAATTGCCCATAAGTTTCATCCTGGACCTCGCCCTTTAATTTGTGAATTTGTAAAATTGCTGTTTCGGTCATGATAGTGAGATGACAATAATGAAAAGCAGAGGGGCAGAAGCAAAACAGAGTTCCCACCCCTGGGATGGATGTGAAAGATGACTTTTGTGAAACAGTTTTAAAAGACTAGGATTAAAAGCACAGAATTTATTTTAGCTTTATTTAGGAAATTGAGGAGGATGGTATGAAAAAGGCCAGTGTAGATAACCGTGCCAGGCAGGTGGGGAGCAGCACATCACTGAGCCATGTCAAGAAAGTCTCTCTGGTCCTGTTGGATGAGGACTTGGTGGGCAGAAGACGACCAGGCTTGAACTGGGAGGTCCTGCCTGGTCTGGCAGCTGCTCTCTGCTGCCTCTGGCATGGCAAGAGGTTTGAGAAACTGTCCTACAACACAAACCGGTGACTGTAGAGAGTGCTACAAAGCTAGCAAGGATGCTTAAAATCTCTTCTTATTTCTAAGAAGTATGAATGAGATTTGGACCCTCCTACTTGGCAGTTGGGAGACTAATTCCCAACCCCTTGCTGAGTGAGTGGATGTCTGACCGCACCAGGAATTCACAGAAAAATAACAGTTTGAGCTCATTTGCCTTCTTTCTTTTACATATTCTCAGGGTCCTACTGGTGTTCCTGGTCCCAAAGGTAACCAGGTAAGTGAAAACTTTCATGCTGTAGTCAGCAGAGGCATTTAAACTGTACCATAGGTGCAGGCTTTGACAGCACAAACTGCTTTTCCTCCATCAAATGAAAATATTCTGGAGCAAGCACCGGCAAAACCCTCTTTGGTCCCGTTTTTTCTGTGTTGGTAAAAGAGATGTAGTCTGTTCTAATGGAGACACATGAAAATGCTGTGATAAAAATGCTACGCTCTTGCTGTGTATTTTGTAACCACGAGGCGTGCCATATATGAGCTCCTCACATCATATTCCTCCTGAGTTAAGTTTAGAAGCACAGCTTTTCACTGAACTTGATATGCCTGATGAAGAGGATTTGTGCTAGCCTCAAAGCTTAGCACACTAATAGACTAATTTAATCTTTTACTTTTTGCTGCTTAACTTCCATAGTTGGATTAATCTCAGCAATGAGCTTTTGAGCCAGTTTTCATCAAATATATGACTTTGATTAATGCATGACTGTGTTTTTGCAGAAAACGAGTGCTTTTCCAGCAAGCGTTGCTTATTTTGTTTACCCTTGTCAGTGTCTGCGTGGTCTCTGTTTTGTTGCTAAGGGAAAGATCAACCTAATCTCCGTTTGTCTTGAAATAACTTCCTCTCTAAAGCCATAGAGTCACCATAACGATGTTCATTATCTGTTCTAATTGCCGTACAATAAGCCAGATCTGCTGCAGAGCGTTCGGCACAGGAAGCGCTGCCTGTGCGGCCAGTGACGGCAGATTGCAGCGATGCTGGAATTGCATACACTGCTGTTGGCTTAACGGAGGTGATCAGCAAATTGATGATCCTTGTCGTGGCTAGTAAAATTAATGTCACCAGAGCTTTAGCCACTCTTACAGTCCCCAGACAGAGTGGAGAGGGATGGTCCTCACCAAGTGATGGATCGCTTCTGTTTAAGCGTGGGATGAAGCTGTTCTGCAGATGACTCTTTCTACTGAGGAAGCCTAGAGGACACAGTTACACTGGACACTGAACGTTTAGCTGTCATTGCAAACCCATGTTTTCTATGAGACCCAGAGCCGGGGAACCTGAAATCTGCTGTGCAGTGTTAATTCTGGTATCTCACTTTCAGGGCATTGCTGGAGCAGATGGCCTCCCAGGTGACAAAGGAGAACTGGTAGGTGTCCTTAAATTCAGTAGACTTGACTCCTCAAATAACAGATGGGTCTAGAGAACCACGTATCAAGAACTAATGTGGTCTGTCAGAATTAACCGTCCAAGAGCTCCAACCCTGCTAGCTGCGAAAAGAAGGCAACGCAAGCCTTTCCGCCACCGAATTCACGGTGTGCATCAGCTCTTGTCTTCAGGAAGCACTGGATAGCCGGTGTGGCCTTGGCAGAACTGTGGTGTATCAGCACTTATTTGTTATTTTGCTCCTCAGAGCGGTCGACATTGCTCTGTCTGGGGGGGTTTGGTCCATCTCAAGAAGCAGCCAGGTTGCCTGGACCTGCGTTCAGCATTGGTACCCGGGGCAAGTCTTGGCATCAGAGTCCTCTCCCTGTTGTGCCAGGGCTGAATCTGGTCTCCAGCATCCTTTTAATCATTCCTGGCCCCTTTGCTAGAAAAGCCCACGTACATGTCATCGCGGCTTCCCGGAGCTTAGGAGATTTGACTAGAGATCTGCATTTTCTGAATGGATCATGCTTTCTTATTTCTCTTTTCTTTCTAACAGGGTCCCTTTGGTCCCCCCGGCCAAAAAGGAGAGGTATGTGTTAGATATTGTGGGCTCATGCCCCGAAAAGTTGGGGAGTAAACATGCTTATCGCATCTTTTGATGACATATCTCTGTAAACTATGTTCTGGCATCGTTTCCTAGAAGCATGTTTCCTTCATGGTCATGCTATAAAATCTATGACAATGACAATTTTTTTTGTGGCATTCAAAACATTCAAATGTGATAATTTTGCTGCAGCAAGGACTCCTATTATCATGACCTATGTATGTAAAATCACCCATACAATATAAGAAATGCATATGGTCAGCCACACTAGTGAGGGAAACCTGAAGAAAGGCTTAACTAATCCCCATGAGAAAAGAATGGCCCATGTCTTCTGTTTTAAGTGGGTTTTGTTGGGTTTTTTTGCTTTATTACAGCCAGGAAAAAGAGGAGAACTTGGTCCAAAAGGTGTCCAAGGACCTAATGGGACAGCGGGAGCACCAGGGATCCCAGGACATCCAGGGCCCATGGGCCATCAGGGAGAGCAAGGCATTCCTGGCATCACGGGAAAACCTGGGCCACCTGTAAGTATTATCTGCTTCTGGGGCACAGTCAAGTGACTAAATGAATCGTGGATTTTAGATGTGTATTCAGAAAATCAGGTGCTGCGTTTGAGCAGGCAAAAGTAGGTAACAGTGTATGTAAGCTAACAGTCTTGCATCAAGAGTTTACCAGTGCAAAAAGTTTTAACAGTTTGCAAGCTTCAGAATTAAAGTCCCCCAGAATGCATGCCTGGGAGAATTAATCTTCTCTCACAATGATACACGAACAGATGATCTGCATCTATTGGAATGGGGTGTAAGTCCCTGTTCTTATTACAAAAGCGAGTTAGAAGTCGGTCATTTAAAAATACAGCTCCTATTCATCACTTCAAATGTTAGACCTCTGTCTTGGTCCAGAGCTGATGTTTCATCATTCAGGAAAGGCCAAATAAACTCCAGATTAAGTATCTGGCTTAACATTAAAATTGCTCTCTGCCATTAGTATGAAAGAGCTTCTGAACTGAAGCCGTCATCTTTTGAAGAGGGGAAAAAAAGCCACTCCTCTCTACTCCTCTTCATGTGGGATCTTACGCTGCTTACTGAGCTGCTGGAAATGTTTTGTGTCCTGAAGCTTCTGTCAGGGATGATTATCGATAATGTGCTTTGTATAAGGACAGATTCTTCTGTAAATTGCAGGGCAAAGAGGCCAGTGAACAACATATAAGAGAACTCTGTGGGGAAATGATAAATGGTGAGTATTACTGAGAGAAAGCTGACTTTAATTACCATATTTAGCTGAAGATGAGTAGATTCTGAACATAAGATGGCTCCTGAGATTTCTTATTTTTCTGTCTTAATAAGAAAAAATATATTGTCCTTTAATGTAAGGAAATTATTCAGGAGATCACCTCGTTGTCTGAGATGTCTTTCATTTTTCTAAAATTAGTATTTTTATATGATTCATCATGGCAACATACCAAGTGTGCTGAAAGCAGCTTTGACCCAAGTCTCATGCACGCACGCTGGCAAGAGCTGGCTGGTAGAAGTGTCTGCCCTGACCTGTGTCATTTTGAACTTCAGCTCCCACCTTCTCTCCTCTCCACGGCACACCCCATTGCCATGGAGCAGGGCTCGGGGCAGGCACCCGCTCCCAAGGAGTGTTCTTCTTTCTTTGAGGCTACTGCTCTGTATTTAGAGGTTATGTTTGCCATTTGGGATGAAGTTAAACTCTGAAAACTTGTTTTGATTATCTAAGTATCAATTTCTAGACTACTTGACATCTTTTAAAGTAGTTTGGGAAACAGGAGATATCAACGGCTTAAAAACCTGCAGATTTCTGACCAAAATCTCCCTCTGTGGAGATGTTAAAAAAAAAAAAAAAAAAAAAATCCACAGATGAGCTGAGAGGACCATGTTTCCTCTACCAGAAGCAGTTAAGTGTGTAGGAGCAGCAGGGAGCAGGATCTGCCCAAGCATGCAGTTCTGCTTTACTGTCAGACAGAGTTTTCAACCACTCCATGCTTGGTGGCAGACAACAAATAGCCAAGCAAAGAGTGAAAATGGTGAATGTGTGGGTTTTAATTGTTCTTTTCAGATCAAATTGCACAGTTAGCTGCTAATCTGAGAAAGCCCTTGTCTCCTGGAATGACGGGTCGTCCTGGCCCAGCTGGTCCCCCAGGTCCTCCTGGAGCTATGGGAAGTGTTGGGCATCCTGGTCCTCGTGGTCCCCCTGGATACAGAGGGCCAACAGGAGAACTTGGTGATCCTGGTCCCAGAGGTACGTAAGACTAATCCAACCTGGTCCTCTTTGTTCCCACTGAAATAAATTGCAAACTTGTACTAATTGCAGTGGTGGAGGAGAAAAGATCAGGCCTTGGGCAGCAGGTGGGAGTTCTGGAGGGCAGTTTTGCATCTTTAGGGATGCAGTGTAAGCAAAGATCCTAGGAATGTCCTGAGGATGTTGAGCTTCTCTTGATCTTTCTCCTTCCTGTCCTTGGATCCAGCTGCAGTGCACAACTCATTGTTGAAATTGTCTGTTTATGATTTAAGGTGACACTGGCGAAAAGGGAGATAAAGGACCTGTTGGTCAAGGTATCGATGGGCCTGATGGTGATCAAGGACTTCAAGGTAAGGCTGTGCAAATAATTCAATAAACCATGACTAAAAAAGTAAAGGTTTAAGAGGGACAGCTCAGCTTAATGTTGGCAGTATGTTATAATCACTTTTTTGTTGTAATCGTTACATTAGGGTTGTCTTCCTGTGGGTACAGCGGGTGCAGAGTTTGAACAGCAGAACTCAGCACATCCCCTCTTCACAGCACTCCTGTCTAGTCCTGAACGGTTTGGAGAATGTTTCTGGGAAAAGCCTGCTGGGACAGCCAGGCTCTTCATTTGTTCTTTGTTTCTTCCACTAATGGCTGTGAGAGGTCAGGAGCTTTTCTAGATGAGGAAGTTAGAACCCTTCGTAGCTACTCCCACGGGGCTGCCAGTGTCAGAAGGTTGTTCTTTTCAGTGGTACTTCATATGCAGTAACTAGTTAATTAACAAGTAGTGTATCAGTTCATTTAAAGGTGTGTAACACTTGTGGGGCTCTGGCTCCAGATTAAGGCAAAAGGATCATGCCTGCTGCCTGTTTCCTGGTGAACATGGTCTTTTTGGTGCTCTGCTTAAAGAATGCCCTCAGGGAAAGCTACAGCCTGGATGACCAGCTGTAGTCCTCCGACATTCAGTTCATGTTTCTGGATCAAACATGGGAAATCGGGGACAATATTTAGTTTTACCAGAAACAAACATAACATCCTAGTGCAATGATTTTGAAAGATAGTGGTGTTATTGCTCTGTACCTGGCTATAATCCCAGTTTCTGAAGTCATGAATCCTTTATCAAAAGATTCAAATATTAATTTATGCAAATTAATGAATATCTATTAGAAACTTGGAAGAATATTCTTTTATTTTGCTCACCTGTTAAAGCAGCTTTTCTCATTGTGATTACATCTGTACAATGCATAAGCTACAGGCATCAAAAGCAGGCTCTGCATCCATGTATTTTCATAAACCCAGAATATTTATACCCAGTTGTCTTATTTTATGGAAGAATTTAATTGCATTAATCCATAAATGTTTTCTTTTCCAAAGCACATAAAAAGAGGCTATGTTTCACATACTAGATATTGAGAGCATTTGTCCTACTCATGAAATGTGAGGAGATCAACAGTAGATGCACTTCATCACTTATGTGAATAAAAAGGATCAGGCACCATCTCTCCCTCTATCATAATTAAGACAGAAATGCAGGCTTATAGGCCACCTGATATAGCTGTCCCTCAGGGAGACAGAATCATATTGTACAGTATTTCAGAAAGCTTCAGCAGCTTGCTGTTACAGAAATTAGTGTTTTGTGGTTATTTTTGGCATCTGAAGGAAAAAAGAAACATAATAGCAGAAATTATTTTTGCCAATAAACAAAATATGTATTTCATCGTGAGCAAATTTTTGAAATTGGACACAGGTATAAAGGAAACTCCTTATCTGTAATGTCAGGGAGATGTTCTTTATCATCATTCTCACTACTCTCTTTCCCTTACTCAGAATCTCAATTACAACTAGACTTACAGAGGTGCAATGAATTGAAGCAGCTGAAGGCCACAGCCTCCCACTAAGGTGGGACAGTTGTAAGCACTCCTGTTGTCACAATAAGTAAGCTGTGAGCTCACACATCCAGGACATGCCTTGAGCAAACTATTCAGGGATGACATAAAATAATTCTGGTTACAAATTTCTTGTTATTCATGGAGTCATACACTAACTGAGGCAGTACTGAGATGGAATCCAGTTCTACAGAGGTCAGCAAAAGTCAAACCAGACACATGTGGTAACAAAAGCGCAATACTAAACATCCTCCTTCGACTATACTGAGGTAATTCTAGTAAAGGTAAAGATACTCTAAAAAATCCAATGCACATACTCCAGATTCAGGCTAAATTTATTCAACACCTTGTACTCAACAGGCCACAACAAGTCTGATGTACAGACAACTCAAAGTATTTTAAGAACTCTAAAGGTAACATATATACACATATATTAAAAAAAAGGGGGGGGGAAGGAAATAATTCATGTAATCTTTTTCCCCTTCTTGTTTAGGACTACCTGGTGTACCTGGAATTACTAAAAATGGTCGTGATGGTGCTCAGGGTGAACCTGGTCTTCCAGGGGATCCTGGTACTCCTGGTGCTATTGGGGCTCAGGGAACTCCAGGAATATGTGACACGTCGGCTTGCATGGGAGCTGTTGGAGCATCAATTTCCAAAAAATCATAAAACAGTACAAGAAGTGGAGAAGTGACTGAATATTTAAATAAACAGTGCATTGTAAGAGAACAGACAGAATCCTCCTAGTGATAAATGGACAGATGTTCCTTCTGTTGTATTAAGTGGAGACTTTGACACAGTTCTATCAAAAAGAAAGCATCAGATGAAAACTTTAATTAAAAGATGCTTTATGAGTATTTTCTCCTCCCCCCAATTATTTTCCAGAATTTTTACTACTAAACAACCTCACCTCCTCTTTCTCCCTTTGTTCAAGAGACCTGCAAGAGGAAGCATTGTTCCTTTTTACCATCACCCCCCAGCCATGTACTAAAGATCACAACTTTTCTGTATAAACACTTGAGTCTTGCCAGTTGAATTCCTTGGTGCTGCTCCCACTGACTTCAGTTACGCAGGTTTGTGCACTAAGCTATATGTTAAGATATTCAGGCACCTAACTGCTACTTCCATCAGTGGAAATTAGGCATTTAAATATCCTGTACTTTACTTAAGATTCTGGCCTAAGAAAAGACCATAGCTTATGTACAATGCTGTCAGTTACCAATTTTCAGATTGCACCTCAAATATTTGCCAAGACTAGTAAATAGTAATCCTCTTGCAATCAAATTCTGCAAAAGGTGTAATGTATATATTTTAATATACAGGGGAGAATTTTTGTATATTTCCATATGATAATAAAGGAAATTAAGTAACAGCATTTTCACAACCTCTACTTAAGCTATTTGCACAGTAATTGTTAATGAAACCCCAAATAAGAAAGGATGCTCTTCTAAAGTCCAGCCAAAAACACCTGTATGAACTGTTGTAAAAATAAAAGGAGATTTTTTTTTTAACCTTTTCTTTGTGATGTCGTAAGTGTCATTATACACATCAAATTAACTCAGCTGAACTCCATTTTCCAGAACTGGTTGTACTAGGGTTGTTTGGAAATAAATTGCTGCAAAATTGTCCATATCCGTGATTTAAAACAGTATTTATTTTGGGAGACCTTTTTATACTTTAAAACCTGCTAGCATCATCTATTTTAAAAAATTATTAAAACCATTCTCAGCTCACACACTATTCTATTTCTGCCCTATATGCTAAAGCCTATGAACAAAGGAGTCATATTTATCTTTAAATAGGAAAATAGTTTGTGTATTTAAATAATCTGTTTACAATATGCCAGTCTTAGACTGAAGTAACAATACAAGAACCTGTTGGACAGTTGTGTGCTAGGCAGTAACAATAGTACTGTATTTAAAAAAAAGTGCTAACACCATAGTATTCCTCTTTGGGGCCAAGTATGTTAAAATATGTATAGCAAATGTAAACATAGTATCAGCACAGTTTAGAAACTATGCACTTACTCAATTAACCAATATAACCTTTAAATTTTTAATGGAAAAAATGGGCATTATAATATGGTAACTGTAATTTCTTTTTACACTTGAAGAGTACATTTGCATCTAGTCATTAAAGTAACAGGACAGACTGATGTTCTACAACTATTCCTAACTGTACTGGATCATCTTTGGAAACAAACAAAAACAGCACAAAAAAAAAAAAACCAAAGCAGAATGACAAACAGAAAAAGAACAGATTTTTTATAACTAAAGGGGAAAAAGTACTTAGCTGTCATGACATTTTCTTGTAGCTTCTGGTCCCAAAGCCACTTCAACAGAGCACTGATTTGTATTGCTGGTAGTTAACTTTCATTTCCATTTTGAATAAAGAATGTTTTCTTTAAAGGTCTATTTATATATTTTTACAAGTTATATTTTGCAAATCATATTCAGCATGTAAACGGAGAAAATAAAATAGTTTGGGCCATTGTTAGCCACACTTGTCATACAATTCAAGGTGTTCAGTTCAGACTACTTGGTCTCCATAGCCATGCGTGTTTTCCTGCACTGGGCATGTTACAAATGAGTCTGATCTTGCTATTTTTAGTCTCCTGCCTGTTTTACCACAGAACACACTCTCAAATTCCTAAAAATCAAAATACAAAAAACAAATAACAATTATGTTTAATGTAGATATTTACTCAAGATGTATGTTTTTGTTTCACTAGTGCCTTGGGGAGAAAAAACCCCAAACCTTTAACAGGAAGTGCTGAGGGGCCATACCAGTATCTAGACAAGCAGGTTTTCCTATACACATTCCATCTACTATCTTAAAATACTTAGCACAGCCAGAATTACTCTGGGGCTGCAATCACTGGTGTGGTAGCACAGGAGCTGCTTATAGGGCACACAACCCTTTACTACTCTCATGCACTTTGAGATAGTGTGGGCAGGTATCTGTCAATCCCATCACTTAACTACCAGTTCATGAAAACTAACTAGAAGACAACTCTGTGAAACAGGTGGGAAATAGAGAAAATTAAGGCTAAAGGGAGGAATGATTGAAGGCGGCAGCAATTCTACATTGTCCACATAGCCCAATTTCTGACCTTGATACTAACAAAAAAAAAAAAAGATTAAAATCTGATTTGAAAACCCTGACTGAGGACAGCCTACAATTTCATATTACTGAACTGAACCAGCTATTAAAAAAAAATGAATAAATTTAAAGGAAGGTCCAATGGTACAGTGGTCCTTCACAAACAGCATCACGCAGAAGCATTCCATATACTTTTAGCTATGTTATGATAGCTTTAAAACATTTCACATTTTTATCAAGAATAAAAGTGAAATTAGATTTAAAACCTGTTTCAGAGAATCACCATGCCTTTCCCGAATGTACTTCAGAAATGCAGTTGTCCATTGTAAAGTTGTTGCCTTATCAGTATCAACAGTACAGAATGGAACCAGAAGATTCAGCTCATCACAACAAATCCGGATTCTGCGCCTAGAGGCAAATACAAAAGGTCATCATCTCAACCGGTGGGTGAAAAGGAAGGAAAAAACATTTTAAAAGGAAGCCTACTCACATGCACTACAAGCCATGGACTTTGGGGACTTCTTTTTGTTTGCTACAAGTTTTGTATTTGTATATTGTTCATGTTATACACAAGTTACCTTATCTTTATAGAATTAGTTACATGTTTTGAAATCTCTTTTTGTTTGTTTATAGAGTAAAAAAACAACAAAGATGACCACAATGAAACATACATATTTTTTGCCTCTAACAAACACCAAACCCTCACCACCTGGATTGCTTTTTCTTGTAGGTAAAACAAAATATGTCAAATATGCATTTTACTCTGGATAATGACAGGAGCATTACAGTATCAGTATTTTAGGCTTCAAAAGCTTTGTACTGCCCCTCTTCATAGAAATTACCTTCTGTCTCTCTCCATGCGGTTATGTCTTTCTCTTCGCTGAGCGATTCCATCCTGTGTACCACTTTGCACCTGCATACTTGAATTTGACTGTGCTGACTGCCAGCGACCCTGGGCAGATGCAGTACTCTGGCTATCATCACGCATATTTTGAATTTCACCAAGAGGTTTGCGATCTGTGTTTGGATCCAATGGGCTTATTCGGCTGCAACTTCTTCTGCTTATCGCTTGCTTGCATAAGGTATCTTCTTGGAAAAACAAAGAAGAAAAGAAGAACCTATTCATAACCTCCCACTAATCACTGCAAATACTGATCATGGAAAATTTTTTTTTGTTGCTTTCTTTATGTGGAATAATCTTTGAAGCTTTATTGCCAACCATAGCAATGCGTGTCCTTCGGAAGCCCTAAGGCACTGTTGGCTGTTACAAAATCCATCTAGCTTCTATTTTCTCAGAGAACCCATTGAGATCATGCCTGCCTTTTGATAAGCATTTGAGGGAGCCCTTTAAAATGTTCTTCAGTTTGATACTGACTGGATCTGCTATATCAACTTTGGGGTCAAAAAGCGTAGAAACCAGTTCTTACTCTAAGCCCACATTTTCAAAGATAGTTTGCAACCTCAGGTTTTCTCATTTCAAGCTAGAAGTGCTAAACAATTTTGAAAGTACAGCTAAACTCATGTGTTGAACGTTTTTGAAGAAATCTAGTCCCGTATCTCAGACATAAAAAACACACCTCATATGATTCACTAAAATTATATTCATTCTAGAAAACACACAAATTCAGAAAAAAATTGTAGGATTTGAAGGCCAAGAGAAAGCTAAGTAAAGAAGATAAAAGGTTTACCTCCAACTTTAATCCAAACTTCCTCAGGCAAAGCTTTATTCATAGCATCTACTGTCTGTTTTGTGGATTCAATTTCCTGATAACAGAAAGACAATGTCTTGGGTATCCCAAGGTCTTGATGTTTGGCAGCTTCCAAAACAGTGCAAGATGTTCCGGAGGTCTGTGAAAACCAAAAAGGAAATACTTAGAGGACTATATACATAAAAAAAAGAGACTATTTTGGTATCTTCATGTTAACTTCTTAAGTTTTAGCCCTGTGATTCAATGTGCTGTATCACAATAAATCCCAATTACTTCTGTGCACAACCATGGGATTTTGACAGACTGATGAATCTTTTGGGGATACCTCTAACATTTCCAAGTGCCATGCTATCACTCTTGCTTCAGAGGTTACTGCAAGTCTGGGGCGGGGGGGGGAAGGGGATCTTCTTCATCAAAATTAATTAGGAAAAAAGGAACCACAGAAAATGGTACTAAGTATCTCCTTCTTGTCTTGCATAGATGAAGCTGATGATACACTGAAAAACTCAACGAAAAAAAACTTTCTAGTAAGAAATCCAATGGCCTACTGATCATTACCTGGATTATTACCTGCACATTATTACAAATGCCACACAACTGATTTGCGTATTTTTGATGGTCTTAAAGATTAAGAATAAATTGCATTACAGATCATTCTGATCATCCCCACTCAAACCAAGTCACGCTTCAATGCAAACCTTTAAAATTATACTACACCTAAGAGGTGAACATTATTAGCATTTGAAATTAGCCGAGTACAACTAGCGGTGAATACATTATCTACCTGTGCCTGTGAAGGATTAGCACTTCCAGCAGTAGAACATGCATTCATAGTAAATAACGGGTATGTGAACTGTAAAGAAGGCGGGGCAGGTGCAGTCTTATTTTTCCCTAATGCAGCACACTTGTTTGCTTGCTGATGAAGAGGAACACCTATCAGTTCTGACGGCTGTCGAATCAACGTTACTAAACTTAAAAAACAAACAAAGAAACAAACAAAAACAACAAAAAAACAACACAGAAAACATACCAGACTGAATACTTGAAAATGAGTGCAGAAAAATTTACAGCTACACGTAATTCTAGTAATTATCACCAAGAAACCACTTTCGTTTACTGTAAATGGAAATCACTGTTATTGCCATATTGCCTACTTCAGGGACAAAAAAAAAATCAGCTAAGAAGGCATTTTATTCTGTGCAGTAACAGTTCAGCTTTACGCCTCAATAAAATGTTTTATCAGCATGCTAATAGTTACAGGGCTGGACTGTAAAACAGTATTTTTGCTCAAAGTTTGCCCCATACTCAGGCCTCCACATTATAACAGTAATCAATTGCTCTTAATATTTTATTATGATCAATCAAAAGTCTACTTTGCCTTTAGCAAGTTGCATGTTAAAACTAGGTAATGTTCTTCTCTCACCTTTATTTACATCATGATATCAAGAATAAAGTTGTAAAGTAATTAATTTTTTAACTACATGCTGTACCATTTATGCACTATACAGAAGGGCCTAATCTGAGGTCAGTGGAGTTGCAGCCATGTTCAAAAAAAAGCCCAACCCCTCATTCTGACCTATTAAAAAAAGTACTGTTCTGAGGTTTCCTTTAGAAAATCAGTTTTGAACTATACGATGATACATAATTTAACAATATAAACTAAAATTAATTGCAACACACTTGTTAAGAGTTACTCCAGATTCTTGGGGTTCTTGACATCTGGGGTTTTCTGTCTGGATGCTGTTGAATCTGTCTTCCAACCGAACTCTGACTGCAGATTTAGATCTAGGCTCTGGTGCCAGTGCCGAATTTTCAACAAGTATGTTTTCTTTATTCATCCCAGCAAAATTTTCACCATATTTAACTTTTACTAAACTGTGTCCTGGGACTTCTACAGAGCTACTGTTAGGCGTTTTATCTGTTTGGTTCAAAGGGAGGTTAGACTCGCTAAGTAACATCATTCTGAGCTCCTGAAAGTCAGTGTAGCCCAAATGTGGGTTTGAACTTAGCGAACTGCTGTCAGAAGGTAACCCTGACTGACAGGTAACTGGGTAAACTGACTGGTTCCTAGAGCAGTTTGATGAACTCCCCTCCTGACTGGTGTACAATGAGGTTTGGTGCAGAGGGGGGTCTGCAGAATTACCAGGCAAGGAGAAAGAATTGAGCCTAGCTTCCACTTCACCTTCACTAGCTTGTGCCTCCACATGTGAGTAAAGTATGTGCTGCAGCTGGGTATACTCAATTTCCATCATCTCCACCAGGCTGACGTCCGTGGTGGTGAAGCTAAGATTTTGCTCACCAAAGGAAACTTCACTTGAGCCTCCAGGTCCAACAGCAACCGGAGCAGGATCAGGAACACTAGCTGTGCTTTGAGGAATAGAGGTCTGAGGCTCCTCTGGGGCTGATCCTGACATGACTACAGTAAACCTAATCAGTTACCAATGTCTCTTTCAACAGTAAACCGCAAAACCTTCAAGAATTATCAGTACTACCCAATTAAAAAAAGCAAAAAAGTTGCACTTAATACTGACTCTGTACCACCGTGAGGTAACAAAGCAAGGAGCAAGCTCCTGATAGCGAAGTACCAGACAGTCTAACCATGTCTCCCCCCTCCGAGCCCCAGTAACACCCTCCCTCCCGCTCCGACACAGCTGCTCACAAAAAAAGGGGTTTCACCTGCCAACACCCGGCCTCGGGAGGGAAGCTCTAGGTAGTCTGCTGCCTAAGACTCCCTCAGAGGAGCCCCCGTGGGCCGAAGGCGGAGGGACGAGCCCCGGCTGAGGAGAAGCGGGGGGGGGGGACACACGAACCAGCCCCCCCTCTGCCCACAGCGAGCCCGCGGGCGGAGGATGCCCTCGGCCGCCAAGGGGAGGACGAAGAAGAGGAGGGGAACCCACCACCACCCCTCAGCCCGCCCTAACGCTGAGGCACAGCGGCCAAACCTTCCCCCGACCCGACCGGACC
>NW_010972709.1:3303968-3304845 GCF_000737465.1 Haliaeetus leucocephalus | reverse complement strand
AACCGCCGCGCGCAACCGCCGCCCGCCCAACGGCCGCGCGCCTGCGCCCTTCCCCGCCCCGCCCTTCCCCTCAGGCGGCGGCTCCGTCCCGGGCCCCGGCTGTGAGGGGAGTTCAGCCGGGGAAAGAGGTCGGCGTCGTGTCGCGATAGGTACCCAGCCCTCCATCCCTTGGGGGTTTTTGTATTTTGTCCAGTTGGGGCTGTGGAAAAGCGGCGAGGTGGGGTGGCCGAGCCCGCTCCGTGAGGAAACGGCCGGGGGGAACTGCCAAGAGCGGGGAAAGGCTCCCCGAAACTCGCCGTCTCCCATCCTCGGGCGAAGCCTCCCCGTTGTAAATGGGAACGCAGCAAGGCTTTTGTCACGCCCAGCCGTTAAACAGGAACGCGGCACTGCTTTTCCACGTACGGCTTCCTCGATAAACACGCACACGACAGGAATTCTTTTCACCAACACAAGGCTTAGGAACAGGTCAGCCCCCAGCCTGTCTTTACTACAAGTTGTCTTGTCTTTACTGCGAGTTAACCTCAACAGCAGGGCAGTAGAGCTCAGCCGTTCAGGAGCACAAGGCCTGGTGAATGGCAGTGGGCGTGTGGTCTAAATCACTCCTAGTATTTTGAAAATCCTCCCCAAAACCACTTCGGACAGGACTCTCAAGTCCCGATAGATGACACCTCATGCCCGTCCCGGTTTTGCTGTGATCCAGGTACCGTTTGGTATTTTCACCTACTAGTTGTTAACAGCCACCAATAGCACAGATAGTACAAAGGAAAATTGTTAAGACAGAAATAAAAGCCACAATGGTTTGAAATTAACACCTCTGTTTTGTTTCAGTGTTGCAGGATAAAGGCTTTTCCCTTCCCCCCCCCCCCCCCCAACAAAC
>NW_010972709.1:3246441-3303958 GCF_000737465.1 Haliaeetus leucocephalus | reverse complement strand
CTGTGTTCCCCCCCCCCCCCCCCCCCCAAGAATGCTGCTGTGAAGCACTGGAGGCAGGAGGCTACATCCAATACACAGCTACAGTGGAGTCCGTAGCCCTGGATTTCCTATTGTAAGATGAAGCTACTAAATTATAAACACTTTAGTAGTTTGCCAGTGTTTAAAACGTGTTCTTTGATAGAAAGTTAATCCAAAGCCCCTTAAAAAATTTCAGTTTTTCTGGACTTGTAAAGTGGTATTATCATGTTTTCATGTAAATGAGCTTGGATGCTAGGTCTTCCGCTCAGAGACCATCTGAATGCATCCACACAGAATCACTCTCTCCACAAACAGGCATCTCGCGATCATGAGCAGTTTGTTGGTAGGTCTCTATTACGTATCTGCTACTGGTTATGCATTTTAGTATTAAAAACAGATGCCTATTACGAAGATGCATTCTAGAAACAAGCCAGAGCGTGAAAGGCACAAAAAAAAATGCTACTCTAGCTCATAAACAGAATACAATAATAAAAAAATTTCAATACTTTTATGAAATCTTCATTCCCTTCAGGAGGTTAAAAAAATAAAATGTTTACTGCATTCTTTAATGATGTGCATGTTCACTCAAGGTAGCATGCACAGACATTTTCCATGTCGAAGTGTGCCATATTATATGAGGTGTAGCCAAAGTCTGAAAGTTACACTGGTCACTTTCCTCTAGAAACAAAAGCAGAAATTTTAAAAGCGGGTTTGTGCACATTGGACTCAATACACACTTCCCTCCTCCTCTAATCCTTCTGCATGCTCTCCTTCAGAATGCAAAAAGGAATATTACAGTCTTTTATAGATGTAATATTCTTTCTGCTTATATTGTTCTAGACTTTTCAGAGGCTTTTACGTAAAAAATTGGAAAGTTAATTTAGCTTAGTACAAACATAGATAAATGCTCAAAATAGTAGGTTGTTTCATGTTAATCAGAAGTTTGAACAAAGCCAGAGAATTTATTTTTCTCGTTCTTGCAATGCACGATAACAATTCAGTACCATTTTTAGTCTCTAAATGGAGTTAAATTGTTATGATCTTTTCAGCTTAGCTTTTACTGTCTGCTGCAGTGTAGAACACAGGAACCTTGCTACAAAATCCAAGACCAGGTCATAATAAACTATATAAAGCTGTGGTTTAAAAAAATAAGTCATTAGTGTCTGTCTGTTTGCTGTTGGGTTTTTTGCCACAACCTCTGTGGGAGGATGCATTTACTGTTCCTAAATCGTGATCAGATTCCCCAAACTGATCTGTGATAAAGGAGTGTTTCCTAGAAGATGAAAAGCCGCACATCTATTTCGTAACAATGTGAAGTCAAGGAATTCATAAGTGGTGTGAACTGAGTTTTTCTTAAGTTCAAAGCTGACCTAAATTAATTAGTATTTTCTCTTTTCTTTAGATTTTTTTTTGGTGTAAAATCTACAAACTTCCTAATTCAAATAAAAAAAACCCTTCAGAATAAATTAGAACTGAGAGAAAAATGATAAGCACAGATTTTCATATGCTTTTTAGAATGCGTACAATGAAACATTGATTGGTAGTGATGTCCTGCAAAACATCTTCTTTCGTTAAACAATGAGGAAGTGAAAGCTGTGTGTCATGAGACTCTTGTGGTTTGTTCAGATGTAGCAATATTTAAAAAAAAATATACACATACAGGTTTAAGAAATGGACAACAGTTCTCTGTAGATGTTTATTCTACTTACAGTAACAAAAACCTGTGAAGTCCCATATTTTAATGTACAGTGATATATTTTGCCATATAAAATACAATTTACAGAAATTTCTATCAAGTAAACCTAAACAAACACACTTAGTTTTTGCATACTTTTATGTATGTCTTTAAATTAGAAACATCTCGTTAAGAAAAAAATCTTACACCATAGTAGATGTTTGCATTTAATACCACCTCTCTGCATTTTAACATTTTGTCTACAGGTTCAGAATACAGATGACTATTTCAACCAGCAAATCCTTGATGTGTAAGGACTTCAAAGATGCACCAATAGGAACTGTAAAATCTGTAGTGAGATACATGGCATACATGCTACTTGTAATGTAGTCTTCAAGATGCAAATGTTTATAGGAATCTAATTTTACATTTCCAAAACTCTTTTATAAAAATATGAAAATATTTACCCAACTGTTAATTTACATGGTCAAACAAATTTCATACTTTAGAATTACGTACTTGAAGAATACATGAAAAGTAGCGATGTAATGTATTTCACAGTGAAAAACTTCCCTCTTGAAACACAACATGAAGTACCACCACTCTTCTTTTCAAGCTTAATGCAGTTATACCTTTTTCAGTGGAAAGTTTTATGTACACTACCAGACTAAGTAGGGTCTAACAAAAAAACAGTGACACTTTTTTTTCCAGGAGCAAAACACTTTTTGAATGAAAAATACAATGAAATGGGGACATTTCTTAAGTCTATGGCAAAATTCTGCAAAAACAAAACACAACAAAACCAAAAAAATGCTCCACTAAATCGATTCAATTGAAGTAACAGATTTAGTGGCCTATTTAACCAACTTCTTCTTTCCTTTGGTATACCAATTCATTTATAGTCTTAGCCTTTTTCAAATAAATGTCTGATGTTTTTATAAGTTTTGCTGGTTATAAAGGTGCTACTCTTGTCTGTTCTTTAATTACAGGTTTGTAAAAATGCAACATTTAAAACCCCTCAGCCTCGTGAAAAAACTGAGTACGACTAGTATCTTTGCTGTACACTTAACAGATGGATTCCAAAACACAAAATATCTGTATATAAAAAGGAAGATAGTGCACTTTAAGCTTATAACATTCCGTTTTCAAATCCTCCATCAGTCACAAGTAATTATTAACACTGTTCTTCTGCAGCCTTTTCCTAAATACACACGACTCTTCCGTTGTAAAATAAACAAGATGGCAACATTGGACTCCATTTTTTTAAAGCGTGTGCTGTAGGAACAACTTTTGACACCAAAATATCATGTAAATGAGATGTAAAGTATGGCTCCTAAGGTCTGGATTAAATTCTCTTATAAAATTACAATTCAAGTTACTGGAAAACATAACTTTATAATCTTAAAAAGCAATATGCTCTTCTTAGACTTTTTCCATTTCTGTACTGTAAATGGAAATTTTAAGATAAAGATGCAAGTAGAAAAACAAAATTTCAGTACAGGTAACGCTGTGAATTTTTATAAGAAAAACATTATGCACAAAATGCAGCAAGTGAAAGTCCAGTATGTTCTTGCCTTTTATCTATTTGAGTATTTTCATTCACAGTTGTTCAAAAATTGCTAATTTATCAGTACATTTTGTAAGGCTAGTTTTACAACAGCATTTTTGTAAAGGTGGGAATATACAGTATATACAGAAGATGCTGACTCAGTCCTTGCTGTGTTGTAAAATTCTGTCATTTATGGGAAATATCAATCATATTTCTATGACTGATTAGTGGACGATGAAGCTTCTGTTTCTGTTGGTTTCTGAGTTTCCTTCGGTGTTTCTGGCTTCATCTCTTTACCAATTTCCCTACTCTTACTCCGGTCTTTGCGATCTTTTCCTCTTTCTCTTTCACGATCTCGATCTCTCTCTCGATCTCTTTCTTTTTCCCTGCTTCGATCCCGGTCCCTGTCTTTCTCTCTGTCACGATCTCTGTCTCTGCTTCTTGATCGGTCCCTATCACGTCTCCTGTAGGATTCTCTCTCTCTGGTTCTTGCTCTCTCTCGGTCTCTGTTTCTTTCCCATTCTTTAGACCTCTCTGAATCCTTCTCTCTATCTTTGTTTTGGCTTCTGTCTCTATTTTTATCCCATTCCTTGTCTCTGTGTCTCTCCCAGTCCCTGTCTCTATTCCAGTTTCTGCCACGGTCTCTTTCCCAAGGTCTGCCGTGTTCTCGATCCCTTCGTCTTTCCTCAAAGGGTCTACCTTGTCGATTATCTGCTTGCTGAGGCTCTGGCTGATCTAAAACCTTGTCTTTATTTCCTCCCTCATACCTCTCTCTCTGTCTCCCTTCAAATGTCTGGCCTCTAAATTCAGGATTTTTGCCTTCTCGGAAGTCAGATGCTGACCACTGTCCTTCCGACTCAGATCCTTGTCCAGAAATATTGGAAAGAGATGCAGATGGTCCAGCTTCCTCCCACATCTCTTTTCTGTGGGGTGGTGGATGGCTTGGAAGGTCCAGGAGTGGTCTTGGGGTTGGCTTCATACCTTGTGGTGACTGACCTTGGAAATGAAATCTAGAAGGAGGAGGTTCATTTTCTTCTGGAAACAGTGCAGGTGTGGCTCCTCTTGGTCCTCCAAACTGAAGCGGTGCTGGACCTCTCTGGTTGGCAAATCTGGGTGGTGGACTCCCTCTCCGTTCTTCAAATGGCTGTGGCAAAAGTCCTCTTGGACCAGGTATATGATTTGGAGCTGGACCTCTCTGCCCTTCAAATTGATTTGGGTGAGGCCCTCTTGGTCCCCCAAAATGACTCGGGGCTGGACCTCTTGGCCCTCCAAACTGAGGGCCTCCTCTCTGTCCTTTAAACTGAGCTGGTGGGGGTCGTCTTTGACCTCCAAAAGGAAAAGGCGAAGGACCTCTGTTTCCCATAAACTGAGGTGGATCTGGTCCTTCGAACTGTCCTGGAGGCCTGATCATTTCATTATATTGGGAGTCTGAGAATTCCCTTTGTTCCATGTGAGGTTCCCTCCGATCTTCAAACTGAGATGGTGACATTCCTCTTGGAACACCATGATAAGAAGGGGTAGGGCCCCTGTTATCACCAAAAAGAGATGGTGGTCCATGCTGTGTAGAAAATAAGGAAGGAATGGGACCCTTTTGACCTCCAAATCTTCCTGATGGAGGTCCTCTTTGCCCATCATTATTTGGAGAACCATGCTCTTCAGAGAACTGTGGTGCTGGTCCTCTAAAATTAGGTCCATGAGGTCCTCCAGGTGCATTGAGCATCAGTGGTGGTGGAGGCCCTCCCTTCTGCCCAGACAAAGAAAATGGAGGTCCAGCTCGGTTTTCTTCAAAGTGCTGTGGGGAAGGTCCGCCCTCAGTCTGAACTGATGGAGTTTCAGTTTGTTCTACAAATTGATGAGACTGAGGATTTCTTTGTTCGTCATATTGCACTGATGAAAGACCCCTCTCTGGTTCAAAGTGACCAGCTACCTTCTCCTGAGAAGTAAACATTGTATTTGAAAAAGAATCCCTTCCCATTACTTCCTTTGACTCATTTGACCATGATATTTTATGCATATCTTGCAAAGACTGACTGTCATTTGATGTGGAGAAATTAGGCTGAAAAGATGTACTTGGAGGTGTTGGAAGCAGCACTTTACGTAAAGGTTTGGATGTAGAAGGTTCTCCAGAAGCTGCTTGACTCATGTTTTCCAAATTAACTTGAACAGTGTTTTCAAATTTGCTATTAGGTGCCTCTTTCTGGGACGCCGTAGAAGCCTTTTCACTTGAAACCCAATTATCACCACTAAAACCGGGCTGAGTAGCAGAAATTAAAGTTTTGTCTTCTTTACCAAGTGAACTCTGCAAAGCATTTGGAAAACTTGCTGGAGCACTTTCTCTTGTGGTTATCTCATTCTGTACCACCTGTGGCTTTATTCGAGCATCAACATTGTCATTAGTCTCTGTCGCCATTCTTCTAGCTTGTCGAGGATCTCTATTCTGCCTTGGGTCACAGCCCTGGTTTAAAACTTGTGCTTGCTGATTTAAAGATGAAGGTAAATCTACTTTTTGTGTAGCTTGCTGGTCCTGATGGAATAATTCAGTCTTTATTAGGGAAGATTTTGGTGGTGGTGACATTAAAGCATCAGACACTGAAAAATGAGCCATTGAAACACCAACAGCTGCTCTTTGTTGTCTGAGGGCTTCTTCTTGTTCCTCTAGTTGTCTTTTCTGTTCTTCTATTTGTTTGTTTAATTCTTCCAACATTTTTTGCTGCTCTACCAAGGATGAGGATGCAGATAGATCAGGCACATATGAAGCAGATGTTTCCGAAGAATTGCTTTTAGTGTCTGTATACATTTTGTTAGGTAAATCATCAACAGTAACTTTTGCTTCTTCCAAGATAGTTTCATCTTCTGGATCGTAGGCTTCATCCTCTAGTTCTGCTGTATTAGATGGCTTTTCCACATTGTATCGTTTTTCACTTTCACCAGTCTGCATTTCAAAAGCTTTCTCTGGACCATATTCTTCTTCAGGATCATATGGTCTGTCATCCTCCTCCTCTTCTATAGCTCTGTCTTTTGACATCTGTCCAAACTGTTGCACAATGGGATCTAACAGAGGAACAGCTGACATTCCTCCATCAGCAGCACCTTGACCTTCCTGATTTGAAGACTGAACAGTTTCGGAATCCTTAGCAAGAGGCTCAAAAGTTTTCTTTTTCCCAAAAAGCGTCTGCAGGATGTGCTCCAGAGGAGTGGCAGTTTTTGAGGATGTAGACTGCGTAGCAGTAACGCTTGCAGAAGCAGCAGTTGAAATGGGTGGTGTTACAGTAGTTGTGGTTCCACTTTTAATTGAGGACAGTATTTTTAATACTGAAGGTGTAACTGCCGAGGTGTCCGGAACGGGAAGTGGGGGTGGAGGTGGAGGAGATCCAGGTGGTGTTGTACTTATGGCTGAATCTCCTGAATAAAGTGTATATTTCGGAGTTTTCTTCTCTTGCGAAGCAGCTAGTGGCCCTTTAGAGAACAGTGATGTTTCAGTTTCCTCATGTGCTTGAATTCTGCTTCGCTTTTCCTCTATCTTTTCCGTTTCAATGCCAGTGGCAGGACGTTTTCCTTTCTGACAGATAACCAATCCAAGAATTAAATTTGGCCGAGATGACTCAAGACCTGAAAGGAAACACAAAGATTGTATATGTAAAAAACTAATTTTTAATTATCTTTTCAGTAGAAACTTATTATTTTAGATAGTGACAGCTACAAAAGTCAAAAAGATAACAGTTTTTCTAAATTCCATTAGATGACCTATTGGCAATTTTCATTAGTCCATAAGCATATGCATCTAATATTTCTTTACTTTTTATATATATTTGTATATAAGTAAAGAAATGTTTTAATTCCTTCCTTGATATTTTTAATAAAAGATTGCAGCAACAGGTATGATTATTAAAAAGGGTCTCTGCAAGTGTTCAAAACCAAAGCAAGTTTTTATATTTTTTGTATTGTTACATCATTTTGTTGTTGTTCAACAACCCCTACCTCTCCCCCTGAAAAATCATGTATTTACTTTTAAATAGTTTGCAAATATGTTGTATACACAGAGATACTGGAAAATGAGAAAACCTGGGCTAAACTTCATAACTGTATTTCTGTTACAATCTGTGCTAAAAGACTACATTGACATTTACACCAGTCTATAAATATTTTGTCTATCTCTAAGTTAAACAAATACCAGTAGTTGCTAAAAAGATAATCTCAAACAAACTTTGTTTGGAAACAGTATTAAAGCTTGTAACCCACTCCCTGTTTGTTTGGTTTTTTCCAGCTAGACATTATTTTAAAACTTGAGAGAAGCAGGCAACCTGGTAACATACCAAACAAGCAAAGGAGAGCTTAAGCAGACACAAGTTTAGCATGTGGGGGAAAGGGACACTGGGTGTGTTTGCTTGCTCTGCAAGAAAATGGTTGGTTGGGTAAGAAACTGGTATGCAGAGGGAAAGGTGACTTTAAACCCTCAGTTGCAGGATTCAGTTTGATGCTGTAGGCCTTTCTATAAGTAAAAAAAAAAAAAAAAATTGTGAGTAGAATTACTCCTTTGTGAAAGCTTCAGACTTGAATCCTTAGAGAAGTATATCCAAAAATGATGGGAGAGTTTCTGATAAAGAGGAAAAATGGAAAGGTCTGTAGGTCTGTTTCATGTTACTGTATTTCTTCCTTTTACATGCACAGTTCCCACTGGCACTTGTGGAAGATAAACATGTCCAGAATGAAGGGCAGGGAATAAACCCTTTAACATACAGTTGGTGGCAAATTTAGAAAATCTGTATAAAGAGAGGCTTTTTTAACTTCTGGATCTAATGACTTTTAAAAGGTCCTCAATTTGAGGACCAGTGTCTTTCCCCTATACGTGCCATTAGTTATTATTTGCATTCAGCTAGGAAGCAGTAATATAGAGACACAAAACAATTTGTAAAATAACAGATAATATTCACTGTGGTTAAATGGTAAGGCGAAGACTCTGACCTACACTGTTCCTTCTATTCACAATCCTGTAAGTAAGAGTTATATATATATGTAGGTTCCTTGTTCTTATTAAACCAAACCAACTGCTCATTAAGGAACAGTTTTTAAATATCTAATTATTAGCACTGAAAACTTTTGATACCAACAAAAAACCCCAAACCCCACAGTTGCAGATACATTCCATTAGCAAACCACATTCACAGGTACATTACTTTGCTGAAACAACTGAATTTGAAGTTTTAAGGGGACCTTCTAATGAGAAAATTACATCAGGTGTTTTCCTAAATGTATGTTCACATTTAATAAACTTAACCTTTTCTAAGTTCTTTCACACTGAGAAAACAGTAAAAGTTTAGTGTATTTTTAGCTTAAACATGTTTTGTCAGTGAGACGATACCATCACTCTTACAGCTTAAGCTAAATTCAGTTAGAACCTACTTAAGTACAGGACGAAAACTTAGCTGAACTGACAGCAAGGGAAAGCCCAAGCATTAGAACCAATTAAGTCAAGATTTCCCCTTCAATGAAAGCCTATACTGCAGGAATTATTTGCAGTTTGCTAAATAACACACCAAAACCATAGCTGCTTTATGTTTTAAACTTACTATTTCTCTTCAATACTTGCTACATATTTCTTTAAGCAATAACTTTTGTTCACAGAATGTCCCCCTAAATCACCACTTCATATGCTCAAATCTTATCCCATATAAACCTTATTTTCCAAATAATGAACTACAGATAATAAGACAAAGACAGTAATTTTTCAAATAAAATAACTTCAAAGTTTTATGAGATCTCTTGACAACAGGGAAAAAACCCTCCTCTAAAATTCTGTGTTCTTCTGATTATAATGGGTAACAGTACAGTGAAACTGTTTTCATCACTTAATGAAGAAACCAGCAAAGTCTGGTTACTCCCTAGAAAGTCTTTTTAAAAAAACCAGACAAAATTATAATGAAAATTTGAGGCCAATCTAAAATATTTGCTTGAGATTTCCTATCAGGAATGGCTCTCATTACAATTATGTTGAGAAACAAGAATAATTACATTTGAGTGAGAGTTTTTGAAAAACAGTTATTCTGTAGAATGCATTCTAGATCCAGAGTGGAATTTATACTATTTCACAGTTCAGTGGTCAAGTTTTACATAGTTCTGTGGTTAAGAGGGTATTAGACATGCTGTTTTAAATAATCTTTCATTTTTCATGAAATGGAAGAAAATTAAACTGGCTACGTTACCAGAACTAAGATTTGCTAATAATTCAGTACACGCACAAATTTGCCTCTTAAGAGGAGGAGGGATGCTGAGATGTACAATGAAAGCCGGCAGGACAGGAACTGAACAAATAATTATTTTCAGTGAATCTAAGATTATTCAAAAAGGACCACATAAATACTTGACTTATCCAAATAGTCATTTGCACCCACAGCTTAAAGCAATTCTAGCAGTTCTGTTCACAATAATTTACTACTTTAAATGAAATGATATTAATATACAAGATCAAGACATAGTTCAAAAGTAAGATAACTGCAGAAAAAAAACATTCACAATTTACAGTCAGAATAGACTCATTAGTTAGAAATGGTTCACTGTGTGTAAGTTTGCTTTACATTTTTTCTTTATCAGTATATGAATAACGACTCCACATTTGGTCAGTGTTGACCAGTGCAGAGTATCTCACAAATTGGTCTTCATCCAAAAACTCCTAGTAGGCATTTGCTGTTCTTCTGTTGTTAACGTTTTGGGTATCTACTTTTATGCGGAGACTTGTGATTTATGCAATTAGTCACAATGACTCTCAAACACTGAATAATTGAAATAAACAGGTTTTAAAAATCCGTCAGACAAGATACCTAATAAACAGCAATTACTGAAAAATCAGTTTTGAATCCCTGTAAAAACCAGAGATCAAGTCACTAATTAAAATAGAGTAAAATTTTAATATACTTTCAAGACAATGAATTCCAGTAGTAAGTTAAAAACATTAGTTATAATCAGTTTAAGTTTAGTAATCATAGAATAAATTCATTAAAATTTTACATTTTGATACTGTAACTTTACACAAATATTAGAAGTCATGCCTAATCTGGCTTCTACATTCACTCCATTCGAAGCAATCAAATACTTAATGCTCCTTTTGAATGGAAAAATACAGCTAGACCAGCATTTCAAAGGTCAGTCCCATTCTATTTCAATATCCATAAATAGGTTAAGTGCCTAATTTTAGATAATAACAAAAATGTTGGCTGCAGTCTCCAACTATTGCTCAACGACTGTCTCTCACAAGCAAGCATTTTAAAAGTGCTGCAAGCTGTGTTGACAGAGTTAGTAGCTTTCAGTGCTAAATTATTTATAAAATAGTTATTATTCTATTATGTATTTGAAGTCCACATGCTGGTTTTATTGAGTTACATCCTGTAACTAAAGCCACTACAACAGGATATACTAAATATTGGTACTGGATGAATGTTTGTTTTTCTTAGCCCTTAATCACATTTTTTCATTACATTAGTTTTACCATATTTATGCATATAATGACCGCATCTTTCCCTATCATCATCAGGTGGTAAGAAGTTACCTGTACAATTAAAGATACATGCCTAATTTCTGTACCTCAATGACCAAACCACAGGAATGGAGTAAGCATACCCATGGTGTACATTTTTAAACTGCAGAGGACCCATACAAGATATTCTTTAAATTTTATCAACAACATTTAAATATTTGTCCCCATTTAATCATGAAAGCAACTGACAACTATGACCAAATTTGTGCACCCTTAATTCAGGGATGTAGATCACTTCCAGAATTTTAACAGTGCTGCACATTAAGGTACCCTTGCTGAGTGGAATGGGCTGGCATAGAAAGTAAGGTCCATAATGCTTTATGTTCTTCTACTACTGCTACCTTTCATAACGATATCTGTTGAGATGAAGACACCTAACTCCATTCAGAGTAGTTAAAATTTTGTTCCATTTGTTGCAGTTCTTAAGAGCATTCTAAACAGCATGAGATTTCATGCCTTCGTACTTGAAGAAACACACTTCCTATTGTAAACTACCAAAAGAGATATATCAATATTTGTGGAATCCTTTGCTGATATATGGCTGTTTTATTAAAATTCATTTATTTTAACTATGAAAGATACTAGCTACGTTCCCAATGTTGCCACTAAATCCCTCAATAAATCACTTGCTGTTGGTAATTAAGTCTGATTATACTATTTTTTACAAAGTGCTTTGAGATCTACAGATGAAAGTGCTAAATAACATTAAATGTGTATGTGAAACAGACAAGTAAATTCACATACAGTAAACCATTGCAAAAAGACAATGCAGAAGAGCCCACTGATACATAAAATCTGGCAGTGAATGTCTGAGATGAATTAAGTATAAATCTGGATAACCTTCCATTTTCCTCTGTTTTTAAATCACCCATGTCAAAGTTTTTTGGAGATCTTGTAGGTACTAGTGCAGTTCAGAAGTCCTCAGTTGTGTTCCAAATCCAGTCCATCAGAAAACAGGAGAAATTCATAATCCATATGTGCCTGATGGAACTGGTTGATACAGCTGGAATATCTTCTAACTAGGATTTCTGGAGTGGCAGGGTTTTATTGTCCTCTCCCTCCTCCCCCCACCCTGAGTCGTATTTATCAAATCATCTTAAGCTATCTAAAGCATAATGCTTTTCGAGTCCTTGCTAAACTCTATTTGAAGGTACACGATTAAATTTAAGGAGACAATGACCACTTTCCATAAAATATTTTTATTGATTGTGAAAGAAAAAAGAGCGGTAAATTCCATCAGATGCCATTAAAAAGTATGGATTACATGTCTTTTATGCTGTGGTTTTATACATACACAAACAGAAAAACAGCTTACCTGATTTTTTTGCCCCCCCTCCTCCCCCATATCGGATCTGTTTTTAAAATATGAACACAACTTAGCACAACCATGAGGTAAAGGCTGCTACAGAAGTTTCCAAGAAGTGTGAATTGATGGCAGAAGCCTAAGTGGGTCTTCTGTGAAACTGTTATATCATATGGCCTCTCTGCCTCTGGAACCTTGCTTCTATTGCTATCCTTTAATCCACTTTGCCTTCAATTTGAAAACCTGACTCAAAATTTGCCTCCATGAACAACACCTGCAAATGATAACTACATTTCTTCTGAGCAACACCCTCCAGTTTTTAACAACTTCTGCACCTGAAACTCAGCAAAACCAGGCTGATATTACAAATTTCTCTACTAATACTTAGTATGAGTTTGTCTACATTTGCCAACCTCCAAGCTAAGATAAGAGTTTCATTTGAAATGAAACCTATAATGGAAAAGAAAAAAGAAGTGGAAAAAGGAAGGCTGGTATTTGCACAGGAATGCAAGTAGGCAACAATTAGGTAAGTGCCTCCCTAAAGCAGGTTATTTACTAGTCCAGCAAAAGACTGCAAACATTTACAGCTGATTCAGTGGCCAATCCCATTCTTGTGTTACTGTCCAGAAAGGAGGGTATTTCTCTTGTTCTGGCTGGAAAAACCAGTCCATGAGTTAAGACTCTTTGCCTACATGCCTGTGCCAAAAGTGTTCTGCACTTAGTGTTTTCACTTCTTGGCTATGAAATGGGAACAACAGGTTTTGCCTATCTTTCAAGAATTCAGTAAGTTAAAGACTATGAGGTGCTGAGATTCAACAATTATAGCTATATTGCTATAATTTAGATAGTAATAATCCTGCCTTTTTGGCTGTAGCCTAAAAACAATTACCTAGACTGTGTACTGTTCAAGGACAGATAAGACAGACTTGGGGTGTATGAGAAAAATCTTGTCTGAGGACGCAGAGCAAGCACCCTTTGCAATCCCATGGAGGAAGGGAGAGCATTTAACTAATGATGTATCATTTGTTGTTGTTGTTGAAGTCGTATGCCATTAACACATGAAAACCTGTCCCAAACACTGTTGCTCCTGCGTATAAGGCCTGAGAATGCTTTATTGAGTTTAGTCCTAAACTTGTATTTGAGTAGAAGAGAATCAGCTTCTCAGAAAGGCCAGCTCCTTGCATGTTTGCTGTTTCATACCTACCGTTTAATATTTTCCAAACCACTGCTGTGACAATGAAGTATTACCTTCGTTGTAACCTGTAGTTCTTCAGCTTCTCAATCTGTTATTTTATACAAAAGCCCAGGTACTTATTTGGAAACTAAGCATATGCACCTCCTCCATTCTCAGATGAAGACGACTTCAAATTTTGTAACAGAAGGGTGTTTCAGGGCTGAATTCATTCTCAGTTCTTCTGTCACCATGTTCAATGAACAAACATGGAGCAATCTCAAGCCAAACACTACTACTTGTAATTTTATCTAAAAATAGAAGATTGTAATATAACCTGCCTATACCAACCCTAAGGAATGTGGATCCCTTTCCCCACCAACAAACTAATTTTCAGAAGTCAGCGATTTGGCTAGAATTTGCTCCAACTAGAACAAAAAATTTCAAACACCTTGTGCACCATATTGCACATACAGCATAATAATAAGTGTGAGACAATGACAATGTAGTGAAACCACTATAAATATTACCTTGTCTTCATAGATTTCTTGGCTCCTTTGTGGGCTAAATGTCCTGCTTGATTTAAGCGACAGTAAATGGTTTCTAAGGGCCTAGGTTTTGTGAATTTATGGGTTGCTGAAGATAGGGTGGGGGTTTTTGTTGGGTTTTGGGTTTTTTTTTTTTTCCAATATAGTGGCTGTTCCACATACTTGATTTTACAGGTAAACTCATCCTCCTAATAGCATATAAGCATCTTGTTGGAAAGCCTATGTAAATTTCAGACAATTTTATCCGGAACAGAGTTGGATTTCCAATTTTTCCCCTATTTATGTACTTTAAAATTGGTTTTATATTAAAAAAATTTAATAATGCTTACATTAAACATTCAACAACAACTTGTGTCAGATTGACTTTTGTTTTGTGATTTTACCTAGCATTTAACCTCCCCTGTTTTGTGCTTACCTGGTCCCTCAAAGGGCAAGAGTTTGGAAGGAATTGGGTCCTTAGTACTCAGGGGGATCAGGTAGAGATCCTTGACATGTCTGTTGTTATTAGCTACAACACCAAAACGACCACGACTGCTAAAATAGGAGTAGAGAGAGATATAGGCAACTTCTTCTTCTTCTGTTGCAGGATGGAAACGAATCAAACACAATTCCTGTAATACAAAAGCAAAGTAGAAAAACTCAACCTGCAACATACCAGCAAATAAAATGGTAAAGGGCAAATGCCGGGGTAAAAATAAAATGTACATTTATCACTCCAACTATGTTTTCAAGGCAGTACTCTAGCTTTGAGAGAGTACTGTTGTTCAATTTGTAATATTAAAACAATTAGGTTTGTCATTTTCAGAAATACAAATTACTTGTGTATCTTATATCAAACTAAACATCCTGAGGCTCACATTAATATGAAAGAAATGGAAAATTCTTAGTTTCATGATTATATCTGCATACTGTGCATAATTTTTTCACTTCTGAAGTGTTTTTAATAGCAAAATCTATTACATATATATATTAAATGATAAGTTCCTTTTCTTTAAAATTTGAATTTCAATCTTCAATACTGAACAAACAGATTATTTTTGTTCAATCATAAAAATTAATAAATAGTATGAAGATTTAACTACTATGCAAGAGAAAGAGATCAAGAGGTTCTGCAGCTCAAACCCATGTTTCTGCAATAAATGAAAAATTTCAAAGGAATAAGTGGTGTCAGTAGTTTTCCAGGTGTGATCTATGTCAGTATTTGCTGGTTACTAATTTATATTATAATAAAGTTGTCATTTTATATTGCTGCATTTTTCTTCTGGGTTTTGCAAAGGATTTTAAGTGAATACCTTAGAAAGCGAAGATTTGAGTTTGCCAACATAATCCCAGACTGTCTTCGGTGAGATCCTCCCACCAATATGAATTGTATCTGGTAAATCCTAAACAAGAAGTATTACATAGTAGTATGAGAAAAACCAAAAGAGTCTAATGATTAAAAGCAGTGCAGGTTGCCCCATCCCAGTAGCCTAGTGGATAATGCACTATTATATTTTACTAAACTTTCATACATACTCTTCTAATGTCAGACAGGCTATTTCTAAATTTCATGGTGTTTCATTATGGCATGTTACCAAAAGGCACTCCCAAAGATAGCAGCAAAATGTCTAATAGTTCTGTATGCCCATTACTGGCTTTGTTTTTATATGGAAGCTGCTATTTGAAATGCAGATTTTCTCCACACTTTCAGTTTCTCAGGAAATGCTGCACTTACGACTAGAAGTCACATGAATTCTAGTGAGCTTCCCATCATGAGGACAGTGAAACTCATTTTAGCAAAAGCAATACCAAAAAGAACCACCAACTCTACTAACACAAGTCCTAAACCACACATTTGTGTTTGAAACTTCCTAACAGTCACATAAAATGCACTTCACAGAAAAAGAGAGAAAGAAAAGCTTATTTGTTTTAGTGCAAACCTTTATACTGTCTCATTAGTTGAACATACACCCTCCCATTACTAAAGGGATGCCATTTACCACTGCTACAGTTCTAATATAACAATATACTGACCCCAGCCTTTCTAGCAACAGGAACTGCAGTACAGATTTATTCCAAACACATAAACATGTCAGTGCTAACCTCACTAAGATAATCAAAGCACCCGGAGACAGGATATGCTTTAGTGACAAATTTGGCCACACTTTGCATGTTAATAAATCCCTTCCAAATGGTGTTGAGACGAGAGAGAAAGAGGGAAGTATCGC
This sequence comes from Haliaeetus leucocephalus, assembly GCF_000737465.1. Taxonomy (NCBI): domain Eukaryota; kingdom Metazoa; phylum Chordata; class Aves; order Accipitriformes; family Accipitridae; genus Haliaeetus; species Haliaeetus leucocephalus. The sequence continues at coordinate 3,287,959 of NW_010972709.1, read as the reverse complement.
TGTCTTGAGGTGAGCGTGGCTCTGCAACACTGCAAAACAAATCCAAAACAGAAAGGTTACAGAATACAAACAAGAATGGTCCCTTCTTTTTCACTTTTCTTCCCTCCTCCTATTCACCAAATATTTTATTTCAAACGAATAACAGAATTTTTACTAAATGCTTTGTTAATGTTTTCCATTAACTCAGTATTATTGAAAAAAGCAAAGAGTAATTGAAAATAAACTTGTAGCTGCACACACGCAAAAAGATGCCAAAAGATATTACTTTTATAAAATTAGGTTAGCACTATAACTGTTGTGATTCTGACTCTGTAACACACTACTCTGAATTGTGTACTTCCCACTAATTGTCAACAATACCCATCTGAAAGAGATTCTCAAGGAAAAGAAATTGATATAAATAAAAACCTTTTAACTGCAGTTTCATAGGGATATACTTTGCAGTATTTATTTTTACTATTGTACACACCCAGAATATGAAAGAACTCCACTTCCTTTCAAGCTGAGCAATTGGTTAATTTTAATTCATAAATTGAGATGTAACAGTATTTTAATATAGAATGAAAATCTGGAAATGCCTTTAAACCATCTCTCACATGGTCACTCGCTTTCTATACATTAACGTACGTGCAGACTTCTAAGTCTGCATAATACCTTCAAGTTTTATTTATCTGCTGAAACACATTGTAGAATCTTTGCTGTCACCATATGCTGATGCTCCAAAAATTGGACCAACGAGAGAAGGTAAATGATGTTAAATTAAAAATCTGAATCAGGCTACCTGAATTTAAAATGGAACATGCCTTTTGTCTTGGGGCGGGGGGGTGGTGGTGGTGGTGGTGCAACAGGACATGGGACTTGGAGGATAACCACATTAAACATTTGGTAGCTTGGCTTACTATTAAGTATACGCACTTGATACTGGGTGAATGATGAACTGCTAAGTATCTTGGATCTGGTGAGGATGATGGTTTTGTTAATATTGATTTGGGGACAGTCATAACTGGTTTTGAAGTTTCCTGTTTTGTTTCCCCTGTTGAAACTTTGTCAGATGCAGGACCAGAACGCAGGGCTGGCGTCACAGTACCAGAGGAGCTGCTCATTGCTGTTCGAGGGTCTCTGCCAGAAACTGTTACGGTTGTGACAACTCCACCAGCACAAGAGGCAGGAAAAGCAGAAGCCTCTTCAGGTACAGAAGAATCTGCATTATTAGGGCCTTGGGTTGTAGGAATGTAAGTTCTTTCTACGCTTGACTGAGAAACTGTTTCTGCTACTGGTCCGACTTCAGTTTCCATTGCATTTTCAGAGACGGCCTCTTTGGCAGGCTCTGCTGCTGGGGTTGGTGCAGAACTTTCGTACTTTGGCTGAACTTCTGGTTTTGATTTCGACTCCACCTTTTTAACAGGAGCTGCTGACTTTATCTTCTTAGGTGGTACTTCATCTTCAGATGCTGAAATCTGACCTATAAATTTATTTCAAAAGCTTTTGATTACGATTTAACAATGAAATAGTCTGGAAAAAAACAAATAAACAAACAACACGCTTAACATAACAATTCTTTTACTTTGCATGAAGTCAGCACTGTAGATACCTGTACAGATTTTGCAGTTCAGGTCAAAAAGATGGGCTCGATGTTGACTTGTTGTATCCTTCAACATACTGCTAAAAACATCTAGAGAAGGAGCACTGTTTAAATTTGGTGCAGTTCGGGCTGACTCTTGCTGCTCCTGAAAGTGAATAAACACAAAAAAAAAATTCAAAAAAATAGAGTTCTCAAATAATGTTTGTCCTTATTTCACTCCATGATGTTCTAAGTATTCAGAAATATAAGATTTCTCTGTAAATTGACAGCAAGGGCTGAAAAATACACAGCATTTTAGAATTGCATGCAAAATATGCCTATCATTTTGTTGTTGCACTCCTTCAAACCAAAAAGAAAAATGCTCATAGCACACCTAGTAGGTAACAATATCCTTACAGTTCATTGAAACAATCTGCACTTCTGCTGAGAAATCTGAGGCCCTAGTTACCATTTATCTCCCTTGATGTCTTCGTGCTGAAGCAACAGCCAATACTTACATCAGAATCGGACACTGGGGGGGAATCTTCCATATTTACAACTGGTACATGTTCCCGTTTTACAGTTGTTTTCTTGATTTCATGAGATTTGCTTCTTGACTCTATCATCTGAAAGAAACAAACCCAGTTTTGTAGAAAGTCCACATTTTTATTTTATAATTTTATTCTGTACTTTGTTATTATTTGGCTGGTGGTAGAGAAAAAGCATATTGAAACTGAACATGACTAGTATTTCATTATGAAGAAAACAGTGCGTTAACATAATATGGGTGGTACGGGTTGGCAAACTCACTCCTAATTTGTATCTAAGGACATAAAGGAAAATTATGTTACTTACTGCTTTAGCTGGTTTCTCTTTCCATACAGACAGTTCTTTAGATAAAAGTTCTTCTGGTTTCATTCTCACTAGTTTTGACAGTGAGATTTCCTCACGAAGGACACGATGAAAAAGTCCCTGAAAACAAAAAAGACTTTGTTGCCATGCTGAAGAGAACCTGCTTGGGTAACTAACAAGATCTGCAGTGCTGAATAGGCAAAACTTGTTCTAGTTTCCTAATTCCCTATTAAAAATATTGACTACTTATAAGCAAATTTGGAAAGGTGCAGCAACCAGAAAACAAGGTGGAAATAAACACAAAGAATGAATTTTCCTCATTATCATCAATAACTATCAATATAACTGAATAGGAATGTCAGAAGTTGAACAACTGTTTCATATCTATTGTAGAAATTTAAAAAAAAAAAAAAAAAGGAAGGAAATTTCAAGTGTTCTCTAGTGAATATTTTCATCTGTACCAGCATCATTTTTTTTCTTTTAAAGCATAAATATGATCACGTACATGGGCAGTATCCAAAACATGCTACAGAACGTCGCAAGAGGAGAAATTAGTAAAATCTGTATTTATTTTAAGAAAGCCATTCTGTAAATAAATATTTCACACCAAATGCCCAAACTTAATACATACACATGACCAACTAAAGTAGACTTTGAACTCCTACTTGGATTAAAAAAAAAATTTAAAGATTTGAATGGCTTTATAATAATCTTTTATAGTACAATTCATAAGTCTTTATCTTGAAACTCTTGAGAGTGCAGTTTGACATATCATTAAAAACCAAAAGTATATTTCAGTATATGTTTACTGTTTAAGGAAATTCCAAACCTGGTTTTTGGGGTCCTTGAGATTGAACATGATGCTACGGTATTTACTCTTGTATCTGTTGTCCGTAACTTGGAACAAATTAAACATCTCCTTTTCAATATTGAGTGCTATTCTCCCTACTTCACTCTCTGTCATGACCAGATCATCGCTATCATTGACTCTGTTAAAAACAAAAGAGGGTACGTGCGTTTATGTTAGGCATGAATCTTCAGGTAGCATTCATAAAAACTAGCTTTTCAGAGGAAGCTAACCTAGGCTCCTCCTTACTCAGCGAGGACTCACGACTCCTTTAACAGACATCTCAAAGCCAAAGTCTGTCTCAGGACCTTGAACTGTGAACTATGGCAACCTTTCACTACTGCCCACAGGCAGCCATGGAAGACAGCCTTTGGGAAATCAAGTCAGCCTTTACAACTACTCCTGCTCATGGCACTGAAGTTAGCAGTTTCTCTGCTGTGAATGGCACAGGGAGCCCAAGCACTTGAGTTTTAGCCCTAGATCCTCCACTGTGAACCACACTTCCATTTCAGCTACAATACCAGACTGCAGTGGTCTATAATAAGCCTGGACAGTTGGCCTTGGCTTTAATAATCATTGTGGGAAAATCTGCCTTTTGTTTGTTTGTTTTTTCTTTCTTAAGTGATACAGCTGTCCACTGACCAGGGTTTGTTGTGGTTCATTTTTATGTTGGGAGGGGGTGGAATCTCTACTTCAGTAAGCCCTTAACCTTTCATTTTATTTCCTGTACTATGTTCCCTACAACCTCTACATCCCCAAATACTGCCATCATCAGATTTTAAAACTTCAGATCACCTGCATTATAAAAGCTTCTATGCTGTAATTGAATTCTTCAATTGTAATTGCCTCAATATAAATGGAATAGTGAGGTTTCTTTTTTTTTTTAAAGGCTTTTTCACATGCACATTTATTTTGTATCAGGATTTTTTATTTTTTTTTTTAATATAAACCTGAAATGCCAATTACAGTTGTAGTAATTTGTAGTTTAAATTCAATCCCTCAATATCCCTTATCAAGACGTAAGCAAAACTCTGCAGCCTAAACATTTACTTCTAGTTGTAGCTTCCTATATAAAATAAGTGCTTTGAACTCCCACCTCTTCCATAAAATTTCTTTTAGGGATCGTCGAATATTTTGTCGAATCTGAGAGTTGGGTTGTGACTGCACAGGGCTAGCTGATGCTTTTGCTTGGCTACTTCCAGATGCAGCAGACATGGAAGACAGTGAAGGCTTTTTGAGTCCTCCACCCAAACTGGCAGATGTAGCTGGTTTTTTGGAAACTGATGAGCCATGAGAAAGAGATGAGTGTTTTGAAGGAACACTGCCTGATGAAGGAACACTGCCTGATGAAGGCCAAGGTTTCTTGGGAATTACACCTTTGAAACTTCCAGCAGGTTTAAGTGGTTGCTTAGTTAGTGATGTGTTAGAGAAGGATGGGGACTTCTTTGAAGGAAGATTTTTAGTGAGAGAAGACGTCTGTTTCTCCATCATAGATACAACAGCTTTCTTCGATGCCGATGAAGGCTCTGCTCTATCTTCATTCCTTTTCTCTTCCCTTTGAGCTGTTAAAACAAAGAAGAAAATACAATATTAAAGGCTTAACTTTAGAACTTCCTACTCATGAAGACCAGGTACCAATCTATAATGAAAAGTCTGTGAAATGACATCTCCAGAGAATAACTATCAAATAGGCAATTTAAGCTATTTACTTTCACTAGCCTTTTAAAAGTAATTTTTAAAACCATCCAGACAGAGGTTGACATAGTTCTTTTGAAGAAATTTGTCTTTGATCCTTCAGAGAGTACTTTGTCTCAGAGGCTGACTGAAGAGTTTAAAGGAGTTCCATTTTGGCTGTAAAAGTTGAATATTTCATTTAAAACTACTCAAGAAAACTGGAAAGAAAAAAAAAAAAGGAAAAAGGCACCACCTTCAAAGATTCCTGAGTGGGATTTCATGGTTAAGCTTCAAATACACCTCAAACTTTCACGGATTTAAGAAAAAAAAAAAAAAAAAAAAAAAAACAAAAAAAACCACATTTTGCATTTAAACAGAAAAATTCTCATAGCACCTTACAGAACCAGTTTATTACAGTGTCAGATATGATTACAAGAGTCCATGAATGTGAAACTGCATTAATATTGCTTTAAGCTTAGTATTATTGAAGTTTAATAAACCCTTTCACCCAGGTTTTTTATTTTAAAGAGCAAAGATAGATGAATTATGTAGCACAGAAGTTGCTCAAAAAGTTTAAATACATAATCTACTTGGTTGCTAGCATGAATATCATACTGATGACGTTGCCATAAACTATTATTAGATCTTCCTGTTCAGTTCCTAGCTAAATTCTAGATTTATAGAATAATTAAGCATTAATATTGCTGCTCAAGCTGTGGCCATCTAATTCCCACCACTCTCAAACTACTCCATTCACAATATTCAGATTTTCCATTTAATTTTTTTTTTCCTAATGTCAATGGAAAAATTAATACACATCATACACAACAAAATTTACAAAGCATAAGTAAAATCTCCAGTTTCCACACTTGTTGAAGTCATACTTGCACAGGACTTTAAAAGCAAGCATTTCTTTAAATTGCGTTTCATCTGTCCACCTTCTGGCACTGAGAGGAATAATTCAACATAGCAAAAAGAGCCAAACCCAGAAACATCCCCCACCCCCAGCAAACAAAACATCATTTATAAGACATTAAAGTTACAGTGGGCTAACACTAGCACATTTATCCTGACAGCTCAAACAAGGAAGGGTTCTGAGGGAAACTACCAAAAAACAACTCCTGAAATACAATTGTTTCAATTAGAAAAGCCAAGTTTTCTCCCAAAAAAGCCTTTTTTTCCTCACAAATCTGTAGACAATCACTGACCAGTTAACAAGTTAATTTTTAATCTGATGGTTTTAGCTAATGAAGGTTTGTAGATGAATTAGCCCAGAAGCCCTAGTTGCAAAATGCAGACACTTCCTGGGAAACATCCAGGAATTAACTTTTGATAACTTTACCAAGGATGAAATGGACCCTCTTCACCTTCCACATCTGCAATAATGAGAGCAGAAATTACTAGGAAGGGTCTAAATTGCCTAATCTGTCTGTTTTGAGATGGACTTGAAGGGGACAAAGCACTCCTGTGAAGTCTGGTTCAAGATACCCCACCAAGCAGTGCAAGCTTCCAATGCAAACATCCCTCAAATCGGGGAAGATCTGGAATGCTTAAGAGACATAATGTGATACTCCGGGAGGAAATGGCCTTGCAACCTTTCTTCATGCTCAAAGTTCAGGTACCCCCCCAAATGTTAGCACATGCTTCCAGCAGAAAGATGCTCCTAACCCTGGTTTCTTTAAATGGGCTCTTACTGCTGGCAGTTTCACCACAAATACAGAAACCAGTGGTTAAGATGAAATAACACTGTACTTGAACTTTTGTAAGGCTAAGTATAAGGGTGTGTGCTGAACTTCTGCTGGAACACAAGGAGAAGCAGCCAGAAGATCCAGAAACACTATATATTTATCCTGAGTTTCCTTTTTCCTAGAAGTATTTTACAAGCAGACACCTTCCGGAGTTTTTCTGAGATTTAACTATTTGAAGTTTAAAATGAAAACAGCTGCGATAATACATTCAGTCATTTCAAAGCATGTGAAGACTTTGCTATAAAGTAGATTAAAATTATTACTCTCACACTGTTCCCATAGCTCTCCCTAGAGATTGGTCTTGATTACTGTCAAGAGACGGAGCTAGGGAGACCGTCCGTGTGACTCCCAATGTCTCTCCTTACATCCCCACCCTCCCCTACCCCACTAACACTATTCCAGTTGTCAGGAGGGCTTTGGCAATCCTGGGGCAGGGGGGCTGGAATTGGGAACTATTGCTGATGTTTTTTGTTTGGCCAAATTCAGCACCCAGAACTTATCAGAGGTAAAAAGCCAACCTCTTTTGAGTTAATAGTCTTGAGTAGAGAAGGCGAAGATCCAAAATGTGTGCACTGGTAACACTGCAGGAATTACTCTACTTCCATTCTCTTCTTCCTGGTTTATTGCATCTTCTGCACAGAATTGTACCTTTTCAGGCAGGTAGGACAGAAGCACGTTTCTGTGACTCATCATGGTAAGGCAGGACAGCACAGCTTGGGTTTCAAAATGATGACGGTGAAATTCAGTCCTCAGTGCTAAGACTTTTAGTTCTTTAGGTTTACAGCAGAAGTATAAAATATGAAATTCTAAACTTGTATTTAATCCTCTATACACTACCTTTTTAATCATTAGTTCAAATTAGTTAATGAGAACTACATTGATAAAACTAAAAATAGCACAAAAAGTTTTGTGTCAATCAGATGTTGTTGATATGTTGATGAGAACTATATCCACACCACAAACCTCTCTATGTTACACAGCTATATCATAGTAAGAATACGTACTTGTAGAATAAATAAATAAATGGTACTAGTACAAAGGTAGATCGAAGTTTCCAGGGTTGAAGGGCAGCAGAATCAAAAAGGGTCCAAGAAGAAGGATGCAGAAGCATCCTTTATTCTGCAAGCTGATATCGTGACTATTTAGAAAGGTTTCCAAAGAAAGGCGTGTAATTCTGTGCTGCTTTAGCACAGCAACAGAAGATGCGCAAGAACTTCATAAGCTTCATAAAGTTTCAAACTACAATACTACTTTATACCAATTAAAACTGTCCACTTAGCAGTACCTGTTGATTGGAGAAATTGATGGTACAGATTTTGTATGTACTAATTCAGTCACATGTAGGTCATTCAGTGCTTCAGAACACCTACCAACTACTTTTGCAAATTTACAGGACACATCACTATTTGAAGGACAGTCAGATCACGTGCACATTTTGACAAGGAATCAAGACTACTTAAATCCTACATACGCAAGTAACTTTTGATGGCTGTAGTGGAACATTATCTAAAAAACCTCTTGCCCTATTTTGACTATGAGAAACTAGAATTTTTGTCCTATCAAGTTTTGGTCTTTAGTGACAAGATTAATGTGCTGCCACATAATTTGGCTGAACCAACTCCCTGTGTCATTAAAGGGGTCTTAGATCCAACACACAGGAGCACCCAGCTGAGGGAGAGGAAGGAGCAGGACTGCCTTTTCTGGTGGGAGCTTGCTCTTCTATTGACTTAGCTGCAACATGGGCACACCACAAAGCTTACACTATCTTCTGATAGGTAAGAAACTATAGCAAGTATTATGTTTGGAATAATTAATTTCTATGTACTCTTTTCAGAGCAGTATGCCAACATGTGGAATTTAACTTCTAAACAGATGCCACAGTCACTCAGCAAATCGATGGGACGTATGATGGAACAGGTATTCTCTCAGACCATGGATTTCAAATTGCTTGGCTTTGCAGTCCACGAACAACTTGAAGATGCAGTCAATGCCTACTATACATACTGGCCACTGTATTTTATACTGTGATGTTGCCGGTCCTTTTCATCAGTAGCTCCAGCATACCTACAATAAACATTCTTAAATTTAAAATAAAATTAGAGAGATGACTACTGAACATTAGACTGTCCAGCCTAACAGAATAACAGGGAGTTTCACCAGAGACAGAAGATTAGTGCCAGAATAAGGCATTTAGTAGCTCTTCTATTTATTTGGCACTTTTGAACACACAGGTGTACCTCCCTTGGCTTGATGTTAGAAATGGTATTTAAACCAAAACAAAACATTAATTCCCATTTCCCCCATTTTGTCCTGTGAGCCACTTATTAGGACAGCAACAGGATTCTTACTGACTGAAGAGGCACGGGCTAAAAAGACTGAGAGGTTCAAATAGAGCTAATGAGTCAGCTCATTTCCAGAGTGAAACCCAATGAATCCTCTAGCAAAAAAAAGGGCATTCCTTGCAAGGCTTAAGAAATAGCATTACTATGGTATGTTCACTACAGACATAACTATAATATCTCCCACTAGATGTCAACAGATACAGAAGCCCTCCCCTAAGGAAATTCCCTGTGAAGCTAAGCCAAATAATACAACGTGCAGCTAAGAATGGAACTTCTGTAAGCAGCGGAGGACATTAACTGCTACATTATCTACTGTGTTACAGACAAGCCTGTTGAAAGCCTGATGGTTACATATCCTTCACTTTTGTACATCTCAACATTGATGTTTCAGCATTGTTAATGTGGCTGTTCAGGCCTAATTTAAGAATGATTTCCAGTGTAGTGCTGTTTTAATTTTGCATGAAGGATTTGCGGGATGCGCTCGTATCATAATCCCTTACCTACACTGGGAGGCTGTGTTTTACACCACCAGCATGGAAAGGGAACTTTGCTCCTCCTCTGATCTCAAAAATACTTCTGTAGAGCATTCAAGTCTATGCTGGTTCTTCCCTCTTTCCCTCTCCACCCGATCTTTCTTTGGAATAGTAGCTTTAGAAAGCCACTTCAACAGTACACCACAACCCTTAATTTAAATAGAAACTATCTCATTTGTGATGGGTTGTTTGCCCAGAGACATTATCTAGTTTTTCCAACTTTTAAATACCCGAGGAAGTGTGCTATTACTTTTGTTTGTATAGTTCTAAAATTATTCAAATCACACATTAAAGATCTTGCTCTAGTTGATGCTAAAAGTTTTAAACGATGCTGCAGACAAACCATAGGCAGTTACACTTCAAGAGTCTATCTCATAATGAGTCTGTAAGGCTCAGATTTTTTCCTTTGAAAAAATTTTTGCAAAAAAAAAAAAAGGCATCACAGCTGCTACTACTACAGAACACTTTTTTAAAAAAGATTTTTGTGAAAAGTGTCTTGCAGCCATGCAAGCGGATTGTTTGTTACATAGTACCAATTATGAGAAGTTTCTCTACAGAATTAAGTCTGGCATAAGGCTGTTCATACACCAGAACTACTGTCTCCGGTGTCCAATATCGTCTTAACATTTCCCTGTGTTCTCCTCCATCTACACTAATCCACTTTTTTCCCCAGGATACTATTCCTCATGGCAGCGTGCGGAGAGCACAGGCTGATGGCTGTGTTGTCTTGTCCAGCTTGCACAGAACTTTCCACAGTGGGAGCACTGGCCCAAGGGAGCAGGATGCTGGCAACCCAACGCTTCAGAAGACGCTGCCTTGCACACCAGCGAGCCTTTACAAGCCCACAGCATGGAGGCTGGTGAAGCACGTGCGGGTTCTACGGATATTTTTCACGCTCCTCTGTCACTAAAACAGTTTTAAGAAAAAACCCACCACCCACAACTATGAAATGTATGCACAGCATACAAGTTTGTGTGGCATCAACAGTGAGAACGCTGGTAGTTAGCATGTTTCTGCAAGAAAAAAAAAAAAGAAAAAAAATTCTGTAAAATTCCACAATATGAATAAAACCTAAGAAGCAGAGTACAGGTACTTGTGATCCACGTTTTAAAGTGAATCATTTACTACATTTAAAAGAATTTTTATGTCCTTTCAAAAAAACCCAAAAACTAATGTCAAATTAGAGGGAGGAAAAAACTCACACTAGTGCAGCTCTGCAGTTGTTAAAAAAGGAAAAATACCCGTTAGAAGGTATTCTCCAATAGCCTGTGCAAAGGCCAAGTAAATATGTATTTTGAGAAGAGCTCATCTCTAAAGATCTGCAACAGCACTGGCCTTTACAGTGGCTTAAACATTTGATAGGAATGCATATGTGAAAAGACCAGGCAGAAGCAATAATCTATTTAGGAGTTCACAAAAAACCCAGCCAGCATTTTGTGTCACTAAAAAAACTGGCCTGTGAAATTGTCCTGTAAAGTTCTGTACAGTCCTGCAGCTCCTTCTTGCTCAGTTGCAGGTACCTGCACTATCCCATTTCTCTGTGCAGTCGTTCCAGCGTGCTGCAGCTGTCCGGTCTGAACACTACAAAAGGTGAGGCAGCCCGTTTTGGCACGTATGACAGCAGAAAAGGACACGCTCTTGGCTCAGAGAAGATGAAATCTCTCAACCCTATTTGCCAATATCTGAGAATTTAAGAACTGCATTTTTCCCTTTGTAAAACTGTCGAAACAGGGGATGGGCAGGACTTCCCAAATTTAAAAGTGGTGGTGTTCCAACAGCTTCCCTTTGCCACTCAGCCTCACTATGTCCTAAATGGACTTGTCCAATGCAGCTGTGGTATGACCCCTTTCTGCATGATTCGTGACAGAAATAATCTTAACAGAGCAGAATTTAAACTAACCCCTCCACCCCAATGCAGTGGCCGATACCAAACTTGAATCCATGAGTTCTTCTGAAGTGAAACCTTTTGATGCATTATCTAACTTAAAAAACTGAACGAAATACATGGGCGAGCTGGTGCTTTAGATGTCAGTTATAAAGCACTCTACAATGGGAGGTTACTTACCAGTTACGAGATGTTCCTCAAAAGCAGCCTTTGCATAGTCACACTGCTGGAATGCATGCCTGACATCTCAGAGCCTCAGAAACTTGTCGAAGAGTCAATCCTGTTTGGTGCCACTGAAGCACCCTCTTGTGGCACTGAACATTCAGTGCCCAAGGCTGTGAAGGTGAGGTGTAGTTTGTAACCGCTTCAGTTCCACGACCGTTCAACTGTTGCTTTCCTGAAACCTGTTTTTGCTAGACTTTTTTTCATTGCCCTCAAAGCTAGCTTAGCATTAGTTCTAAATAATTCAAAAGTGTTGAACTATTCTTAAATAGGTTTCGCTGTTATTTTTTCACTGTTAATTGCCTATGGAACAATGTGTTTGCTTCCACTTTCAAGACTTTATTATCAAACACTATAGTGTTTCAGAGGTGTGCCCCCTGCCCTGCTGTTTTTCTTCAAAAGCCTCTATCAGTTCTAATCTGCACCACAATGAGAAGCTCGTAATAAAGCTGCCTCTGTGCCAAGCCCTTACATTCAGGCACACAAAGAAAGTAAACCTGTCTTTAAAGTTAATTAATTTAGGAAACTCTGAGACAAGGGCCTTTTCTGTGGTGGTGATTTGTTTGCATTCAAGCCAAGGCTGTAGCTATGCTCATGCAAATCTGTAGCTTAGACACGCAAAGCTTTTGTTTGTTTTAATCTACATGAAATTATAGTGATTTATCTGATCTACATTAGCCGACTGCATCTTCACAACTACACCACTCCCGAGTGAAAGAGGCAAAAAAAAGGCCTCCTTATTTTCCAGACCGTTCATGGATTGGTATCATCAGTCCTTGCAGGGATAGGCCATCTTCAGGTTCCAAGGTCAGTACAGATCACACAGTGAATCATCAGCACCAAGATCAGCAGCAAAACTTGACTCCAAAGTGCAAGTGATCACCTCAAAAAATCCCTTTTATTTGGGGACTAGCAGAGAAAGATCTTTTTCACTGGCTATGCAGTCAAGTGAGCAAGTTCAAAGAACTAAAGTAATATTAGTAAAAGAAAGCAAAACAGCAATAGAGGGTGGTGAGTTTTTTTAATCAAACTTTCATCACTTTCAGTGTTGATGACAAGAGATAAACCACCCTAATATTCATAGTGCATCCGTAAGTTGTACCAGGTTTCTGCCCCCCCCCAACCCTTCCCCTCAGCAATGGTTCCTTATACTGAAGCCACGCACCCATTATGGCCAGAGTGCTGGCTTTCTGTCGTCCAAGCGCCTTGGGGGTGCTAGGTGCTTGAAGGCAAAATAGGAAACATGCCAGGAGTAGGGACCAGCCTTCCTAACTTAAGAGACACGGCAAAAATCTTCATGTGGCTGACAGCCACAGGACAGATGTTAACATACCTTGTAGAGCAGAGAAGGGGAGCTCCAGTAGTTCACAGGCAGGAGATGATAATTGCTCCCCAAGGATCCCACTGCTCCTTTTAATTGGCTGCGTCCCAGGGAATGTTGGCTTCAGCAGCCACTACTGGTCTGCCTCACTCCACAGCCAGGGTTCAGATCATGTGCCAGCACAGCCCCTGCCACTCTCACGATGCAAGCTCAGCACCGGAGCTGCGTTACACCAGCCACTCCTGTACTATAATCTTTCCAAAGCCAGAAGATCTCCAACATGAATTTCTCAGAAGTTCTGGCAGACTCATCTTAGGTATTCTGATCATTATTTGGTCTGTCAGCAGCCTTTCTGAAAACTCCCCTAGTTACAAAGAGTTAAGGCTAGACCTACTTATACAGCAGCCACGTGTCCCAGAAAATGGCCAGTAACGTAAAATAATTTTTTTTATTCCCCTGGTACTACTCAATACTAATTGCCTCTTAATAAGGGTCTACATTGTAGAACACAGCATTAAGCTTAGCTTTCAAGGAGTTAATTCAGATGCCAGAAGTAGTTTAGTTGTAACAGTCTGGAACTTGGCACAGGCTAGTTTTTCCTGTGGGGAAGCACTCACACCAAAACAAAGGCATCAAGTTTAACTAGTCAGTCCTTGCAGACAAACATACTTATGACTTAAGAACAGCTCCTCAGTTTAAGTAAAATATTTTTTAATAGTTAAGCTAAACCAACAGCAGCATATCCACATACACTGCACTCAGTTGAATAGTCACAACTTAAGCTGGTACAATCTTGCCCAAAGAGAAGCATTATATTCGCACTAGTCAGTGTGCAAACAAGGCCTTACTTTTTCCTTTTTGCAATGGTACTTACAGCTTCCTACACCACTATTACCTCCTGAGCCGTAACTCCTGTCTTGAGTGTACTACATTTTCCTCCTGCTCTATTTATAGTGGGATATTTTCTTTCTTTCCTGCCTTCATACTGTTATTACGGAAAGAAAAAAAAATGACACAAGAAAAAAAATACATAAATTATATATGCTATAATCCTAGCATTTTGGTATACACATCACATTTTCTGATGATGGGCTTCCAGTATCACTGTATTCCCTTTACAGTGTCTTCATATTTTGATAGAGGTGTATAGGAACAAAGCAGTCCAAGTGACTTTTGTATCTGGGACCTTTAACTGTACAAGCAGGCGCTATTCACTTTGTGAATAGGTCTTGGGTGTAGAAAAGTTTAGCTGCAGAAGAAAATAAACTGAAAGGGGATAATAAAAGGAAATTTGTATCACCAGAGCCAGGGCTCCTCAAACCTGGCCTCCCACTTCCAGGAGGTGGCAGCGTGAAGTTGTCTCTTTGTAATTCACTGCTGTAAAAAGCAGGAGAGGTACCAAAACCATTGTGCTTTTCTCTTTATGAAATACTTCCCCTTTGAAGTGCCACTCATGAACAACTTCTTTGAAATACTAGCACCAAATAACATGTTATAATAGATAGCTGTAAGCTCGTACTATTTATCTGCCTACAGTTAAGTAAACAGAAGTTTAGTGGCTTGGTGTGCTTTTTACTCATAAGTTCTGCCACAAGAACTCTCCTGTGCGCTTAGTTACTTTTATCAATAAATGCAGTTAAGATGTTTAAGTAGCTTTAACACCTGAGTTCAGTAAATTACTGGTTCATGTATTTCTTCTAAGTCTAATAAGGTAAGTCAGCTGAACTTCAACAAAGATTTGAAGCACTGATGAGTACTTAAGCATACTTATAACTGGACAGTTTCAAAACTGGGATACCACAAATGTCTATCTTCTTTCCCACCCTTTTGGATTCGTTTTCTATTTTAAAACTGCTGATACATTTGCTGCTGACTTCTATTTGGCAATTAACAGCAAAGATATAGAAAAAAGTCTCTTTCAAGTTTTGCTCTATCAAGCAGAAACCTCAGTTCAGGTGCTTCATATATATACATTGATACTGCTGATAAACCTCTGCATCAACAAACTTCATGTCTGAAGTGTTCTTTTACCCCCTTTTTACAGGGCAGCAGTGCATATAATGGACAAATATTATTACAAATGCAATACATGATATCATTTAGTGTAAAACTTGAAGTGTAAAAGCTTTCAGCAGAGTAAAGCAGTGGACACCAACTGCTTTTGTTGTTCCTTAAGGAAAAAAATGTGCATATATTATGCTGTTTAAAGTTTGTCCTCCTCCAGTATAATTAAAAATAATGCTTCCTATTACTGTAAAATGTATGTTAGTCTGCTAACGAAATTCAAAACATTTCAGAAATCATTTTGGCTGGTGCTTCCCCACAAACACCTAGGTGATCTTACTAGATAAAACAAGTCTGTTTTGCTTTTGTTATGAATTTTACATCTCCTTAGATATGACCTAAATATTGATAATTAACACTAGCTCACATGACAAATTCAGGATTTCTATCACAACTTGAATCTCTGAACAATAATGTTCCTAAATCTCAACAATCCATATACTTTTATCAATTTGGAAGCTAGGATGGCTTAAAATTCAATATAAAAGGTTTACCACTGCATATTACATTAATACCAATTTTCCTAATGAAATTAAAAGCAACATTTCTGAAAGGGAATGTGACACATACCTAATTTCCTCTTCTATGTGTAGTTCAAATACTGACTGCAACTTTAAAAGTACTTGTACTTAGTATTCACTTAACAAAGCAAGTTCAAGGTATTTCCTACTGTAGTTATTAAATGAATAAAAAGGATTACTTTCACTGGAACATCAAGATGTAAGACAGTGTCATTAATCAGGCTCCAGATTTTCGTGTACAAAATCACTTCCAAGTACAGCCCTAACTCATCCCCAGAAAAAGCTACAGAAAAAAAATTATGTAGACACACAAACTAATGGAGTAACGGAGGAAAAAAAAAAAAAGCTGCTCTATATAACTGCATACTACTAGCACCAAGTGTCCTTTCTTTTCTTTTTTAAATGCAGAACAGGTTGGGAAGAGAAAAGGGGGCTTGGTGGCAGGGCTTAGATGCATATATACTACATGCCCCTATCACCCAGCACATCCGTAAGACTGGCTTGATTTTCTTCTTGCTACTAGTGAAACTACTGTCATATCTAACAACAAAATCTTGTATCTGACAAGTACAGAGTAAACATATAAAGTAAATCCATGTCTGAAATATGATAAACTGACTGATGGAAAGAATATTAGAGAGAACAATTCTGCTAATCGTGTTAAGTTTCCTTAATTCCTAAAGGGCCTCGTGCACTGAAGTCGCAAATAAGGATTTGCAGAACATGGCTTGAAGCTCTGGGAGGATGCGGGTGGTATTTTGAAACACTGTATATGGAAGAATCCTGTCCTTAGCCTCCTCTAGGTGATCTTAAGTCCAAATATTAGACACCTAGATGCCTGAACTAGTCATCTTAAATGTCTTTCATAATCAATATTCAGAAACACAGATTTCTAAACAGAGGGTCACTTTGTTCTGAGATTAGTGTCTAAAACAGATGGTATGCTTTGTCCACTGAAGGTGTTTTTCTTGATAGACTAGCTCAGTCTTAAAGAGTTCTAACTTTTAGATACCCTAATTGAAGTGAGATGACTCTCACGAATTTCCGTAATGCTGTAACTTCTATGTTTTTGAAGAGCATATAAAGATTTGTTACATAAATAAAATCTTGTAGAATACTCTTAGAAGATGATGCAATGGCAGCTTCTCAGGAAGATTACAGATCAAACCCATCCATCAAAAAGCAGGACAATTTTTTTCACAAATACACAACAATTTACCTGGGAATTTAGTAATGGCACAGAGTCCCCCCATATTAGTACAACTTACCTTAATAATAGCAATCCGAAGGTCTTCCTTGCATTTGGTACGAGAGTTCTTCATCACACGAACTAGGCTGTTTTCTGTTCGTTATTAAAGTCTGGTATATACACATATTTTTGAACTAATTTAAAAATTTAGCTACAGGAATCTGATTTTCTACTGGAATTGGTTAAATCTGTATAACCACCAGTGTGGTAAAACTTAAGAGCAACACCCCCTTAAAAACCAAATTTGTTGCCTCAAAACGTGTATTCCTGTCTCCTAGAAAAAAACCCCTATAGCAATAAGGACATTTTAAGTTATACGGTTATATGGACACTTGCAATTATATTGAGATAGAAAGTGTCACAAAGATTTGACATGTAAAATAAGCTCTTATAGTTTCATTTACATCTTTCTCAATTTTAGTTATATTTAACACACTACTGTTTCTGACAAAAAAAGCTACAGTTTCTTTAGAAGCAGCTTAAAAAATGCAAGTTTGTAAAAATATGTATCTTAAGAGTGTACTATAAAAAAGGCACAGGGCCCAAGTAACAAAATATGCAACAAAAAATGCAGGGAAAAAGTATACCCATTTAAACATTTGATGTGGGTAAATACAATTAAAACATACCTAGGAAGTCTACTGTGTGCTATAATAATAAACAGCAATTTAGGGTAGCTGGTGTTCCCTCAGTGTTTAAAAATTACATCTAAAAAAAATCTCATCTAAAAGATAAGTTATAAACTTAACAGTTACTTTACATAGAATGTATGTGTTTAATAACTAGGTTTATTTCTGAAAATAAAATGTAAATTGGCTAAAGTGTGGTTAAGAAAGCTGTAAGAACTGAATTTCTGAATTCATTAATCTTCAAGTGAGTAAACATCAGACACCAGGTCATGTGTTTTGTAAATGTGAAATGTAAGATTTCATCTGAAGTTCCACCGCTGCATTATAAAACTACTTAGCTGGAGTCAATCAAAAAATGGTCATTAGCAGAAAGACTTGTTCAGGCTACAAAGCAGTATTTACTTACCTTTATATGAGTTACAAGGATGCTATTCAAAACCTGCAAAAATATGCAAGGCAATATCTCTGCCTAATATCCACTTAAGATGTGTTCTTGTGTGTGTGGATAATGTGTGAAGTATGAACATACAAATAGACAGGGGCAGAGGGAGAGGAAAAATAAAAAATAAATTTAAAAAAAAGAGTACTGCCTCCCCCCCAAACTTAAAAGTAAAGAATGGTCCTTAAATTATTTCATGTAAGGAAGAAAAGCAGCAGGAAGAACTTGGATATACTTGACAGTTAAAAGCTGTTTGCAGAAGTGTAAAGTATCGTTGGATACCACGTTGAAGATTTCATTCTCGGCACTAGCACTGAAAATGCAAGACCTGAGAGACAGGTGCCAAATCTAAATTACAAAAATACAATTCAAATTAGTACAGTCAATTGCTGATTCACAGTGCATACTGTGGAACCTTTTTGTAAAACTTAACACAAATGTATCAATACTTACCTTTTCTAGATTAGAAACAGTTACTGTCTTTATGGGAAAAATTTAAAGCTTAATCATGTAGTTTTCATCCAGAAATCAGCTGGGTAGATTGATAGGCTCTTAATCATACAACTGACACATGATACAAATGAAACTTCTAAAAGTGTCTCCCATTTGTGTGTATCTCTGTGTGTGAATCTTTGAAGGTGGCGAAAAGTAGTTTGGTGCCATACTAAGAAAAAAAACCCCAAATCCTAAACTCCCTAGTCTTGCAGAGCCAAGAATGGATGGATATTCAAAGAAAATGTAAATGATTATTCAGGAATATCCCTATGCGATACATACATTTGAACAACAGTGAAGATGAAATGGCAGCAGTCCTTTCAGGCTTTACAGCATTGTAATTATGATCGCTTGCCCAGGACGGTGTGCTGTTTTCTGCTGCTGGCTCTTTAACAATAGGTTGAATGTTTGCCTCAGTCTTGGCAGTTGTCAAAACAGTCTTCTTCATATTCATCTCTCTTTTCTCAGGAAATTGTCTCTTTTGGTTTGAAAGAGGCTTAATACCTGCCTGTATGATTAGAAGAAGCTTAATTACTAATAATCTTCAAATATATTATAGTCTACAAGCAGAGACATAGTTGCATACATGTACACAAATTTCTTTTATAGTAAGCTCCTGTAAATACACTTGAAATGATCTAATTTCACACTCAACTCTATAAAGCAAAGGTAATATACACTGAAACTTCAGGAAAGAGAATGGTAAAGAAACCACCTCAAAACAACAGTATTATCAAGTTGTGGGGTTGGTTTTGGTTTGGGTTTTTCTTGTTTGTTTGTTTGAAAACTTACTGCCCATTTCATAGTGGCTTCCAAAGGGAAAGGAGAAGGTTTTGGTTTCATCTTTTTGCTTCACAAAGCACACATACAATGTCACATTAGTTCACAATTCACAGTAATGCTAAATTACTACCCAAAAGCCAGTAATCCAGAGTTTAAAAGGGTAAAATTAATTTGGAATAAAATTTAAGTAAAAAAGATGTACTGCTTACACTTTTTTTTTTTAAAGGTAAATTAATTTGGAATTAAAGTAATTAAAAAAATAAAAAAGTGCACTACCATCTAGAAGCCCCTTGCAAGAAACTATCCAGAGGCAATTATTAAGATTTTTAAAATGTGACAGGAAAACATTTTATTGTCAGAAGAATCAAACAGTGCTCTTACCACAGAAAAAGGCAAGAGAACAACAACAACAGAAAAATAAAAAGCTCCTCTTCAATGCAGGACTTGGCAATTTTATTTGACTTAAAAAGGGAGAGCACAGAAACAAGCCACTGTGCTTCAGGACAACTGTTTTGGATCATAAACATAAGCTTACCTGCAGTTGAGATTTTGGCATCCCAGGTTTTTCAGATTTTGGTTTGATCTTCTCTTTAGGTTTTGGTTTTGCATCTTTGCCAGCACTTAAAAACTTCATAGTGGCTGCAGCATGTTTGAGAATGCAGTCATTGCTGCAATACACAGAATCAGGCTGAGCCAAATTAAAACAGCCAGGACCAATGCACTTCGATGCACCAGGAGCTTCAATTACCTATAGATTGAAATGAAGTGAGTTCAAACTTCAAAGAGGAAACAACAGAAACATACCTTTATAACATGAAGAAATGCCTACATATCATATGTGCAGACTGCAGCTATGACTGTTAGTCACTTGCACAATTGCCAGTGTGAAAACAATCTTCATTCATGATATAACAGAAACAACCCATACAACGGTAAGAATTTCACTCTTGTAACACACTATTTTCAGAACATCTTCTATTTTCAAGTGGGTAGTCTGCTAGCAGTGAACTAAGGGAGGCTGGTTTCCTAAATTTTCAGATCCCATAAGCACACAAATGCTTTTTTCTGCTCCTCTATGTCATGTGAGAAATCTCCTTAATAATGCAGAACTAGCTTCTCAATAGCAAGGTTTCTAAAACACATTTTACTTATATATCACCATCAGCTGCTGTCCTCAACCACGCACACGTGCAAAAGGAAGCACTCAGCTATACAAGTGTACAGGTAATTCTTGCTCTAGAGGTTTACCAAATTTAATTTTAGAAGACTCCAACTTACATAAACACAACCATTCTCTGACACAATTTTGCCATAGCCTAATACTTCTACATATTGAGAAGTTTGCATATGCAGTCTGTACTTTCCTGTACCTTACAATTACTCTCCATTTATATCAAAGTGTTATATACTAAGTATTTCCTCTTAAAATGTTAAGATTTAGAAAATAGCATATTCCTTGAAAACAGAATACATTAGGTCAAAGTCGAGAAATATTTGAAAGCTCTTTAGGCTCCAGCACATCACCTCTAAGTATTACGCCTTTAGTCTCACTCTTCCGGATTACTCCCCAAGATGTTATACAACTGACCTAACACTCAGAACTACCGTAGTTCTAGACAGCCTCTCCCCTGTCAACATTAACTGCAATTTGTAATTACCACAAATAAATTTTTCAGGAATATTTCCAGTAAAAAAATATTATTTGCATAGTGTAGCTTATTTTTCCCCAGTCAAAAGTCAGTAAGACAGTATCTGCTGCAGTCTGATAAAACCTGGATTTGGGAATTTTCCCATAAAAATTAAGTTTATGCTTTAGAATGCTTTTCCATCACATACACACTTAATTGTGAAGTACAAGAAAGAAGTATCAATTCATGTTCCCTAAGAAGCACCTCAAACTTCAGATTAACTGAACTGTCATTTCTAATTAAGTGCATTTACTCAGATGCTGACAAAATTTTCAGTGTTGATGTGTGTACTTACACAGTTTCTAGAAGTTTTAACCACAAACCAAAATTCTACAGCTATACGTGCTTATGGACAGCAACAAAAAGGAGTCTTTCTCAAAGTGCTTAGAATTTTGGTGTAAGAGAACAAATAAACTGAATAATGAGACTGTTTAGTCACCGTAACACAGAGTGATCTCAGCACATCAACATAGGAAATAGCAATGGTCTTTCTGCCTAGAATGGGCAGGGAATTCTGCGGAAAGAGTGGTGCTTGTTTATACAAGCCATACAGGGATCTTAATTGAGGTATGAGGGACAGCATGGGCTAAAACACAGACTTCAACTGTTCAGTTCTCTCAAAACATGGTACCACCTGGCAAACACAAGTAGAGCAGTTCCATTCCATTTCCAAATGCCAAAATAATACCTAAAGTATAAGCAGTTCTTCCCTAAGAGGCAATGAGTTAATGATAATTATGTTTTTCTTTCACTAGAGGAGAGATGCCTAACACATTCAAGTAACTTCTTATGCTAATATCGAAGCATAATTGGTGATATTCAGAAGCAGAACTTAAATTAATACTAACACTGTCAGCAAAATGCAGACCAACACCAACAGAACTGGACTAGAAAACATTTTTGTGTACAAAGAACAACGAATGTATTTGAAACTGTATTTGAAAACATATTTGAGAAAAATAATGTTTTCCACACATTTATCTTAAAATAGAAATATTTACGGTTTTAAGCTCAAGCTGTTCTGATCTATACATTAAGCTCACTATGCTGATACGGATACCTCTGCTATTTAAATTGACTAGAAGTGGGGAGTGGTCCATAAATGTTTTGTAGAAAATGTACTACAACAGAAAGACTTCTCTAGAGATAGGCTTATACTCAAACTTATACTTATTCTAGGGATGATTTCAAAGTTTAAAGATTAGGCATGAAAGAGCAAATTCATACAGAAAAAATATGAATAGCTGTAGCATTCTAACAGCAAACACACTAAACATGCTCTTCGAGGCATAGTAAGAAGAAAAGGAAAATGTTCAAGATGTTGGCATTACTACAGTAGCTTAGGCAGTACAAAGACAACCCCTGTAGCATGAATTTTAAATTTCTGTACATTGAGCTAGAGAAGCTTCTTTGCTTGTATTTGGTTTGGGCATGGAACTTGCTATTATAAAATTTAAGCTTCTTTTCTATTTTATGCCAGAATTTGCAATAATTCAAAATACACATTTTTATGTTAAAAAAGGCAGTATAGAACAATTCTGTATGTACTAATAACTTGAAGAAGCATCAGGACAAAAATCAGAACTTCAAAGACTAATTGGAAGCACAGAGGAAGTACAGTTGGAATTAACTCCAACAGACACTTGTCAATGTTAAGTAAAAAGTTTCACTATCACTGAAAATGCCCAAACTGTTGGGAGATTATTTCAAAGCTAGTATAAACCAGTCCAGAATTCTAATACTTTTATTAAAAGAACAGCTTATTATTTGACTTCCAAAACAGTATTTAGAAAGGGCAGAATAGCACAACGCATTTCCTTACACCTAAATAAAACTTTTAAATCCCCCACTTCAAAGTAACTTAGTTTTAGTTCCTGTGCTGACAGAACTATGGATAAACTTCTGCTAAACAGTAATATTTAGTGGGTTGTTCAGCTTCATATTTAAAAAAACCAAGTCAGATTTAAAGCCATACAAGTAAGCCATTGTCTCAATGTAATCAGTGAAACACAAAAAATAAGAAACAATTAAAATACTTACAGGTTGAAATATCTTTAGTTTTTTCTTCCCACTTGGATTCGCAGCTTTTTCAATCCTACCCTTGATTCCTTGGTCCTCAACAGATTTTTGTTCAATTGTTCCTATGCTTGTGAATTCTGTGCCATCCACATTTACTTGCCCCGCTTTAGCTTCCTGCTGGTCTATTTCTGAAGCAGGCTCATCCTGTCCCTGAAGAATGGTGCAGTTCGGACAGATATAGTCCTCGCCATTCCTTTCCAATAATCGCCCTCGAGCTTCAGAAATACCCACGCAGTCACCATGAAACCATTCCTCACATCTATCACAACAAATCATAAACCTGAAAAAAAACAAACCAAGGAACAGTAAGACATTGTGAAAAGACAATTAATGCTCAACAGATATTTCAAGAAGCAGATCTTAAGTACCCTGTTAAAGTACCAGTATACTGTTCTGCCTCACTGTTCATTTCTGTATTCGTTTATCCCCCTTTTAAATATTTGTTATAAACTGTCCCCCCCCAACTTCAAATACACCCAAGAGCTCATTTGCATATACTCAAAAAGTAGAGCATTATCATCTGGTTTGATTTTTCATCACAGAAAAATTCCAACTATTTGCACCGCATTTTTACTTGAAACCTTTGCCTACCTGTTGTTATGAGGCTGACGACAAATACAGTACAGTGCATTTGGGTCATAAATCTCAGACTCAGGTTTGCTTTTGGGCAGTTCTTCGGGTTCTTCATCTGTGATCCCTTTTGCGCCAAGAGCAGGCTTTACCTCCTTCTGAACCTGAAGATCTTCAGTGTCTTCCTCAGACACAATCACTTGACTTGCAATCTCAGTGTTGTCTGCAGTCTCAGGCTCTTGTTTGACAGGCAACTCAGACTCACCTTGTTTTTCAGGCTGGACATCACCTGTTTCTGTAGGATCTTGTTCTGAATTTCTTTTCCTCAGACGGTTCTGTATATCCTTCAATGTCAGCTGCACAGGTTTCTGTTCAACACGTTTCTTTCTTAGTCGATTCTGCAGCTCCTTTAGTGTTAACCCATCACTATCACTATCAGAAGTATCATCATCTTCCTCTTCCTCCTCCTCCTCCTCCTCTTCTTCTTCTTCCTCTTTTGTGCCTCTGCTTTTAGAGCCTTTCTGATCCTTGCAACTCCTAGTGTTAATTCTCCGAGTCACAGGTTTTATATCGGGAGTGCTCTCAACACTATCTTCTGAAGCAGTTTCAGCATCTGTAGCTGGACAGGATGCTGGTTCACTTGAATCTTCCAGAGTAGTAGGAACACTCCTCCTCCCTCTGCGTCTTACTGTTGTAAGGAATTCTTCCACTCTTTCTGTTCGCTTTGGTTGCCGACCACTACGCCTGAGGTTTAAGCTTTGTTGCTGCTGTTGTGGCTGTTGTTCACTACAGTCCACATCAGTATCTCCTGCACCTTCTCGCTTAGCAATTGTAGTTCTTCGAAACCCCCAGGTTTTCCTGAACTCTTTACTTGTAGGCTTGATAGTTTTTTGCTCCTCCTCATTGCTTTGCTCACCTTTATCATCCAAAGCTGATGCTAAAAGCAAGGGAATAGTTATTAAACTGGTGGTGAAGGAAGATGTTTTTTCTTAAAAGGTTTTTCAACATAGTATTATTTTCTTTCTGATAATATAGATATCTCCACCTCATTTTATGACCCTGAAAACAGATAAAATGCTTTCTTGTGAATGTAAGACAACAGCAATAGCAATTAAGTACATCACTGAACACTGTGCCAACATAATCCAGCTGTTACAAACTCTTTGGTTATTTAGAAATACATGTATATACACACACACAACGGACAAACAAGCCTATTTTCTGCTCAATACAAAAGGAAGAAATCTTACCAGGAGAACTATTTTCCATGTTGTCGGTATTAGACTCAGATTCTAATGGTACTGGCTGTGAACTTACAGCTTGTTCCATAGTACGGACACCACTGTCCTCACCCTGAAATGCTGAAGAGATACATAAGGTTCAAAACTCAAATCCAAAAATATTCATAGCCTAAGTAATTATTAAATATTCTGATGTAATCTCATTCTGCTATTGGAACAAATACTGAACTTGAATTTCAAGCCAAAAATAGTCACTGAATATCAACAAAAAGTTGACTGAATCCCTTCAAAGTACTAAGTTAAATATATGGGTTTGGACACTATACTGACATGTTTTATCAAACAGCCTTAGGATTTCTGATATTTCTCAATAAAATCTTTTCATGGTATGAATCTACTCCCTGGGGTCTGTCCGTGGAAAAACCTATAGCAATTCCACTCCTTACGTGGACAGAGGAACCATGCATGCACCAGTGTGAAAGACTATGGAGCAGAACAAGGAGTCATCCAAAAAGACAGTGCAGACACAGTTACTGTTTTAAAGGTGAGGATGATATTTGATATCAATAACGTTTTCTGGTAGAAAGGACTGCTGATTACCTGCAGCAAGATAAGGAGCAAGGTAGAAACAACACCAAGTTTAAAGAAATTCAAAGCTACTGCTGTTTAGATAATACAGGGTTAGTGAAAGAATAACAAGGTTTTGGATTTTAAACAAAATGTAAAACCAGAGAAACACCCTAGTCTTCCTTGTTAAAATAAATTAGGCCTGTACCTTATCTATTAAATAGTTTAGCTGCTATTTTTAAGTTGTTTCAGAAGCCCTGGTGGGTATTCAGGATAAAACAACACACTTTCCCTTCATTATTTCTCTAACAAGGTTTATGGGATAGAAGAAGTTATACAGAAAAGAACAAAATAAATATCTTCCCAAACATCTCTCTGGAAAAAAAAAAAAAATCTGCACTGAATGAAACTTGAGAAAGGCTGCTCCTTGATATGATTATTTACAAAAAGGTTTCCAACCTGTATGATCTACCAGAAAGACAAACACCACCCCCACCCCGCCCCAAACCCCAAAAGATTCAGCAAAAACTCTCCAACTATCACAGACGGAGCCATGGCTGGGGGGGGAAATCTGTGCTGACAAGCAGGATCCCTTTTTTCTCAAAAGTCTTTTCCAGCATACTAGGAGACTCTCTTATGTGAGAAGACAGAAGCAAGTGAGAGAAATAAATATAAGATCTGAGACCGCATTTTGAGTATTTCAGGAATAACCTGGTTTGAACAAGTATTAAAGTAGAATTACATCATGGTGCAATGTTTTCAATGAGTTGCATGCCATGTAAATGCTCGCCTAAATGCATGCAGAAACTATGTTTTACAGTCATTGCAATTACATTGCTCATGTGAAACTATAATATG
This sequence comes from Haliaeetus leucocephalus, assembly GCF_000737465.1. NCBI lineage: Eukaryota > Metazoa > Chordata > Aves > Accipitriformes > Accipitridae > Haliaeetus > Haliaeetus leucocephalus. The sequence continues at coordinate 3,261,791 of NW_010972709.1, read as the reverse complement.
CAGTAGTAAGCATACCTCAATTGGGTAAACAGAAACAGTACTTTAAAGACAACAACAAAAAACACCCCCCAACTCTCCCCCGTGAATGTTTTTTGGAATAGTTATTGTATATTCCTGGCTCAAGGACTGCACAGGTAAGCCAAAAGGGAACATTAACAGAATTCCTAAACAACAGTACTTGCTGAAAGAATCAAAGATATTTCTAACAGCTGTACATATTACAGCTACAAGTTTTCAGAGGCATCCTTTAGTATGCTTTTCCCAATCTTACAGTGCACACTGGTGATAAAAGCCTCCTTATTTCATATACTGCATCAGTTGCATTACATGCATGATCACTCTATAGTGCAACTCCTCTGCTTTCTAGTGTTATATTTAACAATGCTACAACAGAAAGTTAACTGTCAATGCTATGGAATCATAAACATCCATGCAGATACATTAAAAAAATTAACGCTTAAGTTGTAACTTAAGAGTCATTTCAATGAGATACTATAAAAGTCACAGACTCCAGAACATCAGTTTAAATAGTAACTGATTACTTTTAACACTACAACCAGAATAAAAAATTAATTTTAAGCCTGTAGTAAACAGGCAAAAAGCTGAAACTGCTTCAATCCGATATGAAATTCCATTAAGTCCCCCCGTAAAAAAATCACTAACTATAATTTTTGAAATTTTGTTTACAAAACCACACTAAAATTATATTCACACCAGAAAAAGGCTGCAATGGAAGTAAGGGAACAAGTCAGAACAGTTAAAGTCTACATCTTGCTTAACTTGGAAGATGAAGAAATGTTAAAAGCTATAAGCAGAGGTAATCCAAATTCTGAGATTTAAATTTCAGATAAAATGTAAAGAAATAAGTCTCTTCAATATCCTCTATATGCTTTACCTGACACAGCATTAAAGGTTCGAATGGTTTCTCCCTGCAGAGCTGAATGAAAAGGAGAGCCAGAGGAGGGCAGCAAAGGATCAGAGTCATTCAGCATTATCCTTCCAGCACATGCTGAATTTCCTGATTCAGAAGTGCCAGACTGAGTCTTGGAGTTGTCAGCAGGACCAAATATCAATCCTCCTTTTCCTGCTGGCTCCTGGAAAAGAAAGAAGGGACAAAATAAGGCACTGATATGTTATGAACTTATCTTAGTATTTTTTACATAAATTTGGAATTGTTTTGCCCCTATTACATTATAAAGCAAATTCCGTTATTTTGCCTTCTCAACAGTTTTCTACTTTCAGAAAGACACTGAAACTGGAAAGAAAAGTCAAAGTAAAGCAATACCACCTCCACCACTTATGAACAGCTGAGACCTTTGAAATAAATACAAAATATGATTGTACTCTTATCAATTCATTTAGATCCCATTAAGATTTCCAGAACAGTAACAAACGGTAATCAACAAGTCTATTCCACTCACAGTATTTAAAAGTATTCTGAGAGTGAAACTTACTAAGTGTATATTGTGCAATGAAAATGCAGAAATGCTTTTAAACTCCATCAGCATGCCCAAGGTTACAGTAGGGAAGATTTACCAGTTTGTACTAAATTTCATCACAGAAGACATCTATCTGCAGCTTTGAGGATTTAAATCCAAGAGGCTACTCAGTGGTTTTGCAAGATGGGGTAATAAAAATTTATAGCTGAGCTTCAGAATTAAAGAATATTCCTTATCACTGTCCTTTTCACCAATAAGGTTTGCAATATAGAAAGTTTCAGAAGCTTTATTTCAAGGACAGCAGATTATATCAATAACACACTTTCCCAAAAATTAACCCTTGGAAAACATTTCAAAATCATAAGGCACTCATTTAAAGCATCTGAACAAGAACAACTTTTTAGTCCAAGGGTCCCAATTCACATGCAGAATGGCAATAGAACATCAACACTGACTTCTTCCTTCAAGCAGGTGAGCTTGAAAATCAGCAGGAAATGCCTGCATTTAACCCCAAAGTAGTCTACCAAACTACAAGAACACTGGAAGAGAATTTGGGAGGAAAAGGAGGACCATATGGACAGAACAGAAAAAGTCACTTTTGAACTGGCCTATAAAATAAATTAGTGAAGACAAAACAACATTATTTGACACAGGCTCTGCAAGTCAGCATTCTGCAATTAAAGATGCAGGGGAACTGCCACAGGATGTAACTAAAACATTAATAATTCTTTTAAAGGAGTAAAAACTGACTGTCAATACTCCAGGTGGGGAGACATATAAATTTAAGAACAGACTAGATAGTCCCTCATAGACATGCCAATACACAGTCTGACTCTTCTTTTTAAAGAATGTCTTTTTTTTTTTTCCAAATCTCTCAAGCCCCCAACTCTTAAAGCATCTTTGCTGTTCAGAAACACGTTTTACTAAGCAATGATCCAGCTCTAGGTGTTCTCCAATGCCATGTCACCATCCCAAAAATAAGGAGAGGGGAAAAGAGAAACCCCTCCCCAAATCTGATTTTACTCAGTGGATCACTTTATTATTTCATAAACAATAATTCTCAAAATTTGCATGACTGTGGCAAATCAGGATTACAAAAAAACCCATGAGTGTATAGCTAGATGCACATCAGTATTTCCCTCCCCTGTACCTTCTCTATAGGGGATTAAGTACATTATCTACATTCTTTCCCTCAGCCAACTATTCCCACTCCAAAAAAAGGAGGAAAAAATTAAACAAAAAAAGACAATAGAATAAACTAATTGTGAAGACCCTAGTGCTATATCTCATGGCATTGAATACCTGCTCTAATATGTATTTTGCTCCATTGTCTGAATCAGTGATTATATCCAGGAAGTCAGTCACTGATGGCTGAAGACAGTCTGAGTTTAAAGTGCCTTCTTCCACGCTGTTGTTCTGTAATAACCTTTCAATCTCCCTGTTCAGAATCTCCAAATGATCACACATCACGCAATTTTTAAGTGATATTCCTAAAGGAAGAGGGAAAGTCAGCTAATCACTTCTTGTTCAACTCTAATATTAAACTATGAAACAAACTATGCCTCTATAACACGCAAAAAGTGCATCTTATTTGAAAAATTTATCCAGTATCATACTAAAGAAAGAATTGTCTGAAGGATTGACTTCATAGTGCACAATTACGTATCTGTGCATTCAAGGCCCTGTGTGCAACACACTCTTTACGATTACGTTTGAGCCACAGAGCCAATATCACTAAAGCATTCCAAAAACGGAATTGGCATCCTCTCTTCCTAGGAAACATTCTGGCTCGTTGAACATAACACATTTTAAAATGTTAGTCATAGCCCACCCAGCAGCAAGGCTGCACAGTGCACAGCCTACAGCTCTGATTTAACATAAAATAGCATTTTAAACACAAATAGTAGTTGAAAACTAAGTGATTCTATGCAGGAATCATGCTGCTTTTTGCATTAGTAATGTTATCTCATTATTATTACCTGTATTATTACATCTATTACCTACAGGAAAAAACTTCCAACAGAACTGCAATTTTAAAATAATTTCAAATTTGAGAGGTACAAAAATTCAGTACACTTAAAACACTAAAACTGCAGACCCCCTACATTTGCTGTAAAATGCTTGGTTGTTTCTTCTTATTATCTCCATTTTTTCCTCTCCCCATTTGGTCCAAATTTTTTTTCATGAAAAACAGAGTAAGTTTCAAACTTATTTTACATGAATCTGCTCTTGCAGAACTGCATCTTAATACAGGTTGAACTTAAATGTCCAAAAGAGGCTGAAAAATGAAGTATCATCAAAACATAAAAGTACAAAGCCTTAACTCACAATTACACTTTTAAACCTAGCAAACCTGCTGGCATTTCTAAGCAAATGTTCTAGTAACTGCCTGCAAAAATATTTACTACAACATAAGTCAACTTTGGAAGTCTTCAAATATCTATTTCTCATCCCAATTCAGTATTATTTTTGTTCACTTTGTTCTGTTTGTTCTCAAGTTAACTATTCAATTGCAGTTGAGATACTGACAGAAATGTAAGCTGAAGCAGCAAAGTAGTAATCTTGTTTCAAAGGAATTGAACATCCATGACCAACTTAATCTTATTCGTCCTAACGCAGTATATTAATCACATTTCTGAAACTGGAAGTTCTAACTGGAAACTTAAAATTTTTGTAGTTCCCCTAATAGACAATTCCCATCACCATCATCCTGCCCTTCTGCCACATCTCCTTCAGAACGGATATTAAGTACCTCTGAAAAATCTGAGGCATGAATCTCCATAAGTGATGGGACAGAACAGCAAAATACTGTTAATAATAAACATGTATACCGTTGCTTATTCAAAAAGTCCTCTGGTTTTGCTTAGGTTAACAACTTCTGTGATAAGCAATCCCCAGTGTGAAAATGCATAAGCTTTAAGACGAACTATAAATAACGTTAGAGACACAAATCAACAGTTTCTTAAAGCAAAAATATCTTCTCCCTTCACAGATGAAGTAAGCTTTGCCAATACAAACCCTAGGTTGACTTAAATGGTTACATAAGATACACAGCAGGTCCTCATTAAACAATGGATTCGCAGTGCTTATTAAATCCATGTTTATGGACTATGAAGAACAAAAGTACAACCCTAACACTACTTGAGCTGCTACTGTCCTGCTCCCTTTTCCCACGCTCAGTTACATGGTCTATGACACATCTACTCACAGACCTCCGCCACAGAAAGTCCCCCGACTCCTTAGTAAATACACAGCTTATGAATTTAGCAGAAAATGAACCCACCAAAGACTGATCCAAAAGGATAAAAAAGTGAACATCAGAACTAGTGTAAAGACGTGCAAGAACAGGGATGGAGAACAAGATCCCCTTAAGCAGGCTGAGCTGGCATAGCACCTTGCTGCTATCTCATTCAACACTTGCACACCATCATCCATCCGTGCAGCAAGCGCTCATCAGACCTTAGTCAGCAGGATTTCATTAACTGCCCCCTCAGTCAAGACTGTTTTAAGCTTGCAAACTGTAATAATGAGAGCATTCCAGTGAAACAGAACAGTCACTTATCTAAAAGTGGAGCATAAAGCTGATGCACAATATCTTGAGAAAGAATACTCAGACAAGAAAACATTTATCTAGGCTTTTCTTCCCCCATTAGTTTTCAAGTAAAATGTTCCAGTTTTCCCAAAACAAGTTAGGCACTTTAATTCACTCTGGACCCAAATTCCAGAGGTAATCGAAGCACAAAAATATACTACCGGGGGGGGGGGAAGGAAAAGAAAAAGGAAAAAAAAAAAAATCACAAAACTATCACAAGATTTTAATTTCAATTTGGTCAACTACTCTCAAGCAGTGACAAACCCAAAAACACAGGGCTGCCCACTCTGTAAGACTAGAGGCAATCACTCACATTCAGCATCCCTGTGGATTCTCTACCACAAATCTGTGTTTTTCAGTATACATGGCTCGAAGAAATTCCAGGGCACTATCAGCAGCCAATTTAACAAGAGACAGAAAAGATATTCCCAAATTCCAAATCCTGATACTGCAATACCACTTGTTCACAAACATGCAATGCATATTGAAAAATCACACACCTTCATTAAACAAAACAAAAAAAGAGAGAAAGCTTGTAATCTCACCCCACTTTTCTGTAAATATATTGCCCCCCTCACATTCAGACAAAATCTCAAAACCTCAAGAAAAGCATACTGCTCTCTACTGCCATTTTTGTAACCCAGCAGTTTACAAATCTCAGGCAAAAAGGAAGACAGATTATCCACGCCAGTAACTCAGAGCCGAGAGATGTTAACTGCAAGACAGGCAGCTTGAAGACACCTGGATCTGCTGATGCTGACTTCATTAAGCCCTTTTTAAGATGCATCAATATAACATCTTAATCTGATGATGACAGAGCAAAGCTTTTAAAGAACACCAACATTTCCCCATCTTTTTGTGTTTATATTTTTAGACAAAGGCCAATTCAACAAATATACATTCAGATCAGTACCTCCACTTTTATTTTTTCTCTCATTTCCCTGAAGAGGTAATAAAACATTCAATAGGCCCACTGACTGCATAAAGACTTTTGTCTTTTCTAGAACTTATTATTTTTAACTGCATTAAGAATTCCCTGCCTCAGTTAACTGGGAAGACTTCACTCTAAAAAAGGATCTTGAAAGAAAGCTTAGTAATAAAACCTTTAACATGAACTAAAAACAAGCAGAAGAAATAACTTTATTTCTCCTTTACCTGAGGACTTGTGTACAAAACAAAACAAAAATCTGTGTCAGAATTCAGTGTAAATTCTTCAGTTTCAGCTTACTAGCTATTTTACTTAGTTTTTTGAGGAATCTAAATGAAAGACTAGTGATCTTTATCCTCTCATTAATGTTAATCCTCACTGTCAACAGCCAGATGACAAAATATGCTGCACCTTATTCCATGTTCTTGGATGTCAGGACTCTTCAATACTGAGCCAATTTGCTGTAATTGCACAAATTCTGGTATCTCATTATTTAAACATTATACAAGCACCTTGCATGAATGCTTTAGTCCAAATGACTAATATCTGTCACCTACTAGTTTTCTTACTCCCTACTCACCCTGAGAACTCCACAGATGTCTTCAATTTTGAAAGACCTCATGCATACTCATCCTTCCACAAGCATCCAAGAAAGCAAGGTTCACCTCATATTTAAGACTTGTGATAGACCCTAATACTCCCAGTTTCAGTGTGACCTGTTACCTAACAAAGGTTCTACTGTGACAGAGAAACAAAGGCACTTTTTAAGAAACAAAAGCACTTTTTTTTTTTTTTTTTTTAAAGTCTTCATATTGAAGCTCCAGTTACTGATTTAGATACATTATGGAAATTCAATGGCCAGGGCCCAAGGACAGGGCAGAAATCTCAAACAACCACAATGGCCAATATAAGGTTCAGCAACTTTCTGAAAACTAGGGTTAGTGAGAAGACAGAAGACTGTTTGCATACGCAAAGAAATTCAAAGCCTAAGAGTCTTATACTTTCCAGCTTTTAAAAGCAGTTATCATTCATCAGTGACCAGTTTCATCGCCACGTCCTGACAAAAATCCAGTCTATGCCAGTATTTAAGATACTAGATTCAATTACAATGACTTGTAATGGGCCTTTAGTTATATTTTTCTGAGTGTTTCTTCAAAATTAGAAGGCTTGACATGCAAGGTATTTGGCTAGAACCAAAATATCTAGGGTAGTTTTCTTAAATGTCAAAGAAACTGCAGGATGTTATAAAGAGGACAGAAAGCATCCTTTCCAGAATGATGTAACAGTGATTCCAATCATAGTTGACACTGCTCATTTTATTGCCTGTAAAAGAGGCACTGGGCTTGGCCTATGCCTCCTTTAAGTGTTAAAAAATTCCTAATAAACAAATATATTAATATTACATGAGAAAAAAAAATAGTCTGAGAACTCACGTAAGCAGTTCTGATGCAAATAAAAGAACTGTTGGTATGACATAGTTGATGCCACTCCCACTCAGAAGACTGATACCATTGAAAATTACTTTGCATCCCTGTTTGTCAAAGATGACATCTGGGAAACCTTCACTTTCTACTAAGCAGCAGCAAAATTAATCCCTTGCATCAACAAGCATTACAAAAGTAGCCCAAAGAAAGTCAGTAGGGCAAAAGTACTTTGTATATAAATGAGCCGTTCCATTCAGGCCATGGACAGAAGGTACAATCCCTTGAGCCCTAAGAACAGCAGGAAACAGGTTCTGCGCTAGCACTGGAAAAAGCCATGCCCACAGAGGGCTGCAGTGCAGTCCCCTCCATCTGCTGCTCATTCATGAAAGATGCAAGAGCAGACTACTTACATGAGAAGCAACAGAAAATCAGATGACCAAGTACAACTAGTATATGGTCTTTTATTTTCATATACAATGTATCCATTGCTTACTGATTTAAGTATCTTCCTTCTGAAAGAAGGAAAACACTTTTCAAAAAGTTGCAAAATGGGAATGTTGTGACAAGAGGGAAGCAATGAGAGTTGGAGAAAAGCAGCAGCCATATGGCTCAAGTCTGGATATGGTGAGACATAAGAAAGTTGTGATCCTGAACTCCTCCCCTACACCCCAAACAATTTACTATCTCACTACTTGACTGCCATAAACAAGCTGCAGTTCAAGGTCAGAAGTCCAGACATACCTGGTAAGTACAAAGATCTTATGCCAGAATAAGTTTACATTTGAAAGATCATGTTAAAAATAAAATTTGCATAAAATCAAATTATTTCAATGCTATAACACTACAAAAAAACGTAACACTTATCTGTAAACGCTTTGCTGGCTATCGTTAAGCACGGTAAATTAATTCCAAGATTATAAACAAACCTACCACCTCATATACCTGCAATATTAACAACTTAAAAGTGGCAGTTAATTCCTTCCTAGAGTCAATGTTACTCCCATTAAAAAAAAATAACACTTTAATACGCTTTTAAATAGATTCAGTAATACGTAATTCAGTAATACAGCCATGTTCCTCAGAAATACCCCATCCTAATTTAAGAAATGTGTGCTCTTCTTAAATACTGCATGAAGCAGTAATAATTCTAGGCAAATATGAACAGTGCTATACAGCCAAATTAGGACAAAGCATCACCAAGATCTAGTTTTAAGGTAGCTTTTAGTATCAGAACAGTATTTCAACCACAGATGCACATAACACATGATATTGTCAGGGATGGCACCACTGACACCTACACTACAGTCTCACATCACATCCCTCCACGTAGACCTGCTGCTTCTTCCCTCACCTACCCATCTCCCTTCACAGAGACATGTTCTAGTACTTGGTAAAACCTTGTTTTTCAGTGTTGGGTAGTACCCCACCTAAGTTCCTACCAAAAGTAATAGAAAAGAACTCACTTGGCTAGCATGGGAGATCAGGCTGCCCCAGGACAGAAATGGTTGCACAGGAGAATCTGCACCCTTTGAAGATGGTGCAAAGAAAGTGTGTGATGGCACCCATACCACAGTAGTCTCCAACGTGAGGGAAAAGCTCCCCAGGGATACCTTAGCACACCAATGTGATCAGATCTCCCGGGTGGTGGGGTGGGCGATATTAATTGAGAGGCTTCTGCACCTCTGTTGACACCCCATTCCTCAATCTTGCTGACATTTTATCAAGAAATCGTTGAAGGTACTGTAAGACCTTGTGGTGTCATGATGTGGTTATCACATACCACGAATAATTCAGTAGTGTCCAACACCACCTTTCTACGGTCAGACAGCCCTGGAAACTCAGACAGACCATTTCAATGAAGTTTTGTGGTTTGCAGACTTTCTGACTTTGGATGCAGCTTTTTTTTGTTTGGCATCGAAAAATTATTTCAAATGTTGAGGGCATGGTGCAAACCACTTGCCCTGTCTTGGTACAGGGGAGCCCATTAAGTGCATATTTACATGATACCAAGTACTACCAATATGCAGTGCTGATGCCAATCAACTAATGAGTTTTAAAATGTAAACATTAACTACTTTTTTTTTATTTCCAAAGATGAAGAAACAAGTGTTCCATTTTCTTCCAGATTTTTCTCTCATGAAAAATGAGACTCAGTAAATTTATTCATTTCAAAAGATCACTTCTTTCCACTTGAGAAACATATTGAAGAAATACTCTAAATTAACAATAAACTTTATAGCAAACCAACTTGACAGCTATTTTTTAAAATAATTAAGCAAATGGATTTATTCCAAGAAGTTAAAGAAATATCTTCCCCTAAAAACAATAAATACATTCACTTGGTCTCTGTACTTGTACTAATAAAGAAATGAACCTTTCCAAATTAAAATGTCTTTAGTCACCCATTATTATAAACCCTCTCTACTGTATGTCTGAAACTAATATATACACCATCATCCTTTCCATGATTTCTGTCAGGCTACTCACTTACCTTACGTAAGCCTCATAAGAAGGCCACTGCCTCACATGATGGAAAACTGTGCACACGCAGGACAGCAATCCTGCACATTTACAGTGAATGTGGGACCTCCTGGAAGTGTTGAATTTAATGTGTATGCACAGAATCAGATTACCATGCGCACACAGCAGACTAATGCACAGTACCAGTTAGACAGAAAAGACCATGAGCAACTCCACAGTATGACATAACTACTCCAAGCAAAAACGCATAAAGTAGCTCCCTGGTTTATGCAAAATAAAATACACACACACTGAAGTTTATTTTGATGTCTTTCAGACTAGAAAATCATCTTACCAAGCAAAACATTTAAAGAAAAAAAAAAATATCTTATTTCAGATTGCATCATACAGGATCAGAACAGTCAGAAAAAAGTAAAGGAAAGGGATGGACCACTCAGCAGGTAGTGCAGCAGAATGAGAACAGCACCAAGTATTACAAGCATATTTTATTCTGAATAAGTAACAAAAAGTACTTCTTTGAACCAGAGTGAAATTCCCACAGCTAAATTCAGCTAAATAGCAACTTCTCATAGAAACATTCGAGGCGCTTTAGCAGCAGGCCCACCAGAAATCTGGCAAACATGAAAATTTTATTTAATGACAAGACTATGATCGTATCTAGACTACAGATGTTCACTGTCGCAACTGCACAAGTCAGGAACGTTAAGGGGTACAATCCCTAATCAACAGAGCCATGCTGGTATAAGCACCTCATATTGGTGTAATTACACCTGCAAAACTGTACTTTTACCTGTATGAGCCATTCTGTTTGCAGAGTAGCAGGTGTGCACCATCCTGGTGCAGCAGAGTTTTATCAGTGCGGCTGCACACGTAATAAGAAAGCCCTACCAACACATAGTACAGGCCCTTCCAAGTAGGGAAGCAGTTTATCTCAGGAGGAAGCAAGAGTTTGAAAGTTCACTCAAATTCCTTGAATTAAAAAAAGTTACATTAGCAAACAGATTCTAAGATATTTGTGTACACATTAGAGCTTTTGCCAGCACAGCTCTGTTAGTAGCTGGCGAAAAAGAACTGTAACTGACAACTGTACTGACAGAACTTTAGTAAAGGTCAAACCTTAACACAAGGCACTTACACTATGCACATCCTCCAACCTGTACACCCATAATTGTGTCCAATAAACAAAATTCATATTCAGTGTTTTCTGCATTTGAGGAAACATTAACTAAATTTAAGCAGAAAGAAAAGTATTATATACATGCCATTGGTATTTTCTAATCCAGAGCTTCATGGGTGCTTAAAAGACTAGGCAGATACACTCTACTGGCTTAGTAACAGACTGACATTTGGCTTTTTTACTACTCCTATAACACCTTCTGAAGCCCTTATTCACATTCTTCCAAGTAAGCTAATCCCATATCTGCCCTAACAATGAAAATTTACCCAAAGACAAAATAAAATTGAAATTTTTGTCAAATTTACTTCTGCTCTCAGGGCCTGAACAGTATGAGCAAAAATCAGATAGCATATAGATTTTTGCTCATTAAGAAATGCGAGCAGAATCACAAGCAGTGTAGATAGGTCTGCTTTTTTCTTTTTCCCTTTTATACAGATTAAGAAAAAAAAAAAGCAGCTTTCTGTGGTCAAAAGCTTAGATAAAAAAACAAATGCAACCATCTCTGTACAAGAAACCTTCTAAAGGCTCCAGTACAAGCCACTTTTATAAGCCATGGTCCTAAGTTTAGACAACAGAAATATCAATCATAAACTTTGATTGTTATTGGGTATTACTCAATATACAGTAAGTATCTTTAACATTCCCTTTCCATCACCTTGCATGAAAATTTTACAAACATATACTACTTATTTGACTAATGTTCAATTTCTGCTACTGAACTTGACCTCTTCAGCAGCACTGAAAACACATTTTCAGCAACTGCACAGGAAACAATGTGCTTTGGAAAGGCAATTCACACAATCTGGCATTCCTGTGCTGAAGTACCAAAGAAACTAGTTCTTTATCAGGGCTGTTAGGAACACTCAGCTGTTAACGAACAGCCACAGTTACTTGGCTGTTAACCGAACAGCAACAGTTATTCGAACAGCAACAGTTATTCGGGCTAAGCCCAAGAACCTTACAGTTTAACTCTTCAACATCCCACAGCTTGTTTATTTTTAAACATACAAGATTACAATTCTACAACTATCAGACTTTAGCTTGAATACTTACATTGTACTTAAAAATCCCTCTTTTCAAACAGTTTTACACAAACTAGTAAAGCTGTACAGGCTTTTTGTCAAGTTGGCATTATAACAGTACATAAACTAGTTACACATCCTAAAACATTAGGTGTAAAAAATGTTAGTTCTCCATTATAATTAAATTATCTGTATCCTCTGGCATGTCTAGTTATTGTTGTCAGTCAAACTGTGTATACAGAAATGGACTCAACACAACTGCATAATTATAATTTCTGACCCTATTAGCACAGCTGTTGAAGAAAAAAACCCCAAAACCTCCTGTTTTTCTCTCTTCGCCCCCCTTATTTCATTTGTAAAAAGTGAGCTAAAATATAGCATCTGAAACCAGCTAACATTTTCATTCTTATTCCATCAAAAAGGCTTCATTAAATGAAGTAAAACAGAAATGAATTTCTCTTTCAGAAGTTAGTGAAACACAGTAATTACAGCATACTGATTACGTTATTAAAAACGCAGTAAACACAGTTCAGTTCCCAATTTTGATTAGGGTTTACTGTAAGAACACACATAATGCACATTTTATCTTTGTGTCTTAACTCCTTAACTGGAAATTCAAGATTTTTCTTAACCCCAAAGTCTATCAGTGCTCTTGAGACTAGTACCATTAATAACTGTGAAGTATTCACTTATTTCAGAAGCTGTGTTAGATAAAAACTTAATAATAGTACAACCCTCAAAACGTTAACTGACAGTTAACTGAGAGAAGATTCTCCTAGTGAGGTGAGAGGCTCGACAGCACACAAAAAAGCAACCAGTTCTTGCATAAGCTAGATAAATCTTACTTATACTAAAATCCTCTCCTTAAGTCTTCTAACACTGTCCTACTACTTGTAGCACTACAAGAGACACTAGGCAGAAAAAGCGCACCAGAGAATAAAAGTAGTGTAGATAGACACTACTACTTCTGTCAACTAAAAACCACCTAATCTCACTCTTGCTGAGTACGGTCCCTTCTTCCATTTTTATCAGTTAAATTTTATAAACTCTCAGCCTAACCCCTATAACCCTTGCCCTTGCTCTCCCCACTTAATATTTCTAGCCAAATTTTCAGGCTGTACAGAATTAAAATCCCACAGTTGTAAGTTACAACTACAAAGACAATTACTATCTTAAACCAGAAACAATTAACATAATCTACTGCCAGAAAATCTTAGTAGTGAAGCAGAATTAAGTAGAACAAACACTGCCTTTTGATGAGTCCACTAGACACTGAAAAATATTTATTTAATTTTATTTACCACTTTGGACTCACACAATTCTATTAGCATTGCTTTAAGGAGTTTGGGGTGGAGGGGGTGGTTTTGGTATTTTTTAACTCAAAAGACACCTCAGTTATGTGAAAAGCACCCTCTGAAACACTGTGTGAATTATATGTATTGTTTTATATTTGAAGAGTTTTAAAATCTACAAATATTTCGTAGTGTACATACATTTGCAGGAGAAAAAAAATTTTCACTTGCATACCAGTAAAAACCAACTAAAATATCCCTTAAAAAACCCAGACAACACAGAAACTTTGTAAATAACCCCATTATTTAAATGCTAGTCTTGAAATCAACAATTATTCGATTTGCAAATCACTGGAGCCATGCGGTCTCAAAGTAGGCCGAAGACTACCATGAGCTTTTATTCTTCCACCAAAGTGCATTAAAAAAACCTTTATGTGCAATATGTTTCTGGAACCATCAAGGGAAAAAAATTTAAGGCCTAACTGAACAGCTATTTTGAGCATACTTCTATATTTATTCCTATAGAAAGTTCCAAATGTCAAAGAACAGTAACAAGCAGCTGGCATACATAAAAGTGGAGCACAACCCAAAATATCTATTACAATTAACACAGTATATGGTACACATGTACAGTAACTACACATTATCATTTTCCATTGACCAGCAATTGTGTAAACAGCTAGTAAATTTTGTTTGTAGAAGTAGCAACAAGACACTTGAAGCTAAACCAATTCAAGTTACCACTTACAAGAAAACTGTGTAAAATAGAAAAACAAAAATGGAAACAGTGAAAAAGTTCTTGTAAAATGAAGCAAAATATAGTTTAATATCAGCTACCAAAGAATTTACTTAAACAAGGCTGTGATGATTAAGTATTCAAAAAAAAGCTATTTCTGCAAAAAAACTCTCAAATAAACTATCCAGGAAAAAAAAAAATTAACCAGGGAAATTAGGAATGCTATATACATCCTTTTGAGTTAAATAATAAGGATCAGCATTTTTTGTCTCCCCGAAGTTCCTAGAAGGAAAACATGAAAGCCCATGCAAGAAAAACAGCATGTTACACTGTTTTGAGTTACTGAACATACAAACAGCAGGAAGAGTGTAACACAGGTAGATTTTGAAAAACGCTAAAAAGATTGTAACTTTCTTTCCAAGTTAAAAATGACAAGCTAAACCGGTAAGATTTTCTTAACCCACGACTAAAATATAGCTATCACTTGGAGGTATAAACTGAAAACTACTTAACTGTATTAAACAAAATTTGGTCACCATCAGAAAATAGCTTTTGCAAGCCAAATAAGCAGCTCCAAACTACCATCACCTCCAAGAGACAGTATTTAAGTACATTAGTGCAAGGGATGGGGAATGGCTATTGACAGGGAATTTACTGAATATTTAAAGCCAGCCAACAATTACTCCTGTCTAAAAATTCAGCCCCTCCTCTCCTCCCCTGCAAGAAAGTCACCAGAACTTGATAAAGTTCAACTTTTCTTGTTTAACTCACCGATAAGGAGATCACCTCCATCGCCCAGAGAAAATAAACGTCCCCTCAAGGCAGGTTAAGTGTTAGCCCCACCCTCCGAAGACCCCCTGCCCCGGAATGAGTTTTCGGTTGGGTTTCTGGAGTCCCCCGCACCGCCGCGGCGAAGGGCGCGCCCCCCGCCCCCAGGGCCCCCCCCCCACCGGGGCCGCGGCGGAGAACCCCTCGTCCGGTACTAGGGCAACGGTGAAACTGAACGAGCAAGGCGGTTTAAAGTCGGTCGTGACGTCACGGAGAAGCTCGCCGGCGTCAGCTTGGTTATGACGTCGATCGCCTCAGAGCACAACCGTCCTCTCCTTTCCCCCCCCCCAACATGGAGGAGCCCGCCTTCTAGCCCGCTCCGCCCGGGGAGGGCGTCCTCTCCGCTCCGGCCCAACCACGTTATGAGCTTATGGGGCGGCGGCTTTTAGCTTCCTCCGGGGCCCCCGCATTGAGTCGCCGACCTCCTCTGG
>NW_010972709.1:3239852-3246431 GCF_000737465.1 Haliaeetus leucocephalus | reverse complement strand
CCCCCGTCCCCGGGGTCCCTCCGGCCGCCCTGACCCGCACCACCCGCCCGCCTCCATTTTCTCGTCGAGCCCAAAGGCGTCCAGGCCGGAGGAGGCGGTCGCCCCTTTTCCACCACCCCTCCGCCGCTGCTGCTGCTGCGGCGGCGGCCCCAGCTCCCTTTTTCCTCCCGTCCCGCTGCTTCTCCGGCTGCCTCCCTCACTCACCGCGGGGAGGGAGTAGGGGAGGGGGGAGAAATCTCGCCGCCGCCGCCGAAGGTTCTCAGCCGAGCCGAGCCGCCATTTCCTCCTCGCAACGGCTCCAGAGCGCTGGGCGGGGGCGCTCCTCCCCCGCTACCATAGAGACCGACATGGCGGCCAACGGCAGTCCTAGAGCGCTTCGCTTTGCGCACGGCTCCCGGAGGACTTCGGCTGGCGGTTGGCTCCGCCTCCCGGCCGGGCGGCAACGGCTCCGTGCGCGCGCGCTCCTTCACGGCAGGGCGCTGGGCGGGAAAACGGCGGCGGCGGCTCGTCAGCCTTGCCCACAGCCGGGGCAGCTCTTCCCCGTCTCCCTCCAGTTCGAGGGGAGGCTGAGCGGTTCCCCACACAGCTGTAGGGCCGCGGCTGTCCGCCGAGGCCCCGTCCCTTGGGCTTTAGGCCTGCGGCCGCTGAGGAAAACAGGAGGCGGGCCACCCCGGTCAGCCTCAGGGCTTCCTCTGCAGGCGAGTTGTGTGGGATCAGCAACGCCTGTTCCCGGTTTCCTTACCAAAATACGGCGTGATCCTACCTCACAGGAACTGCAGTTTCATTCATTATTCGTGAGGTTGCAAGCGCCGAGGGAAAACTGCACAGCAGCAGTGCTAAATACTGTTTTGCTTACGGTGACTTCTCCCACAGGACAAGTACGGCTTTGTCACAGGATTAACATGGCAGAGGAGCTCATCTGCTGCTTGCAGACCAAACTGCTCACATCAGCTACGCTCCCCACCTGTGCTTATTCCATTGGGGTTTCATTCTGTTTTTCCTATTCTACTCCACCTGTTCTAGAAAATCAAATAGCAATTCCTGCAGTAATGCTTTCTTCTGGGTCCAGGTTACAGAGTGCCGTGGAAAGGAAGTGTTCACTGGATCAGCTCATCCACCGCATGGAGGCTTCCCAGTAAACAGCCTTTAAAAAATGGTTAGGCTACTCAAAAAACTCTCCAGGATCCAAGCTGCTATAAACAGCTACAGAGAGTTAACTCCCATTTACACCTTTTCCTCCTACTGTCAGCATTTGTAACACTAGCAACCAGAAACACTTCCATCTCACAGTCACTGAGGGGTCCGGTCCCAAGGTTTACAGGAGGACCCGTGAGGCCATGCAAACACTCCTGACCTGGACATTAGAAGAGCCTTTTAGGCAGTCAGAGGTGTGAGGATTGGCTCTTGGATTGACCCTGATCCTGCACATTTTTCCTCATGGGTTGATAACATTAATTTCAGTTGGATTCCAGACAGGTGCAGTGTTTACTAAGATGGATTAAGGAATGAAAACATAAAAACATACTTAGCATTAATTCTATAGAATTACAGGATTCTACAGAGCAATTTGATTACATCTTTTACAAGTCTACATTCTACATATGAGACTTCTGGTGGTAAAAACTCAGGATAATGTTGGAAAAGCTACTATTAGCTTTTTGCCTGATAGCATATAGTCAGCCTCTTTCTACACCTGTAAAACCAGGCAGTATTAATACTTACTTCACACAGGAACACCAAGGGGTAAAAAAACCCCAACAGATTCCTGTGCAAAAGTACAAGACACCATGATTAAAGGCAAGCAGAAGTTTAATTTTTGTTCTGCAGCTACAGAGCTACAATAAATGAAAAGCACATGGAGGGGAAATACCTTATGATTTGGTAGATCAAGCTGCACTGTGATTTATACCCTGAGAAAAGCTAATAACATGTTGTTAATGGACAAATTTAGCATCTAGGGAGTGCTCAAACCCAGGAATTACACACCAAGGGAAAGGGAGCATGCGAAACCAGGAACTGCATACCAACAGTGAACAGGGGATGCCTGCAATAGGGGATCCAGCAGTGAAACAGGTATTAAATACCTCTTACATGCATTTGGTAAGAGGCTTACACCATCTTAACGTAATACCAATTCACTTTGCACACCCAGTGAATACCATCTAAAGCACATTACACTTTCAACCCACAAAACCCCCTACATCTTTGTGTTAAAGCCCAAGTCGGAGTATCTACCTTTGCTGACTAAACACCTGTGTCACCTTCACTTAAATGGTACCATCAGCACCTCAGGTCCTTCCCCATCTCATTCCCTTCCCTTCCTAATTCTTTTCCTGTTAGACCCTAATTTCCCTTAATTTGGGAAATTTAGTCCTGTGTTACTGGTCTGAATCTGCATTGTCCTGGCAGCACACAGAAGGAGCTTTTTTGGTGATCTACATAATGTGAGTTTTGTTTCAGTTTAGGTTTCCTCTCATATAACATGATGATAGTTTCTAACTGGTTTGAACTGAAAACACTGCTGGGAAATCCTAGCAGAGATTAATGACTATCAATCAGCTTCTAAAACAGTCTAATAAGCACCTTATCTATCTCTCCTTCTTAAACACCAGAGAAGCTTATGCTGAGATATCTACAAATCCCTCGTCACTAACTCTCCTTAAAACTTTTTTCCACTGCTTTCCAAAACCTCTTCTGCTATTAGGTGGTCAGTACACTGAGACCTTCCTCTGCAGCTGACACATCTTTATTTGTTTATCCCTTGTGTTTCCCTAATCAGTCTTTCTTAAACTTTGGGTGTCTACAAACTGGCCTTACTTATATTTGCAGTGTCTTACATAAGGGTCTTTAGTGATAGGCACTAAGGCATCGTCTTCGTGTTGCACAGAGATGGTCGTCCCAGATCTGGGATGTCACTTCTGCTCTCTCACCCACCTTTCCCTTCACCAAGATAGCAACCCTTTTCCAGTGTTTGAAGACACGAAGCCCTTAAATATAATACTTACTTTACGTTCACACCTTCTCTCAGTTCTTCCTCACTGAATGTTCTGGTGAGCCAATTTCAGCAGCCAGGTAAAAACCAGAGATAGAGTTAGCCCATGAAAAGAGTAGGGATGCAAGCAAATGAGCAAGTTCTCTTCCCTCCTCCATCTCTGGCATTTGTGTTTGGGTTTTTTTAACAGATAATGAATCATTTTAAGTCAGAGCAGACCAATTTCTGTTGGCTGTGCTCCAGCTTTACCTTTTTTTGTGGAAAAAAACCCTCTGTCCTCAGAGTTCAGCACATCACTCAAAATAGATACATCAGGTGTCAAGGCAGTGTGTCTTGTGAGTCCTTGATTCTCCAAGGCTCCTGATACTTCATTTTTCATAAAGACTAGATGAACACAGAGAAATACTTTACCGAGGGTTCATCATACTCACATAAATAATGCAATCCCTTTCCCTACCAGCTGACGGAAACGTGCAGATTTCCCCCCCCCCAAATCTAGGTAAACTCTGCCCCCCACCCCCATATGCCTTTTTTGCAAGGATTTTTGTGACTTCTCCAGGAATTAGTGATTTTGGTTTGGGATTCACTCCACCCAACTCCAAATATCAGTCATCAAAATACCTCTTTGAGATAGGATTTATCAAATCTTAATTCATGTAAAAATTCTATAAACTGCACTGAATTACAGTTATTATGTTTCTTTTCATCTCAATTTTGTAGTCTCACCCAAAAATCCAACTTTCCGTGTTATTACTGCCCTCATTACTGTAAGATTCTTGTAGGACTGTGGGACATTGAAGCCACAGGATAGTTTCCTGAGAGCAAAGTAGCTTGTTTCCATGCATTTTAATTGAACTTTGGACTCACAGAAGCATGCTGCAAGGTTTTCCCTGAATAATAAAAGACAGGTTTGGTTCCAACTTTGAGGAGAACGTGAGGGTTTTTAACAGAAGTTAGGCTTTAGTGCTAGGAAAAGAGGGAATGATGTAGGAATCTTTTGCCCTGAATTGCTGCACAGCTTTGTATCTTCCTACTCCCTTCTTAATTTTGTGAGGTTTAACAAAGAAAAACCATGCAAGTTTGGTATTTCCAAATCCCTGGGTATTCTAAGCTATGAAGTGCAGGGAACGCAAGTGTTCCTCTTCGCTAAAGACAGCCACAGGTATTATACACAGGATGATTAAACATGTATTCGGTGAGATACAAGTTAAAAAGAGGGGAATGCAGAAGGTCACGAGGCAGCTTTCTATCAGGAAAGTTAGTATAAAATATGTGTTATTTATTACTTAAGATACTGCTCAATCCCCCCAAACATGCAGAGTTTTCATTGCACCCAGAACATCAGTAGCAAAAAAAAGACCTGTATCAAGATAAAGGAAGAATAGTTTTGTAAGTTTTTTTCATAGCTTTAGAAGATTTTTTTAATATACTTAGGATTTTATCACATTGGGCTAATGCTGCTATCAAAAAAGGTGTCACTACAAGTAGTACTATTTAGTATTATTTAACCAAATAAAAACAATTCATGCATTAGGAAGTCACTTTGTTTTCAGGCTCAGTGAGAAAATGCTTCAATAGTAACATTCAAAGTGTTTGTTGCAACTAAAGTGGTTATAGCACCTCTTCTCTCACATGAAATCTCAGTTTCTAAGAAGGTTTGATGTTACCAGAAACATCAAAAAGCTAGAGAAAGCATATGAAAGGAAAAAAAGATGAGAATGCAGCTGGCTATGATATTCTGCACAGAAATATTCCAAACTTCCTTTTAACATTAGGGCCAGAAAAAATGCCAACTCCTAAAAATATTCAAAAAACAAACCAACCAAACTATTTTTCGTGACAAGCAAAACCACAACTCAGGAGCTGCTTTTAGCCCATTTTTACTTTTCTTTAGCTCAGGGACAACAAAGGGGTAAAGGGAAACTTCTGTTGCAGTTGGTTGAACAGCCTAACCTCTGAAAAAACAGGTGTCAGCACCACACAATCAGTATGCTGCCAAACAGCAGCTCACACATTTTTAGCTTACTTATTCAATATATTATTCGACTAATTAGAAAGCAATTACACTTATTCTTTACCTGTAAGCAGCAATTGCGGTATGAATTACACTCTGTTGCTTCCTCTCTGCTTGGGGTATGTTTCCCTCTAAAGAAGTCAGGAAACCCTCCTAAGAGAGGCTCACCTTCCTCCTCTCTCCCTCTTTATGGAAGTCTCCTGAGAAACTCCACCTTTTTAGGGCGGAGCTGACAAGAACCAGGCAGGACATCTGAGCCAACGGGAGATTTACAAGCGTGACAGTTCAAAAATAGAGTCTGAAAGTTGATGTTTCCCAATAAGCCAAATTCACTGAGATTAGTTTTTAGATTCAAGCCTGAGGAAGAGCCCTCTCCAACCAATAGGAGTAATTGCCACGCTGTAACTTTCTTTGTAATACGGCTCACAACTACTGGTGTGTATTGCTAAATATTTGAAGTTCTTAGTTCAAAAATCAGCATTGTTTATAAACTTGGAGCTTTGTTTGGGGAAATATGTTAAAATAATAAATTATTGACTACATTGCAGATTTTCTCGGTTTCAGTGTAGGGACAACTGTAATGAAAGTGAGTTTTGGAGGGTGAGCTTTATTGCAGAGTTACAAAAACAAGAGTGAAAAATGAGTAATTGTATCCATATTGCCAGTCTGTGTTAAGTGAAATTACATTTTTCTGAGGGGTATCATTGGCAGCATTCCACACATAAAAGTTGTATGTCTTAAGCCTGCTCGCCATTTAAATATGCAAATCGAGGTGTTTTCTCGGCTTCCCTGCAGAGCTTTGCCTCACAAGCCCCACTGGATCTAGCCGCAGTGAGTTTATGAGCTCTCCTCAGCCGCCGGTACAAATTTTGACAGAGATCACAGATCAGAGCCCTCAGCCACGACAGTTCAGAGCCCGTTTTATTGACTGAACTGCCGGAACCACACATTAGTGTAGCGGGCTGTGACCTACAGCGGACCCATCTCCCTTTCCATCACCCTGTCAGGGCCAGCTCCGCGGGCTCCAACGGCCGACCCTTGCCAAGCGAAGCTCTCGAACAACCCACAACCGGCCCAACTGCGGAACCCGCCATGTCGGTGCGGGAGCGGTTCCACCTCACACGGCGGTGCCCGCGCACACCCCACCGCAGCAGGGACCGCACCAGCCCATCAGTCCATTTCTGCTTCACTTGTTACTGGCAGCGTTGGTGTTCCTCTCCCGGGGAGCGGGGGGTCCACGCTGTCACCTCATGGAGGGAGATGAGCCAGAGAGCCGCTGCCGCAGCTCCGGGCAGAGGTGGTCGCGACCGCTGAGGGAGGCGGCATGGCGGAGCCAGCACAGGCCCTGCCCCGCGGCCTTGAGCTAAAGAGGGGCTGAGGGGGGAGGCAGGGACGGAACGAGACCCGGCCCTCAACCCTGCTCGGCGCGGCGGCCCCGCTGACTCCGGTGACCCCCATCCCACCGGCTGCCCGAAGCGGCACAGCCGCCATCTTGCCGCCAGGCTCGCACCGCACCGCCGCCGCTCTAGGGTAGCCGTGGCGGGATCGCGCCCGATCTCTATGATACTGAGGC
>NW_010972709.1:3239409-3239842 GCF_000737465.1 Haliaeetus leucocephalus | reverse complement strand
TGTGGCCCCCCCCCCCCCCCCCAACACCGCCCCCGGCCGTCTCTATGGTCCCAGCTCCCCACCGGAGGCGTGTACCTCCACGGCCAGACGTACGCTCTGTCCCGCGGGCCGACTCTATGGTTGCATTTTCTCGCCCCTCTCCGGGCGCTGATTGGCCGAGAGGACGGCTCTCGCGAGACCCGCGCGCCTGCGGCCTAGGCGGAGGCGGCGGAAGGGGCCCGCGTTCGTGCGTCGGCAGCCGGCACCGCGGCGCGCTCGGTAAGATGGCGCCGGCGGATCCGCTCCTTTCCCTCGGGGGACGGGGACTGGCGGGGTCTTTCCCCTGGCCCGGCGGGTCGGCTGGCTTTCGAACGCTGCGGGTGGCGGGGAGGCGTTGGGCCTGCGGCGAGCGGGGCCGAGCGCTTGGGTGGCCCGGGCCCCGGGGAGGGCCGGG
>NW_010972709.1:3128187-3239291 GCF_000737465.1 Haliaeetus leucocephalus | reverse complement strand
CCCCCCCCCCGCCGCGTGGTTGGGAGCGGCGTGAATGCGGGTCCGGGGAGCGATCGACCCCTCAGCCGGCCCCGGGCTGATCCTGCCTCCCGCTGTCCGACTTACCCCGGGTGCGGTGTGGTTTTGGCGGTAGTTCGGGGAAGGAAAAAGCGGCTGGAAGTGGGCTGGTGCTGAGAAGGCGCGCTGCCGCTCGTGTCTGCCCGACAGGGGTGGCGGTGCCTGTTGCTGCTGCTGCTGTTGTTGTTGTTGTTGCCGCCTCTCCTCCCCCTTTCGCTGCTCCTGTGATCGTGACTTGAAGGTAGAAATGGTTAAATGCCGGCTTTAACGAAGCGCTTGGCGTACGAATCTGAAAAAAAAACCAAGCCACTGCCGGGAAAAATACTGGGAGATAACATTTTAGTAGCGTTGACAGGAGTACTTCTGGGGACAGGGAAGCTAAGCTAGCGTAAGTCTCTTAGTCGTACGTTGGGTAACATATCATGTGCAGTTTTGTAGCTGTACAATATATGGACATGTCCTGTCTTAAGTTTTGGTGAAAACTTTAAAGCAAATATTGTCTGTGTAGGCATTGCTTTAAACGTTTGTTACAATTTTTCTGGCTAGCTGTCAAACTCTTTGATTCATTTGTTTCACACTGTGATGCTGTGGGTCCTTTGTAAATTGCAAACGAGACTTACTTGGAGTGGATTTAAGAGTAAGTACAAGAAGATGGTGTTTCAATTTTTTATTCTGACGATTGATGAAAGCAGCTTTAGAGACCGGCTAGTAGATGTGAAAGAGTGCAGGAACAAGCAGGAGGAAAATGTAAAATTGTGGTGTGAGATAGAAGGGTCTCTTTTGGATTATTAATTTAAAAGATCTCATAAAAAAGATATAAAGGTGGTAGTAACACAGTGCTGACACACATTAAACTTACTTCTTCTTGAATCATGTTAAATGAGATGCTTTTCTTTTCTTGTAGTAAGAGTCCAGGATGAGTTATGCAGAAAAACCTGATGAAATCACGAAAGATGAATGGATGGAAAAACTTAATAACTTGCATATCCAGAGAGCAGACATGAACCGCCTTATCATGAACTACCTTGTTACAGGTGAAAATGAGTAGTAATGCTAGGAGGCTCTTAAATGTATGTCACTTACTTTATCGAGACAGACAGTTTTGGCTAGAATATGCTACTAGATGGAGTGAAATTAAGGGCTTTGAGGACTTTGTGATTGCTGTTGGCTTCTCTTAGCAATGTACAACTGCTCTTGCGTTCTCTTAAGTGGAAACTGACTAAGATTCAGAGGCCGAGTACTTATCATGCGATAGAAGTGACATTTATTAACCTTAATGCTTCTGCTAAAAGATATAGAAAAGAAAGTGTTTTCTGGAATGCTTTAAACAAACATGACCCGCTTCTTTATGATGTTCTTTTTTGTGTCGTTAAAACAGAGTTCAAGATACATTGCAGTTGTTAAATAGCGCTCTGAAAGTTGCACAGAACAGCTATCAGAAGCAAGTTTTAACTGGCTAGAAAGATAAACTCTAAAAGGGCACTGCTGTCAAAATAGTTTGAGACCAAAAATATTAACTTCTTCAGCATATAGCCTAATTTTATACTTAGAACAATCAAAAACCCTCAGAAATTGTCCCTAGCAATTATGATGCATACCATCACAGTAAGCTATACTAGGGCGGAGGCATTTGTATCCGATCTACACCCCTGTTTACATTAGTGTGTAGGTGAAGCCTCTGGGAGGAAGGAAGAGCATCTTAGTGGGTGGCGTAAATCGTTTTTGTGTATATGAAAGCATGACTTAGGATTTAAAATAGCTGTTAGAACTTAAAAAAAATATAGCGTTAGTACAAGAAAGCAAAATTAATTTTATTTTTCTATTTCTTCTCAGTAAAAAACTGCTAGGTCTGTGTAAACAGATTTGGGGGCTGGAGGAAAAAGCAAAACCACCCAGATTTTGAAAATGTGATTTTGAAAATCCCATTTTGGAATAAGTACACTGCTCTAAGTATAAAACAAGCTTTCAAGTTAAGAGGTAGTGGATTACAAGTTGCATGCATCCTTAGAGAATGAGGGCACAAGAGTTAAGAATGAATTAAGCGTGTACTGTTAGATGCCTGTTGAATAAATGCCTGTCTAAATAGAGAAGAATTTTTCAGAAGTTCGGACTTAATCTTTAAACGCCCAAAATGCACAAGCAATACTCAAGTCTTTTCATTTAAGCTAATGGGCTTTTTTAAGGTGTTTCATAAAATGTATTTTATAGGTAAAATATTTCTATTTCAGAGGGCTTTAAAGAAGCAGCAGAGAAATTTCGAATGGAGTCTGGAATTGAACCCAGTGTTGATTTAGAGACTCTCGATGAAAGAATAAAAATTCGAGAAATGATATTGAAAGGACAGATTCAAGAAGCCATTGCGTTAATAAACAGCCTCCATCCAGAATTGCTAGATACAAACAGATATCTTTACTTTCATTTGCAGGTAAGGACAGGTGGCACACTTTATCTTTGTTTTAGAAGTTGCTGAGAGACTGGAAAAAGTATTGCAGATTTTATGAGTACGTTGGGAAGTTTGTGACTGAATATGGATGCAATTTCAAGTGTTTGTTCTTGGCATCGTTTTGTAGCAACAGGAAACTGTGGCATGGTGCAGAAACCATCATACACAATTAGTAACATGAAAACTTGTAACAGCAGCAGTGGTCTGTGACTTACCAACTTCCATTTACTGTTAGACTGAATTTCCAGTAGTTCCTTTAGTAACACATCTTTTCAAAACGTGTTACTGAAGAGCGTCAGGTTACCTTTCAGTAGGTTTTGTAGACAAGTGTGCCGCTCCTTGTCTCACACGTTGAGGAGAATTGACCTCAAACTGTCAAATTATGGATTAGCGTTTGTCTCAAATTACACACTAATGTCTGAAGATTACAGTCTTGAAATACTGAAGATTTGTTAATTTGTTTAGCTAATATTGCTGTGTCTTTCATATATAGCAGCAGCATTTGATCGAACTGATTCGGCAGCGTGAGACAGAAGCAGCTCTGGAATTCGCTCAGACCCAATTAGCAGAACAAGGCGAGGAGAGCAGGGAATGTCTGACAGAAATGGAGCGTACGCTGGCTTTGCTTGCCTTTGATAATCCCGAAGAATCACCATTTGGAGACTTGCTTAACATGATGCAGCGACAGAAGGTAGTCCTTTCTCAAAAGGAAATTGATGTCTTTTATTCGTATGTGGTGAAAATAATGTCCAAATATTTTTGAAATGTTTAGAGAAAACTTATGTGGTGGTATGCAAGAGAACAGAAGTATTTCTTAAACAAGATTAAAAAAACCTGGTGTTACTGTATTCAACTACTTGGCTCTCTTCCTTGTTTTCTCCAGGCTCATAGTCTATGGAGCTTTGTCCTGACAACGTTCAGAGGAATTAGCACACTAGGTGTGATCTTTTCAATGTCTGTGTGACACTAGCGGTGTTAATCATATGAAAACTATTACTGAACTCCAGTATTTCTTTTCCAGGTATGGAGTGAGGTTAATCAAGCTGTTCTAGACTATGAAAATCGTGAATCAACACCCAAGTTGGCAAAATTACTGAAACTACTACTGTGGGCTCAGAATGAGCTGGACCAGAAGAAAGTGAAATATCCCAAAATGACAGACCTCAGCAAGGGGACGATTGAAGAACCCAAGTAAAATGTGTGCAGATGGACATCAAACAATCTTAGTACTGCACAGTATACATTTATATCAGTCTGTGACTGAAATATTTTTACTACAGTACAGCACTCAATTCAGATTTTTCAATGAACATCTAATTTGAAGGGAGAAAAGTCCCTTTTAAATGCTGCAAAAACTGCATTGAAAGGCGCTGTATCTCTTTGAAAGTCTGACTTAGGCTATGCACTATAATACATTTTTAAAAAACAATTAAAACAGGACAGGAAACATAGCATTTTTAAAAGTACAGAACTCAAGCTTTCTAATTGGCTACTGATGCCTAGTTTAGTGGCCAGTGAGTCGATACGGAGTTATATTGGCAACTATTCAGTTAAGTTTAACTGTCTCCTGTTTGAAATGTGTATATAGAACAGTGAATATTTTCTACCTTTAAGTTATAGCCAGATATACATTCCCCTTAAAAGTAACTGGTCAAGTTTTCATCTATAAACCTTGCAGTAAGGTCAACCTTTTGCTTAGGAAATAGTGTACAAACTTGTAAATCATAATTTAAGGACTGTTTTGGGGGTTTTTTTGTTTGTTTGTTTCTTTTTTTTCCTTGTTTCTGACTTTTTGGTGCTTTATATGGTGAGAGCTATGTTCATAACGGATCAGTGACCCATCTTTTCAGGAGGAGTATTGTTGGAAATAAGTTTTTTCTTAATTTTCATGAATGACCAAAATGGCCCCCAGAGGCATTTGAGGGTTTTTGTTAGCAGGGGTCTTTCCCCCCTATAATAAATTTGCAGCTGTAGACACTGCAGTGATTCCAGCAGGCTACTAAAGCTTTGAAGGCCACTGGATGTTTGTAAGCTGAAGGACATGCTTGTGTTAGGAAATTAAGTGGAGGGGAGAGATGCTCATTGAAGCCTCTGATGCATCATCTTGCGTAGGATCTGCCTTCATGCTTGCTGAATAAGAATTGTAGTTTTAGAGCTACTTGGGCTGTTTTTATGCCTTGAGCTGAGCAGAGCGGGGCTGTCTAAAAACAGAAATTTCCATTTTCTCAATTCTTCCATACCTTTCTGAAGAGATGCAGTTCATCTTCACCTGTATTTGTTTACTGACTGTCCTCACTCTAGTTAGGATTATAGTTTTAATGTTTTACATGTGAAGTCCAGACTTTCAAGTCAACAAATTGTAATCTTCTGGGTATGGGATGTTCTGGTCGACTCAATTTTGCAGCACTGTACACTGGTATATATCCAGTGGTAGTAAGCACTAATCTTGCCAAATCGATCTCTAGAGTTTTAGGTCCGTACATCAAGTTATTACAGATTTGCTGAACAAAGACCGAGCTGATGGGTGAAATAGCTTAACATCATGAAACACTGGCAGTTGTCACACCAGTCCCATACTGTACATAATCTAGTCTTGTATGGTAGATATTACCCTGTAGAATGAAACTTAGTTTTCACTTAATTTTACTGGAATACTTACGCATTAAACTGTATAAAGCTTTGCAGATACACCTGACTTACGGAAACTAACAAAACCTGTTACTGATTGCATTACTGTGAACACTGTTTACTTGTGTAGCTATTTTTTGTGGGGGGAAACCGTAGTTTGTTAAGCAGCTATTAGAGATGCGGAGCGCCAAGGTTAAGCTAGATGATGGATATAACAAAATTATTTGTTCCCATTTATTACTGATCATTCTGTTCTCCACTTTGAGGCATTTGTGGTATGGAGGTCTTAACAAACAAGCTATCAGTAGCCCCCCCCAACTACAACAGTCGTCTGGCTTTCCTTCACCCAGGCTGGTTATTCTAACACCAAACTTTTAACAGTTGTGGGTTTGGGGTTTTTTGGGTTTTTTTTGGGGGAGGAGGTTGGGTTTTTGGGTTTGGGGTTTTTTTGTGTGTGTTTTTTGGGGGCTTTTTCCAGTCGGTTGATGTCTGAAAACCATGTATAACTTTTAGTTTGTGAGAAACTGTATGGTTAATGTAACTTTGTTTAATAACAAACTAGAGAAACAAAACTGGAATAGCTCTAATTTCTTCATATATAACTGATCAGCTTTTCCTCTGTTCTGAGACTTGCATTGTTAAATCTCATCTGAAGCTTCTCCCGGATGAAGTGGAAAGTGGTGCGTTTTTGTGGCATGACTAGCATTTTTCTCCATGAGAAATGCAGTATTACAGTCCTGGTTGAGAAGTTCACTGTACTTCTAGAACGCTACATTAATTTCATATAGTATTTGGGCAAAGATTGAGCATAGATTACTTGAATTTTCACTAGCTTTTTTTTTTTTTTCCATTAAAAAATAAACATGTTTTTTAAGGGGTTTAATATAAAATTAGTATAGAACTATTTCACTTTGGTTTTATGAACATGCCACATTGATAAGCAGCTTTAATCTGTAAAGTTTTTGGTAACTGCAAGAAAATATTCGAAAGCTATGCATTTTAGAGAAAGCATAAAGGTAGTGATATTGGTACTTCTAAGGATCTTTATATTAGTGTATATAAAATAGTTTGCATATACAAATATAATATATAATCTGTTTGAAATATTCTTGAATGGTAGGGGCTGTGAAACATAATTTATGGAAATATTGTACACAGTAAACAGACGTCTCAGTACACGAATGAACTTTTGTCATATGCATGAGAAGTGTCTTATTTGGTGACTACTAATGAATGGGATTTTGTTAACCCATTTTTGTTAGATAACCACTTTAACAAATACTATTAAATGCCACTTTGATCAGTTTGCTTTAGTGTAAAAATACATATTTTGTTCCGCTTAATTTAGAACAATACGAAAATAACTTTTCTAGGAAGATTTGTTCCAAACTCAATGGTGGCAGACAAATCTGGTAATTAAACGTGGTACACTACACTCATTCCTCCCCCAGCCTTTCCTTTGTTGAAAGCAAGTAAGATTTTTTCATTAATGCTATGGACGTGAAGAAGTTGGGTTGCAAAATACCCTGTCTTACATGCCTCTGCAGAAAGGCTGTATATCAAGTGTGTTTTGATTAGGCTACAAATCTCTCTCCTTTTCCAAAACCTATCACCTCGCTAATAACTGTCGTCTTCGCTTTTACCATGTTTCTTTTCTGCCTGTCAAATCTAAGCTAAACTGTGGTTGCTTCTGTTGTACAATGGAGTCATTTGTGAAGGGTGGGGGGGGATAACAGGTTTCCATGAGGATGAAGTACTAGTGGTACTTTCTGAGAAATACTTACGGAACTGTTTAATTTTATATAGCTGGAAAAACAGAGGCTGCTGCACAGAAACTAACAGCAGAATTTTAAGTAAAGGATTTCCTCTCAAGACTTTTGAAGAGGCAAACATACAGAGCTTGAAACCAGGTGAAGTACCTCTTTCTCTTTAAGATGATTTCATTGAAACGCTTTCAGCTCCTTCCACCCACATTAAAAGAAAAATTGAAATGAATGTGGAGAGCACTTATGTAGCATTTAAGATATGTGAAATTACCTGGAAAGAGTTCTGTCTCCTTTCCACTCCTTGTACATATAGGGGAAGCCATTACATTATTCTAGGATGATTTTATTGTTTTTAATTTGTAAAATTTATGCTTTGTATGCTTGAGTATAAGCTTAAAAGCATTACTTAAAAAAATCCTTGACTAGTAGATGAGTGTTGCTCGACTTATTTCAAACCACTTTCTGTCCAAGTTCGTTACGAAGCTTATTAAATTGAGTTGGAGCGTGATCCCTCTGTGTCTTATCTTCACGGGTAACGGGGCCTCCTGCTGTCAACAGCAGCTGAAAGCATCCTTGAGATACTTACCTCAAAGAATATAAAAGGATATGGAGTCATATTTTTCCCTAAATCTGCCTTTAGGCTACAGCAAGTTGAGATGGGTTCAGACCTGCACTGTAGGTCTCTCTGCCATCCAGAAGCAATGTCGCCGGTCAGTATTTGTTTCTGCTATAGTGTTCTTAACGAAAAGGGACGAGTAGGGTTTATAGCTGTTGCATGAACAACGGTGTCCCCCTGCCCTGCTCGTCAGCTAGTTTGCTTTATGTGCTTAGCTGTGCAGAGACAAAACACAAAGCTTTATGAACAGCACCCTCAAAAGCATTTGTATTTCTCAATAGACACGTCGAGGTGCTAGAAACTATTTTTATTCCTTTTGTCTCTGCTCCTGCCTTCGGATGATTAAATTAAGGACAAGATTGGCCAAACTACCGGTGGGCTGCACATTGATGCGTTCAGGCACCTCAGAACCAGAAAGCCCTGTGCATTCTCTGTCATGCTCTTCATGTTAAATGGGGATTCCAACGATATGCAGCTACCTTACACCCAGCTGGCTGAATTTCTGCATTGGAGTTGCTGTTCATTTGAAGACAGCCTCAATTTGTCAACTTTTCTGAGCATTTCCTTATTTCTCAGCATATTGCTGTCTGCAGCAATTTTGCAAAGTTGCATTATATAGCCCTAGGAACCACATGCGTTTTCTTCAGACTGGACAAGTTGCGTTGAAACTGCTCTTGGTTAGCAGGGAGTGTTCAAGCTGCAGTCGGACTGGCCTTTCAGGAGACAGTTGTCCTTTATGGAATGTGTGAGCCTATTTCTCCTTTCACACCCCTTCAGGATCTGGTCGCGATGGGTGCTTAACTTTGTAAAATCTTCAAGTAATACAACCATTGTGTGGATAAACTTCAGTGAGAGTAAATGTCAGCCCAAATAATAACCCAATAATCTTTTGTTTGGTTTAATCTTTTGACAGATTAAGCTGAACGCAGGAAAAACTAAAGGAGATTGTGTTCTTGCATAAGATTATTTTCTTTAGTCAGCCCCTGTCTTCTGAACTGATTCCATTTGCCATTTAGTCAGCTCAGTGGGAGGTTTGCTTCCAGAAATTATGCAGCAGTAAAAGGAACGATGGCCATATTTTTACTTTTTAAACTTATTTATGTGCATGTGATGGACGTTACGCTCAAACACTTTTTTTAACTGCAGCTGGTTTTGACAGTGAAACTAGCTTCATACGTGAGAGGCAAATTAGTCAAAGAAGCTATTAATTGAAGAGGTAATACTGAGCAGTAAAGGAAAGGAACTGAAGAGTACAACAAATAAAGAAAACTTTGTGCGATGTGCTTGATTTCCAAATTGAATCATAATTTTAGTAAGTTAGTAGCCACTGTTGCAGTGTCCGTATTGGAAGTGCTTGTATCCCACAGCAGTGAGACTTAACATAATACTAACTCATACACGGGTATGAGTTAAGTTTTCTGTATCTGTGATTGCTGTACCGTGCCCAAGACCTCTTCAGTTCTTTTTCTGAGCTTATTACATGCATTTCACTTCTGTAGTTACACTTCTGCAACTCATCTCCCCTCCTGCCTCAAATTAACTTAATCCAAACTTACACACTATTTAAAAAAAAAAACATTGAACAATGGTTTTGATTTTTGGCTGCGTTTTACCACGACTTGGCTCCCTCTTCTGGAAACGGGCACAGTAGCAAAGTATGTACTTTATAGTTTCCAGTCTCCTGTCCAAATGAAGGGAGGAAAGCCTACAACTGGATGAAGGCTAAGCCCTGTGGTTACTACACATGGTTCCCCTCAGTTTCCACTTGTACCAAAGCTTGTTGTATTTGTTTTCTCTGTTGGTAGTAGGAGTGCGCGACTGTGTGTGGCTATGCCACAGGCCTTTTGGGGTAGATCTCAGTCCTCTGAGGAAGAAATGCTGAAGCGAAGGACAGAGTATGATTTTACGATTTTTGTCAGCCCTGGTGACCTCCTTCTTCTGGAGTTGTCTCTATGGTGCGTAAGGAACCTTTTTGCTATTTCAGTCTCTTAAAGTTCAGCTCAATAATACTGTTAACCCTCTTGATTTAAGTAGCTAACTACTCTTCGGGGACCTGCGAAGTATTCATGCTAGAAGAATGGGTGAGTTAGCTAAACATTAGTCTGCTACAGACTTAATTTTAATGAGCATTTACAGGCTGCTGGCTGCAGGAGTAGCAGCTGGGAGGTGCCTGCACCTGCGCCCTGTACTTTTTTGGTGCAGCCCAGAAGCTTTTGAAACCTTTCCCAAGGGCCACGTACGACCTTGGTTGGGCTGTGCCGGAGCTCCTCCATCCTTTGCTGCCCTGAAGTTTTGCCATGCCTGCATCCAAGCCACAGAATCACCTGAACGATGTCTTAACAAAGCTCCTCCACCTGCTTATTCATGTTCCTGAAGTGAGTCACGAGTCCTCTTGTTTTGGACCGAGATAACCATCGTTTTAATTATCTGCTTCCATAAAGGAGTCTGATTATCTCTCTCAGATAACTTACAGCAAGGCAACGGCTCTATCCGACAGAGTTAAATCAAGCTGTAACAATAGGGATTCCTATTTCATTTTTCCTTAAATTCTTTGGATGGGAATATTATATTCCGTTCTGATCCTTAAAAAGCAGAGGCAGAGACTTTTCTGCTGGAAAGCTGAAGGGGCCGGGGGCTGTCTTGCCATCTGATTATCTCTCTCGGATAACTTGCAGTGAGGCAACAGCTCTATCTGACAGAGAAATCGAGCTGTAACAATAGGGATTCCTATTTCATTTTTCCTTAAATTCTTTGGATGGGAATATCGTATTCGGTTCTAATCCTTAAAAAGCAGAGGCAGAGACTTTTCTGCCGGAAAGCTGGCGGGGCAGGGGGCTGTCTTGCCAACAGCGTGAGGATTGTTGCGCTTGCCAGGTATTGGGGGGAGAGGACAGAGCCTGTTTAGCGCCCGCTGTTAACCCCCCTAGGTTTTACCCACGGGGGGGTGTGAGTATTTACCAGAGGAAGAGGAAAACATAATAAAAAAATACAGAAAAAGAGAGAAAACCCCCCAAAGTAGTGGGCGACGGCCGGAGAAAACGAGCCCCAGCCGTGGTCGGGGGTCCGCGGGTTCGAGGCTGCCCTAGGACCGATGAGAGGTTTGGGGGGGGTGAGCAGGATCCCGCCCGCCCCCGGCCGCTTTGCGGGCGGCGGGACTTCCCGGAACGGCGCGGGGGTGGGGGGGGTGGTGGAAGGCGCTGACACGTGGCCGTGGCTCGGCGAAGGGGGGAGGAGAACCGGCGGCCGCCGCGATGTGAAGCCGGGAGGAGGCGGAAGGCGGCCGCCCGTATGGCCGGGGGGGGCGAGAATGTGCCGGTGTGCAGCGCCGAGCACGGGGCCCGGGCGGGGCAGCACGACGGGATGAGGAAGGACGGCGGGGGGGACCCGTACTGGTCCAGGTAAGGCTGGAAAACCTCGCCGGGACACCCCCCCCCCCCACCCCCCCAGGCCCGGGCGAGCTTAGCCGCAGATATTCCCCCGCCAAACTCCTCCACGTCGTGATGCTGCTCCTGGAAAAGATACGGGAGGGGGGGGTCGGGGAGCCTGAGGCGGTTTCGGGAGGTGCTGGGTGCTCCCCGCCGGTCCCGGGGTCTCCTCTCCCCGGGGGGGGACCCACCGGCCCGGGCAGTCCCCGCTGCGTCACTCCGGCAGAGACGGGAGAGGAAAAGGGGGAAGATAGGGAATTCCTGTGAAATACTGGGGGGAAAAAAAAAAAAGTGTATCGAGGTTATTTCTGGCCTGTCGTCAGGTATTTAAACACGCCGTTGAAATCGCTGTGAGGTTCTTATCGACGTGTTCCTTGCAGGGATGTTTGTACTGGCGGTAGTAATTAATTAAGACAAAGTCTGGAATAGTAACCGGGCGGCAGCTAGACGGCACAAACTGTTCCTCAAGTTAACTAATTGAAATACCTAAAGATACTCTTAAGCCCAAACTGACCACTTTTAACAGGAGGGACGTAAGCAAACGCAGGGTGCTCTTGTGTTTGGAGCAAAAGCCACGGACCCAGGACGGAGCTGGGACGTTTGGGGCAGCTCTGCTCCCCCCTGCCACCCTGGGAAAGTCACCCAGCACCCCGACCTCAGGATCCGCTGCTTCTCCCGTCAGAGGCGGCGTGAGATGGCGATGGAGAAGTGCCATGGGGCAGCTGGAAGGGATAGTCGGAAGCTTTTCCAAACCGGGAGACTTTACCGCGTTGCCCCCGCGCTTTTGAAATTTGGTTCGGTTTAACGCTGCCACGAAGAGGAACTCGGGCCGGGTAGGAGAGCCGGCTTTAAACTGCCGTCCCGAGGGAGACTTTTCCTGCAGTCAGGGACCTGGCAGTCTAATCAGTCCCACGCTCATCTCGGGAGTAAGGGGGTAGGTCTCAAAAGCAGACCTTTGGCGCTAGGGTGGCTTAAAATGTTAAGATTCTTTTCCCCCAAAAGCAGTTAGGAAAATCCCTTGTCTCTGTCTCCCCCTTTCTAACTTTTCACTGAGGCTGTGTGAAATGGGAGTGGTGGGAGAGGAAGATCCTCAGGCCAAAGTTTCATTAAACAGTTTCCATTTAGATGTTTATCCTCTAGAAAAATAATTAATACTTTGGGCCAGAGCAAACCCTCCAGTTTCCCAAATCTCTTTTGAAAAACACGAACCATCGATAACACTTTCCAAAACAAAAGAAGTGATTTATTTATCGAGACGGACGTATTTTGAAAGCGACTCTGACCACCTTAAGTGCCGCTAGTAATTGAAAGAATCCGGTTAATGCAAAAAAGCGGCAGGCTAACCATAACTCCAATCAGATCGTTATCTGTATCGCAGCAATTCACACAAGCAGAGATCACCTCCCTGTTGTCTGGCGTAGACACGCACGGTCGCAGCCCTTGTTTGGGGAGGCTTTATGGAGGCTTTATGGTCTAACGTAAAGAGGGCAGGCGGAGGGTGGGAATGGGAAGGGGGGAGCAGAAAGGGGGAGCGATCCGCCAGATCAGGCCAGCAGGCTAGTCGAGTTGTATAAAATACCTCTTTGGATGGTTTCGAGTCAATTTGGTGGACACTTTTCGAACAGCATATGCAAATAAATAGCTCTCGACGTTTCCAAGTAGTGAGTTATTGCCATGGAGGCAAGGTTTTATCAAGTGGGGGAAGTGACATGGGTTCTCCTTTCATGCTCCAACAAAAGACATGCCAGGCAGCCTTCCAGGATCTGTCTGCACCATCAGTGCAAGGAGAGATAAACAGTTATCTTGGCAGGTTTATTTTTCCATCTTTGTTCATGCTGCTTCTTTTTTTGTCCTCCCTTTTTTCAGCTGGCTTTTCCTTCCTCTTCCACTGTTCTTGCCCTACGTTTTATCCTGCCTCTCCGGCTGCCTTTCCCAAACTTTTCTGCAGGTTTCCAATGGCTCCATTATCACACATCTCCTCTTCCTCTTCCAAGAGCAACGCTCAGGGATTTCTGTCTGGGGCTTGAGTTTATGTAGCACGCCGGGACAATTAGATAGCACTTTTTAATGGAGATCTGAACATGCCAAAGCAGGACTCTTCAGGCAGTAGGTGTGTTTTAGCATCCATCTCTGGTTTAGCTGGGGGAAGACCAAAGCGCTGAGAAGAGAAATCTATTGCTGAAGGTTGCACACAAAGCCACGGGCAGATCCAGCCTTAGATATGGGGATCACATTTTGGATGGTGCCTCCTGGAGAGAAATACAACATGGAAAAGTCAGTGTGTTCTGGGAAGCAAATGACTCCTGAAACCACTCTGCATCTCCCAGCCTCTGGCTACATCTGAAGACAAGGGGTTATTACAGCAGTTTCTTTAAGCTCCAGAGATAAAAGGAGTTGTACCACCAGCCACAAGCTGGTCTCCAGTCGCCTGACTGCTCTTTGCCTGGAGCCAACGGTCACGGGTTTTTTTCTGAATTCTGTGCCCTGACCTTTTATCAACACAGTGTCGCAGCGTTAGTTGCATATTTTGTTTTGGTGGTTGGGGATTTTTTTATTGAACAAGTTCCTCACCATGGTTTTAATCATGCCTTGCTGAGAACTTATTTCACGTGGAAAACGTAAGCAAGACACGCGTTTCATTCCTGGCTGAAGCGTTTCATTCCTGGCTGATCCATGCATGCCCTTAGATCAGCGTGCAAAGCACGCGTGTGCTTCATTATTACATTTTCCCACTGCCTCCACCTGGCCTTAACAACTATTTCCAGCTCATACGAGCTGCTGAAATCTAATTTCATCTTCGCTTTTGCCGAAAGCAAGAAATGAAGAGAGGGAATAAACCCAGAGCCGCGCTTGCTGAACACCACTTTGTTGCCATCTGCGGCTCTGCGGAGGGAGTTTGTGCACAGGAGGCTGACAGGAAACCAGCAGCTTTCCCAGGGAAAAAAAGCCCTGTGTCCTCTGTGCTGCTCTCGCTGGCTGTTAGCTGGTGGATTGGAAAAAATAAAAAAACACCCACAGCCCTTCTCTAAACCCCAAAGCTACTTTTGACAGCGACAAATCATTAGCTTGGAGCTGGTCTGCAGCATGACAAAATCAACTCGAGGAGGGGCGGAAAAAAAAACCACCCCAAACCTCTCTCTTGACAAGCGTGTTAGATTGTCAAGGGAAGGAGAAATTGTTGTTGGGAAAAACAAAGAGAGAGAAGCGAGCGGACTGTCAAACCGGGTTAAAAATAACTACCTGGGTATTATCTCCTTGCACAGGAGTGTCTGCGTGACCGCTGTGTTTGCGCCACATCAGTCAGGCCGTGGTCGAGTTGGAGATTACTGTAAATTAAAGCCATAGGCAGGTAAGCTGGAAAAGAGGTTTTCGAAGGGGGATGCCCCCGTGGGGCTGGGAATGGGTGACGAGGAGGGAAACGTCCCCAGATTGCTTTGTGCAGGTGACCGGGCGCAATGTGGACCACAGGGACCGGCTGCCGGTGCTGGGGATGTTCCCCTGGGAGGTGGCCCCGTGCTGGGGCTGCTGGGTGCCCTTGGTTTGGAACTGGTGGCCCTCCAGCGTGGCTGGGAGGTGGGTACCACCACGGGGGCTCATCCCCGTCCTGCTCGGGGGTTCTCGCAGGGACGGGCGAGCGGCCGTGGATGGGATGAGCGAGCAGGCTGGGGGCACTGGAGGTGGCTCCGGGTGATGTACCCTCCGTGTCTTTCCCACAGAGCTGGTTTTAGTCTCTTTTTAGAGAAGAGGACTGAGGTAGAGATGCCCTGGGGGTGGGCGGGATGCCCCGTCACCGATACCTGCGCCCACCTTGGCCGTGGTGCAGCTCCGATGCAGATCAGGAGCTGCAGCTCCCGGTTCTTCTCCCACTTCCAATTCCAGTTATGGAAAACACCCACAAACCTCAGAGATGGCTTCTGGCCAAGAGCTGTTGCCGGGACAGACTGTTCGTGGTCCTGCTGTCTAACACAGCTCTCTTACCACCTGAAAATACCTGATGGTCCAGACTCGTGCCTTGAAGGGGGTACTAAACTGTAATCGAATTGATAGCCTGACCTCCAGCAAGTCCATTTTAACAGTGACCCGCAGTGTCTGCAAACAGACAGACCTGCAGACTGGGGGAAAGGAGGGAGGCAAGTCAAGAGAAATAAAGTTGAATAAATATTTGCTCTGTGGCATCTACCGGAGAAATTCCTCCAGCAGGAAAACACACTGCAAATAAAGATACCCTATGCTGCTGGCTCTCCTTCCACCGCGGGATGGCTTGGCTTGGTTTTTGCCCCTTTGGGGCTCGCAGGCATCCTTGAAAATCAATCTTCACCACCGTGCCGTAGGCGGGGGA
Organism: Haliaeetus leucocephalus; assembly: GCF_000737465.1. Lineage (NCBI taxonomy): Eukaryota > Metazoa > Chordata > Aves > Accipitriformes > Accipitridae > Haliaeetus > Haliaeetus leucocephalus. The sequence continues at coordinate 3,224,017 of NW_010972709.1, read as the reverse complement.
CCCGTTCGGTTGATGGGAGCTGGGTCCCAGGGGAATCACTGGATGCCTGGAAGCAAAGCTGTGACCACCCAGCGCCCGGGGCTGCGTTTGGAGGAGGAGAACCGAGGGACATCAGGCAGGGCTGCTCAGATATAGGGCTGCTGCTGTGCAAAAAGCAACCCAGGAAGAGTCGTTAGGGCTCGAGCTAATTATAGTCTGTCTGGGTGGTGGTTGGAGGTTTATGAAATAGGAAGCGTTTTCTAGCTGCATGGCTGCTTTGCTCTGTAAGGAGGGTCTCGGTGACATGCAAAAGGGGCTGCACCTGCAGTGCCTGTTTCTTCTGAGCAGAAAGGCATGACAGGTCAGGAGAGCACAGGCTGGGCAGCGAGGAGCTGCCGCCGTCACGTGGCACCCAATTAAGTCAATTAGGTGGCTCCAGACAAGCTCCGGCCGGTGAGACGGGCATGGTCGCACGGATGGCACCAACGGCTGTGACTTCCTTAGGTTTAGATGTGCTTTGTTCCGACTCAGTTTGGTTATTTCCAGCACAGATTATCTCTACCTCCCTCATCAGGGAAGCCATTAGATTTAATTTGTTAACACTGGTAAAGCTCCGCTTCTCGGTTGGCTGGCGTTACCTACAAAAACTATTGTTTGATTTGTGATTATTCCTTAGTTTTTGAAAGGGAGTTTTAGTTTTTCCCCTTTGTACTAGTTGAGGTTTCTTCTGTAACCTTTGCTGTTGTTGTTTTGCACTGAGCAGAACATTGACTCATCAGCAGCCTCTGTGATAACTATAATTAGGAGAAAATGCATTTACAAAGCTCTTTCCTCTGATGCAAGCACATGATTGTCCTTGCAGAGAAATAATTCTTGCCATGCTTCCAGGTGGGTGTGGGCAGCTAGTGATTACATTTGACACTCTCATTATTTGAGTAGATTTTCCTAGCTGGATATGCTACCTACGGAGCAAGTGGTAGTCTGAAGCCGTCTTTATACTACCCACTTGTTTTGAGCATAAGTCTTTACTGATGCATTTAAACATACAGGAAAAGAATATGAATGCCTAGAATGGAGTAGTAATCAAAAAGAGCATTGAGATGGTGTCATATACCCAGGGACTTATTTAGTGCTTTTGAAAAAGAATAAAAATCAAGAAAAAAATATTCACTGAAGCTTTGTCAAAACATCAGCTGGGGAAGAGGCTTGTGGGGAGAACATCTCTGCTTGGCCATCCCTTCCCGCCGCTGTCCCTGAGCTGTGCTTTGACTGGTGTCTTGCTTTTTTGCAGGGAGCAACGTGACCCTTTGTGCCCTGCTCCCAGCCAGGTCGGACTTGTCGCCTGGATGACCCAGCACCGCTGGCCTGGCTACCTCTTCCCCACCACCCCCAAATCCCCTTGCGTGCCCCCAGTGCAGGGGCTGGGGGCTCGGGTGACTCTGCCTGCCTCATCGGGGCGAGAAAAAAGGCTGGGAGCTCACAGCATCCCCTCCTGTCCCTCTGCCCTGATGCCAGAGCTGCTCTGCAGCCTGCTCATTGCTTTTTTGGGTTTGATCCGTTAGCACCGAACTCTGCTCCCCCTGCCCGCGCCTTCCTTGGACACCGGCATTGCTGCGCATGGGTTTTGCTTTTCCTAGTTGCAAACGCTCGCTGGAGGGAACAGACCTTGGCAATATTATAAAGGGAAGTGGAGTAAAGACCAGTTGAGCTGCACAGGTCTTTTTCTCTTCGTCTTACACCTTGCAAGGCCAAGGAAGAACCGTCGATCTAATATCCCATTAAAATGCTGCTGTGCTCATCAGGATAACCGCTGGGAGAAGAGGCAGAGCTCAGCCCGGCTCCAGACAGTGAGAAAGCTCATAAATGTCTCCCTTCGCTTCAGGGGGAAAAGCACAATTTAGAAAACCGTCTTGGTGGCTAAATAATAGGAAATACCTACGCACATCGTAGGCTGCTGCGTTTTACTTCGTCACCTCAATTATTGCAGGTTCAATAGCTCAAATTAATCAGTGCCGTGCCGCTGTAGATAACAGGAGAGATTACAGCCCCGGACTGGCAACAGCCCATTTCTGCGGTTGCAGGAGCACTGGTTAGGCAGGCTCGGGTCGGTCGCTTATACCTGCAAGCATCTGATCTCGGATTGTCTTGAGACACCCTTTTGAGGGCTCTCCGTAACATTTTCCATCGACGGTTACCCCCCACCTGCCCTCTGCCTCCTGGGGGGGATTCGTGCCCCAAATCCCTGCCCGTATTGTCCCGCTGGGGTTGGTCTGATCCGGACACGCGGGGTCCAAGAGCTTTTGGTGGTGCTGTGCTTTGCTGTTGTGAGCTGAAGGCGGTGGAGTGGCTGCTGCCAGAGCTGGCTGGGGCAGGTGATTAAAAAAACAAATCACCTTTGGTTTTGCAGCAAATTAAGATAGGATTGCTGCATATCTTCCTCTCGGTGTAAGAGCAGGAGGGGCTCTGAGGGCGTTTATCAGCCAGTGCAAATGGCTGAGGCAGGTCAACCCTTGGTTACTTATTCCTCCAGCAAAGATACGTGAGGTTTTCTAGTTCCTGTGTTATTTTGTACATGTGCACAGTAAAGACGGTCCCGACCTTCAAAGCACCAACCGAAACACTTCCAGTTCCTCCTGCCAGAGGCTGGCACTGAGCTGCTTATCTGCCTTGTCGGGAAACTGCAATAAATGCACCTCCAGCGGGCACGGCTGCCCCGCGTGTTTTACTTTTCATTGTTCCTTGGCCTCCGTCTGTGACGGGCCATTTGACACATTTATAAATGGGTTTGTGCTGTGTGGGATTAACCTACGTTTATCATAATTCCAGTACAGAGAAGTAAATGCTCATTTCAATACAAAAAGTGACCCAGGTTGTTTCCCACGCAGAAGGAGGGTATGTTTAGTAGGGTGGAAAGCACGGAGGTCAGTGCCCTGGTACAGTGAATTCCCCAGTCATCTCTGGAGCAGAGAGAGTCTGTTTGCTCAGTGCCTTGTGCTCTGGCCTCTGGGCATAAAAATAACCAAATACAAATAACACAAATAATGAGTGTTCTTACTAAGCTTTTAGCTCCGTAAGCCACAGACAAAGGGGGACCCGGACTGATGTTAGCAGGGCTGCGGGAAGGCAGAGGAGTTTACCTACACCTGGGGCCTGAAGTTTGCAGCAAAACGTGGGTCTCTGCTCCAGAAGCACATTGCTGACTTGGAGCAGAGAAAATTGCCTTCCTATCGATTTCCAGCCTGTATCTTCTGCAGGAGCACTTTTCTTGGGGCTGAGTACTCATGTACCAACAAATATGTTCTGTTAATGTATTATTACTAATAGTATCTTAAACTTCTTATCAGGCCAAGCTGGATTATCTTGCTCCTCTCTCTGGGCTATTCAGCCCAGTCTTGTCTCTCACTAGAGAATTCCTCCACCTCCCTTCTATTTAGGAAGGCTTACACACAAGCCACCTCCCTTGGGGAACAGGTAGGAATGCCAAATAACAAATGTTTGCTACCAAGACGGTGTGTCTCATGCAAATGCTTCCAACCTCATGCACTGACCTTTCCTTTGTTATCCTTATCTTTTAAAGAGAACAGTTTCTAAAGCTTTTATTTGGGGAAAAAAGCAAACAACCCAGGTTTCCCCCCCACCTTTCCCTCCATCCACAGTCAGCGATGCCCGAGCAGCCTGTCCCACCTTGCAGCCTATGGACAGACGTTATTTTGCTGCTGGGGTCAAGCGGTGTTCGGGATGAAAGTTAGCATCGTTCATAAAAGTCACCAGATGCGATACGCTCTGTGTCAGAAGCCCTGTGCCACAGGGGGATTGTGCTGAGCTTTATTGTGTCGAGGCAGACTCAGCTTGCAAGCAAAGTCCTCGCCGTGCACGGATCTACCAGGCAGACCGTTCCATCTGCCCTTTCCCCGTCTCCTTCTCCATCCTTGCAGGCCCGAGTCCCGCGTCTGGAAGGTGATGTTGCTGCTGGGGACGTGCCTGCTGTACTGCGCCCGTGTCACCGTGCCCATCTGCGCCGTCGCCCTCAGCGCCCGCTTCGACTGGGACAAGAAGCAGTCGGGCATAGTGCTCAGCAGCTTCTTCTGGGGCTACTGCTTGACACAGATTATCGGAGGACATATCAGTGATCAGTACTGGCAATTATTCTTACGTTTTCCTCTGCTCGGGCTTTTTTCATGGCGCTTAGCTTCGTTTTGATCTCTCGGTTCCAGTCTCAACAGTGGCTGTGCCAAGTTTCACCCTGGGACAGAGATAGGGTGGGAGGGGGAAGCGTGTCCACGGGGAGAAGTTTTATGGGGCACTGCAGGTTGCTCTGAAAGCGGTTGAGGTCTCTCCATCAGCCTCACTCGGGGTCTATAGCTCTGATTCAGAAAGGACACGTGTAGTTTTGACTGCCCGATTAGATTCCTGGGTCTTGGAATTGCTGCTGGGCTTATTGGGCAGTATGCACAGAAGGACTTTGCACAGGCAAAATCCCCAGCAAACACAGGGAGTGTCTACACGATCGTTACTGCCCCGACAGTTCCTGCAGAGCAGCTGCCAGGAGAGACCTACAGTCATGGATGCTTAGACCAGCATTGGGTTTTTTTACCTGGAAACAGTGAAGAGCACTTTTATACCAGCATAATTTTTCTGATGGAGGTTGTTTTTAGCGCTGGTTCAGTAACTGGAATAAAAAAAGCAAACCCACAAGCTTACACGTTAAGCTGATGAAAGGAATAGTGGGTGTAAAGCAAACTTTATTTTAGAAAAGTGATAAATGCTGATGCTTATGCATAGTTCATAGCTGCTGCTCACTGGGAGTGTTATTTGTTCATTAACAAACAGCTTAATCCCAGCAGTGCCAGACAGCCATTTGGAAGGGTTTCTAGCTGCAATCACTAACCACAAGAAGAAAATATTTCCTTTTTGCAAGCAACACAGCTTTTTTCTGTTTGATCTGCATAGTCGATCTTCATTTTCAGTTCAGCACCTCCAGTTTTTCCACCCTATATTCTCACGCAATCTTTTCACAAGCAAGACCCCATCACCGTTTCCATCATGTTTGGGAAAACCAAGTGTCTCCATTTTATCATATCAATTAAGAAACAACTTCCCCAGGTAGCCGTAAGGAAAGATCTGAGTAATTACCTGCTCAAGTTCCTTTCCCCAGCCACCCTATTCTTAGCGAGGAGGGCTTTCCTATGAAATCTTTTGTGAGGAACACATGCCTGGAAGGAGGACATTATCCATGCAGCGCACTATGCTATTTAATTATGTTCCTTAATAGTTTGCAAGCAAACGCCTGCAAAAAACCAAATGTTAGCAGGCAGAGCTGATGCAAAAGAGCAGATGGAAGAGGAAACACAGCGCCTGGTTAAGAAAAGCAGAAGGGTGACAGCAGCTTGGGCTTCCCCTCCGTCAGAAGCTTGAGTGCATCAGCACGATGGCATCTCTGGGGCCGGTGCGTGCTGGAGTTGGACGGGCAGCACTGGTGCCCAGTGTCCCGGTGAGAGCAATGCTGGTGGCCAGCTGCTCGCTGCCGGCTCCCGGGGAGCAGGAGGTGGGAAGGGAGGAGGTCAGAGCTGCTCCCCAGAGGGCTAAAGGCTTTTGTAAGGTTTAGAAAACCTCAGAGAACAGGTTTGACTGAAAGGTTGCTCTTAAAAACAGGCTCAACTGGGAAAAGCGCTTGAGTCTTGACTGGGGGACTTTGCCCTTTCGCCCTCCCCTTGTTTTCGATAACGTGTTTTCTGTCTTGCAGAATAGGAGGTGAGAAAGTCCTCCTCCTCTCCGCATCAGCCTGGGGGTTCCTCACGGTCCTCACCCCTCTGCTCACCCACATCACTTCTGCCCATCTCGTTTTTATGACCTCCTCCAGGTTCCTCATGGGGTTGCTGCAAGGTGAGACCCCTGTCCTGCGCACGTGTCTGTGTGTCTGTCCGCCCAGGGGCTTCCTTGCAGGGGGGCTCATGTGCGGTAAATTCAGATGCAAGTCATGTGGTTTGCAGTGCGTGAGCCCTTCTCTTGCGTGTTCGAGCAAACCTCTGCCTCAAAACTGCCTCTGCATCCAGAACTTCCACGGGAAAAAAAAAAAAAAGTGACATTTCTAGAGAAAGTCGCTGACAAATCATTCCCCTGTAGAAATCTCTGTCAGGCAAGGGCTGCTGCCTTCTGAAATCATCACTGTTCCTGTTTGATTTTCCGCATTTTAAAACTCCTTCAAAGGACTTGGGGAAAATTAGTCCTTGCCAAAACTTTTGCATAATTTGGGATGATTTTCCTTCCCTCTTGCTGAGCTGCAGCACTGTTGAACCGTTGGGATAAGTGCATTGGCACTGATGGATTTACGGTCGCGGCGGTGACGGTGAAACAGGGGATTACGGAGAAGGCAGAAACAAAGCTTTCATGGCGATGGAGTCACTTATTTTCTTTTATATCCCTGTTTGGAATTCACCAAAGGTTTTGTTGCTTTGTCTCGGTGTTTTAACTCCTGCTGGATCTTTTAAATTTGCTTTTGATTTGCTCACGAGGGCACAGGAGCCTGACTGATCCCTGCCTTGCTCACAGGGGTGTATTTCCCATCCCTGGCCAGCCTGCTGTCCCAGAAGGTCCGGGAGAATGAGCGAGCCTTCACCTACAGCACAGTGGGGACCGGCTCCCAGTGTGGGTAAGTTCAAAAGGCTTTGAGCAGCGAGTGACAGTCTCTGGACATCATACGTGATGAAATGCCATTAAATAGTTGGAGGCAAAACTCGCAGCCCAAAGTACGTGTGGATTCCTGGGTCCTTGAGGATACCGGCTGCAGCTGAGGAAGCCTCAGGCAGTTGCTGTCGTGCACGTCAAGGATTTATGGGGGTTTTTTTTCTTTCTTTTCAAGCCAGACTTCGAAGAGTGTTTGCAACTTTTAAATTACGATGGGAAACAGCCTGCTCCAGCAGGAAGAGCAGGGGTCAGCCCAAGACTGGTCACCTGTCCTCTCTGATAGATGGGGATAATATAACTTCCCCATCTCTGCTAATCTCCACGAGAATTTCCTTTCTAAATGGAAGGGTTGCTTAAAAGCCAAATAGAAATATTACTGTGTTTAATCACTTAGTTTCCCAGTGTATTCATTTCTTTGGCTGGTCCATACATTCCCTGAGATACTTCCCTTAGTGGTTTCTCTACTGATGACTTTTTTAAGCACATTTAGTGACACGCAGCATCCTCCCCGGGGAGCATCTCCCGTTGACGCGTGCAGCCCAAACGCTCTTAGCCAGACCTGTAAATCCGAGTGGGGTTTCCCTTGCAGGACGCTGGTGATCGGCGGTGCGGGGTCTCTTCTCCTGGACTGGTACGGCTGGGAGAGCGTTTTCTATTTCTCCGGTTTGCTCACTTTGCTCTGGGTTTACTGCACCTGCAAGTACCTCCTGAATGAGAAAGGTAAGTCCAGCCGCCTGCATCCCTCGGGCTGCCAGCACTCCTGAGGCTGCGGGACCCGAGTGGTGCCTCTCCGCTATTTTCTACAAATCCTCCGTGTTTCTAAGGTTTTACACAAAGACCTTTTGTTCAGATGTCTTCTCTAACACACGCTGTGTCTCACCCAAGATGCTAAACCCAGAAACAAGGTTTTGAGCTCTTGCGTTGCTGATTTCCTATTTCAAGTCCCACGCTGGATTATATTGCTGTCGAGAGCCTGATCTGACTCCTCAGTACTCTTAAGCACCAGTGAAAACACCAAACAGAGCATGATCTTCAAAGTGGATTAAGCTAAAGCAGGGCAAGATACTTATTACAAACTAAGAACATCTACACATAGAGCTTTTAAAAACCAGTTAATCCGGAATATCTCTTCCCAAATAACTGTCTGGGAGTAATTCCACACATGGGGAAACCATTAGACCTGGCTACAGCATTATTAGTGTGAGCGTGGCATGTAGAAGCCCAGCTCATCAGGAGGCAGGCGTGTGCCTGGTGCTAGACAAAATCCAAACCTGGTCTTTGCCCAAGAGGTTTTTGTTTCAATATAACAAGAGATATAACAAATGGGGGAAGGTGGCTGGATGGGGAAGTGTGTGGATGCAGTGGAAAAATTTTGGTCAACAGAACAAGGTGTTTTCATGAGCCTTCAATGGTGGTGTAGCCAAAAAACAAGGGTTAGAAGGAGATTAAAGGTGGTTGTATAGTGGGCTCCCAGGGCTCCCTCCAGCTGCACAGAAAATTACTGATCAAAGCTGTCCTTTGTATGTTTTCTTCCCTGCAGAACTCATCATCCCCATAGACTATTTAATGAGAAGCCTCTCGATATCCAAGCAGACCAAAGTTCCCTGGAAGCAGCTGTTTAAGAAGGCGCCGATATGGTAGGCAGCTGTGGTGGCCTCGAGCACTGGCAGGGCTGGGAGAGCACCCTGCTTCCAAGGGCTTCTTGTCCTCTCTGTGCTTATTTCTTCTGCCTATGTGTTTGCCCACTTATTTGTTGGGAAATATTACTGGGTTTTCTAATCCCTTCTGTATAAAGAACTAAAAAGGTAAGCTTGACTAATGGCAGTTTATGTTCTGTCCGGAGGAATGTCAGGCTTGAATGTTACTGGCAAATCTTTCTCCTTCACAGGCTGTTCCCTGGATGAGTTGTGTGCTCCTCCGGAGTGATGTTCTCCACTGGGCTTGTTAGAAATGCTGCTTGTAAAGGGCTCCTAAGAAGTGCTGCTCAGAGGCACTGGGTGGCACAGGCTGTGTTCTCCTTGCTGGCAAAACATCTTTTTAATAGCCATAGGATATTTTAATAGCCATAGGATATTTTAATAGCCATAGGAACAGCCATAGGATGCTGCATTTGGTACTGAAGCTCATCCAAGCATGTTCCCAAGTGCCGTTTAAAGACGAGGCGGAGGGCGATGGGGCCGCGGGGCAGCAAGCCCATTCCTGCCTTGAATAACCATGGAGCATCTGCTGATAACAAATCCCTAGAAAACCCTAAACAACACCTCTTGGAGCGGGACAGCTCTTGCAGCGCTCGAAGGGACTGGTGGGAAATGCACTCGCACAATTACCGCTGCAATTAACCTCGCCTGAACCCAGGGGCTGACGTCAGGCGCCCGCCCGGGCGCTGTGCGGTGAGGGCAGCGAAGGAACGAGCGGTGCTGCAAGGTGGCAAGCCAAAAAGGAGTAGTTACCTGTGAAAAAAATCTCAGGAATTGTAGCACTGTGAGGGATTTATTTATAGACCAGGAACTGAAATACCGGGTTGCTCGAGTGCCCGTTTCCCACCCCGTGTGACATGTCACTCCTGATTATTTCCTCTCCGCTGTGTATTTTCAGGGCTGTCATCATCGCTCAGCTTTCTACGGCCAGCACGTTTTTCACTCTCCTCTCCTGGCTGCCGACGTTCTTTAAGGAGACTTTCCCCGAGTCAAAGGTAAGTTGGCTCTGAGACACAGGCATTGCCGGTCCCTGCGCAAACGAGGTTGTGCTGGGTACCTGCCGGAACGGGTTGGTTAGGGAGGATGATGATGGCAGAGGGATTTGGTGAGAGCAGGCTGGGAGGCAAGAGGAGGCGGGAGGTTTCCCTGTGGGGTTGGGAGCCATTACCCCCCTGCACAGATATTTGGAGATGCAAGCATCCTCCCTCCAGGTAGGCAGAGAGAGGCTGGTTTCTAGTTGCTTGTTTAGGGATGCCGAAGTGAGGCAGAGCTGGGGAACCTTCCAGGCAGGGAAGAGGGGCTTATATGTGGTTTTCAGACTGCTTTTCTTCCGAGGAAAGGATGGTTTTCAAACGGCACAGAGCTCATGACATTATGCTGTTGCAAATGACCACCATTCACTCCTGGGTTTTCACGGGGTTTTTAACTGTACTGACATTGTCTAGCTCAGACCTGCCAGCGAAAACGATAATTACCATTAATGACATGTACTTCAAAAATACTGCCAAAGCTACCCTCTCCTCAGTACAAATGGTGTTCCCATTTTTCAGAAACCTAGGCAATACTCATCTGGGCTGAAAGCTGGTATTTTGATCTTGTTCTCAGAAACTCAGACAATCTTTTCCACGATGGGTCTATTAGGTTTTTAGAATTTCCAGAGCTGCTTACAAATGCCTTTTCATATGGCATGTGTAAGGCGCTTTATGGCATACTCGATATTTATATTAAAATCATGTATTAAACCAGCAAACATATTGTTGTGACAAGATCTGTGCACCTCGAGTAATGTGCTTGTGCAGCAGTAATTTACCATCTGTTAAGCATTATATCATGGTGCCCTTACGTAAGATGCTCTATATAGCATTCCTGCATCTGATAATCACTTTATACATCTCAATAAAAGGGGGCTTGAGGAAGCTTGATTTTAAAGGATGGACGATAATCCTTAATGTGGGAAACCTGTGGCACCTACTGGTCAAAGTCCCTTTCTGCAGGTGAGCTGCCTTCACCAGCTGCCTGCAGCCCACCTGGATGGATGGATGGATGGATGGATGGATGGATGGATGGATGGATGTGATGGAGGGTTTTGGCTGACGCTGCTCAGGGCGATGGGCTGTAGAGATGGACAAAGGTGTTTCAGTGTTTTGGGATTGACTTGCTGAGCAAGCCCAGCTGGTGTTAACAGACACCAGAGACATCACCCCACAGGCCCTCGGGGGTAACATTTCCAAAAGCGACCAAGACCCAAAGTTTCAAAGCCACTGAAAGATGGACCCTGGTACGATTTCCAGGAGCAGCTGAAACAGGATTTTTCAAAACCAAGATTATTTGGCCCTCCCACGCATCCTGAAGCCAGGCGAGGAAGGGAGGGATGCCTCCACGGGGTGACGGGCTCGGAGCAAAGGGGGAGATGCGGGGGACGACGGATGGATGGATCAGTAGGTTCAACCAGCTGAGATGAAGCCCAGCCCAACCCGCGCTGGATTTCAGCTCCTCGTGGGATCTGGGCACCAAAACGCATCTGAGCAGCTGTAATCCAGATGACCAGTAATCATCTGTGATTACAACTGTAGCAAGCTCGCTTAATTGAAAATAGGCCGAAGTATGTTGCTACCCATAATGTTACCTAATCCTGGCATTAGAAAATCCAGCTATGTTCCCTCAGCTTCACAGTAACGCTGCTAATGAGGTTGAAGCTGATGTCGGAAATTTTGCCGGCAGCTTTACTGATGACCCACAGGGCAGAGTAAAATCTACAGCTTGCTTTCCAGGGCTCTGTGGCTCTCTGCCACATCACCTTGCTGAACAGTAAACTTTGCCACGTTTAATCCCTCTTTCCCAGAGCAGACAGAGCTTTCTGCCTCTCCCCTGGACGCAGGGTCACCGGGGCAGAAGGAAAGACAACAAACTTATGAATGCTACAGCCCCGTGATGTGCCTGCCGCCTTACAGACTTGGGAGTGATGCAGGGTGTAACTGGGAGCTTGCTGGGCACAGGGGGTAGAGATCCTGCAAGAAGTCCTGATCGCTTCATTTTTTTTTTTTTTCCTTTCTACAGCTATCACAGACTATCAGATAGAATATTTGCAAACAAACTGAGCTCTGACAGCAAACCTCTCTTGATTTTTGCTCCCTTTCAGGGTTGGGTGTTTAATGTAGTCCCCTGGCTGGTTGCAATTCCTACAAGCTTGTTCAGTGGATTTCTGTCTGATCATTTAATCAACCAGGGTAAGAGCTCTTTTGGCTTTTCCTCAGCTCTTATTTTATGTGATGGGGAAGGAGGACCTGGGTGGGAGGAGGTGGGTTTGTTGGTAGGGAGAAGACCCAGCAAATAGACAACCTGAGGTTCTGATATTAAAGCAGAATAAACACTCCAGGGTCCAAATCCCATCCATGTGTTTGGATGTCAGTTTGATCTCAGTCGCAATATCCACGTGGAGATGAAATCTGGCCATCTGAAATCCTCTTACCATGTGGTCTCCTGGCTGGAGAACAAGGGAGCCTGGTGAGCTGTGCTTAACTGCAACTCTCCCTTTCTCTTCCAGGGTACAAAACCATCACCATTCGTAAGTTCATGCAGGTAAGAGAGCTGAAGCCACGGGAGAGACACCCGAGTTACCTGCTGACCTCTGCTTACATGGCAGATTAGACCTCTTATGGAGCTGGGATCATGGTTATAGGCGGAAAGAGGAAAGGTTTTCTAGCTGTGCAGATCGATCGGTGGTCAGTGCGTATGGGAAATGAAATCCAGAGCAAAGCCCTGGCAGAGGAACAGAGCGTGGTCCAACGGTAACACTGAGCACAGAGATTCGTGAGTGCTCCGGAGAGGTTTTCTTTCACAGGCAAAGGCCAACCGTACGCTGTCTTTCTAAATGACCCCTTAGATACTGAGGAAATAGCAATACAAGGATGAACAGAAATAGAAGTGCTGGGTGAGAGCACAGCGTATCCTCTGCTCCGCAGCACCGCATCCCTCTGGACAGACCTCTGACACAGAAAGGCAGGACACAGGGAAAAAAAAGGCTTGAGAAGCACCTGGTGCACACAAGCCCTTGCCATCGTAAAAGGGAACAGTTTGTCCATGAAAGGAGTTGCTTTCTTCCTTAAAGAAAATGTGCTGTGCTATTTAATTTTCCCTTTCTTCCAGGTCATTGGCTCCGGCGTCTCAAGCGTTTTTGCTCTGTGCCTGGGCCAGACCTCCAGTTTTTGCAAAGCGATAGTGTTTGCCTCTGCCTCTGTCGGACTTCAGACCTTTAACCACAGGTAACGAGAGTGATAACGACAGTAGCTGTGGCCCTTAGCTCTTACCCCATGCTTGGCATTCCGGGGTCTCAGAGGAGGCTGCCACTTGGAGTTGAATCCTTTTCCTCCTGGTATTCTCCCGTGCTGCTTCACTCTCGGCCTCTTTCCTCCTTTCTCCTGACAGTGCCATTTATTGTCTAGGAGCCCTTCCTTTCGTTTGGCAAACTAAACTGTGTAAATGATGAAAAAGCAATCGCGCTCCGTTAAAACTGCCATTTTCCCCTCTCTGTTTCTCACTAGTGGCATTTCAGTAAACGTACAGGATCTGGCCCCCTCGTGTGCCGGCTTGCTGTTCGGTAAGGATTCTGGTGGGGTTTCTGTTGTGCTGGAAAATGGTGTGTACGGGAGGGGACACGGTCATCAGCATTAAAGTCTGAGCAGGAGTATTTCTGTGCAATGTCTACTCCGTATTTGCAACCTCAGCGTCCTTCTGTGATATATGTGCCATTGCTGGGGGCAGGTAACTGCACCAACACGCCTTTCAATTTGCCAAATGCTTACCTGCACGGCGGGCTGGGGATGAGGATGAGTGTGGGTTATCCCAGCCATGAGCAAGGGGTTTTGCTGAGCTGGGGGTCGGGCGGGAGCCTGGCAGAAGCCGCTCCTGTCTGCGGGTTTTGAATATGCAATTTCTTGCTTTTCTTTACAGGTGTTGGGAATACAGGTGGAGCCCTCCTAGGTAAGGTATCCTCCTGCAGCTCATCCTTTCCTGGGAATCCTCTCCTCGCAAGCGGGCAGGATCCCGCATTTCTTTGCATTTCTTTCTCTTTTTTCCTGCCCCAGGTGTCATCTGCGTGTACTTGGCTGGCTACTTGATTGAAACGACTGGCTCCTGGATTTCTGTTTTCAATCTGGTGGCTGCCGTTAACAGCATTGGCCTCTGTGCATTCCTCGTGTTTGGAGAGGCCCAGAGGGTGGACACAGACTCTGCATACGTGGACCTCTAGAGAGGAGTCCAGCAAGCAGCCAAAGGACAGGAGAGTGTCACGTCTATGTGTCATTGTCGCACAAGTGCCAAAGAACATTTTTTTTTTTTTAGGTGTTAAAGAGGAAAAAAAATATACTGAGACCAAGTATATAATGGGTCTGGGTGAAACCCATGGGAGAGAAGAAATTTAGCATTCATTTTTTGCTCAGGGCATAGCTGATGGCCAGCAGAGCCGTCCAGCTCAACATCTCCAGTGAGGATACGGCCCAGGAGACCAGTTTGCCCCAATCCGTGTCCAGTGGACAAATATCCATGGGGCCAAAGCAGCTTACCCGGCTTGTCTCCGAAGGCTGCTGCGGTTTGCATGCTCTGCCCTGGAGGGTGCCCGGCTCTTGGGCTGCCACTCAACACGTGTCCTCTGAACGACATGAAAGGAATAACCCAAACAAACGTACCTCTGACCTTAACCCTCCCTCGCGTGCCTTCATTTTGCAATCTGCTTGACAGGTACGAGCCAGGCGTACAGGAGAAGGGGTTGTGAGATGAAGTCGAGGCTTCCCTTCAGGGGAAGCCTTCTGGCTGGATGACTACTGTGGACCCAGGGGCAGGAGGTTGCATCAAGACTGCCTTCCCCGCGCTCCAGCTGAGCCGGGAACGCTGCAGACCAGACCGCTCAAACCAGCTGAGCCCACTTTGCTCAAGGGCTCCCTCCTTTCCGAGTCGTTTTATTCCAGCCCTGAGCCACGGCAGACCACCTCCGACGTGAGAGCGAAGCTGCAATCACCCGTGGTCAGGCTTAGCTGGGCTGACCTCGCGGTGGAGGGGCAGCCAAGGAATCCCCCGGGAGCTGTTTTGCCATATGCTGTGAATGTATAGGAAGAACAGGTCGTGTTCTGTGCTATGGATCTATACTCCCAAATGCTTTCTGCTTGATCAGATGTGTTCTCCACGTGCCCTCGAAAGGGTGCGGGAGACTTTCCAAAGAGCCTGCAACGGGCAGGTTTTGTTTCTACATGAAGCGTAAAGCAAATTTCTCCATTGGGGATCCATAGTACTGGATGTGGATCCCTGCGGTTCCCCGTGTCAGAGGGAAATGCTCGGCTGTACACGCCTCTGAGCCTGAATGTCTTAAGTTATTTATAAATATTTTTAAATTTAAGTACCAAATTCTATATTTTATGTACTTGAGGCCTGATTCTGCATGCTTATTTTGAGTGGTACTCCCACCAAACCCCACAGTATTTCTGGAAGGGAAGGATTTACCAGCCTACAGTTTCCGGTTTTGTAGGATCTATTTTAAATGTGACATTTCATATTAAAGCAATTCATTGCTTTTCCTCCCACCCCTTGCTCGCAGCCTGAAGGGATCTCTTTGATTTCTCTCGTGCTTACCAGAAAACTTCACTTGAGACTTGGGAGCAGATTTCCCAAGGGACCTCGCTGTGCAGGAAAGCTGTAGGTTCAGATTCATCGTCCTTAAAAAAAATAATTATCCCCTGCTTCTCCTTTTGTTTTAGCTGACTTTCTTCTTGGAAGATATGTTGGAGCCATGTTAAGTTTCTGAATAGCTGGGTTTATAGTGAAAATACTGACAGCCTTTTAATTGCAGAGTCACTAACGGGTGCCACCAACCTAAGCTGAGGTACTTTTTGGGGATATTAAGAGATAAAGATGCAACTGCCTGATGTCTTTGCAAGAGAATATAGGATCAGTGTGGCCTGATTGGGGGCCAGAGAGATAAGAAAGTTTTTTTTTCTCCTTCTGTGCTTTTTTTCTCTAAAAGCCTGGTTGCTACCATAGGTACAACCCTGTATCTGGGGTGGTGCAGTGCTGCAGAGCCAGGACACATGAGCACTGCCGGGAAGCTTCTCAAAATCGGGTGGTAAAATGGGGAGGGCACACAGAGCAAATGCAAACCAGGCTTGCCAAAGAGGCCTAAGGCTGTGCAGACATCTCTGCCAGCCTTGTCCCTTGTCCAGTCTGAGCAGATTGTTTGCATGGCCTTTTCTATAGCGACATAAGAAAAAAAAAGGTGGGTTTTGTTATGGGTTTTTTGACATCTTCCCTGAGTGTTCGGTGTTGTGGGTCAGGAGCACAAGGAGTGAATTCTGGTTCTCTGTGCTGGATGCACCATTTCACGTGGAAATGTTGATGAGTTTGAATCACTTGCATTTGAACCAGGCGGCTTGGCCACCCCTTGGCTCTGCAAGCTGGGAAATTTGGAACTAAGAATTTCAAAGGAAAGTCAATGTTGCTGGCTGTGCCTTCTTTGTAAATCCAGTTAACACTTTGGTGGGCTGTCCAGATTATCTGTCTCTGTAAACTGGTTAATAAGTTAAATATTTGAAATACACTTGAGGCTTAGGTTTCATTATGTTCGTACCTCTTTGGCGAAGTATTGAAACCATTTTACATAGCTGTACTGTTATATGTTTAAGCAACCTTGCCAAAGCTTGCTGTCTGAGAGTTTTTGTTATGGAAGGACCTAAAAAAAAATAAAGGCAGCAAATCATTTGCACACTGTCTGATTTTCCGTTGAATGCAGAGGTGCTAATTTGTGTGATCAGTAAGGGACAGAGCTCATCTGTGTTTAATGTGATTAACTCCTTAGGGCTGGTGGGAGAGGATGGGGAGGCTATGCTGGCAGAATATCTGGGCTGGTAGATTTTCACAGCAACCTTGTGTCTACTCATACCTCAGCCCTCAGAGTGTATCCAGCTCCATCTTCTTCCCACTTCTTTTGGAAAAAATGACCGACAAGCTGTCTTCAGCAGAGCTGTGGTCAGTACAGCACCAGGAGACATGCTCCAGAAGCGGTTCTTCGAGTAAAAACACAAATGAAGCAAGTCTTCGGTTAGGTGGGATGTACCCCCGCAGCCAGACCACCTTCCACCTGGAGACTGCTTAAAAAAAAAAAGACATTGCCAACGGTTTTGCATCCTCGCTGAGAGGTTCGAAGAGATGCCAACAGAGGGAGCTGTAAGATTTGGGATGTGGCAGCTCCTGGCCGGCCGAGAGCTGCTCAGCCTGGCCCTGGCACAGCTGGCACAGCTGGCACAGATGCTGTGGCTGGTTTGGCTGGCACAGCTGGCACAGCTGGGCAGCCAGCAGAGCCTGTCCCCACCGAGGAGCAGCCCTGGCTGGTGGTTCTCACCGCCGGAGCCCGTGCTGGGGAGTCCCAGGACCTGCTGTGCCAGCATTCGCTTTCCCTCTTCATTTGGCAATTTTTCAGCTAGTAAGGGGAAGGGGGGAGCAAAAGTTTGGGAAGGCGTTTTAAGAGGAGAAATAGCCACTAAAGGAACTTTAAAACCTCATCTGTAGGGTCATGTAATCAAGAAAATATCTTTAAGGACTGCAGAGTTCCCTAATTTTCTCCTCGATGTGCTCAGAAAAAAACCAGCATGAAACTTTGTGGTATGAAAATCTATCAGAATGCAAGTTATCCTCAACTTTTCCTGTCCTTTTACTCCTCTTATAAAGGTATAGACAACCTCTGACATACACACTTGAGCTACTTTGACCTGTAAAGCTCTAAGAAGCCACAGACCCACCTAAAACCCTGCCCTGTTCTTCATGGCATCCTGCATCTGTGTAAAGCCTAAGAGAAAAGAACGAGCTCTGCCACATTCCTTAAATTGTCTGGGTCCCAGGGCTACCCTGCCTGTCAGGCTGGATCCCAGTTTTCCAGCCTGCCCTGAGCCAGCAGGGACATGGGGACGGTGCGAAAGGGACTGGGAATCTGGGACTGGGCTTAAAGGCTGATTAATCACAGGTATATTGTATTGCTGCTGTGGGTTGGGATTGATGGGTCGGTTTGTATTTAAATTGTTTGGGGCATATTCAATAGTTGGCTCTAGAGCATTGGAAGGATCCTGTTTTATTGCAGTTTGCATAACACTAAATCAATAAACACATTCAAGCAGATGGAAAGCAAAACACAGGAGAAAAATAGCACTGTTTGGAGGAGAAAAGAAATAGCAAAGAGCACTTCTCGCTGATACTTTTGCCTTGAAAACACAAGCAGATGCTCTCACAGCAGAGACCTGATCTAACATCCACCTGCCAGCTCCCCAGGGCTGGGACATGCCCCAAAGACACCACCATTCTGCAAAGGGCACCCAGCACCGTAACAAGCAAAATATCACCATTTATTGCAGCCGTGACCTACTGCATGGCACGTAATGAGGAATTTTCCATTTCAAACTTTAATGCAATAATTAAGATGTCCATTAATGTCTTTACAGTTTGACTGCTTGTAATTAAAAATGGGGGTGGCGGGGGGGGGGCAATGGCAGGGAGTTGCAGTCCAGGGCATCAAGCTTCCGCCGGCACCTTTAAGTGCTCTCCCCTTTTTTCTTCCCTGTTTTGTTTTTTTCTTCAAAATAATTTTCCTGCTTTTGTTTGTAACTGTCCTCAGGGCAGGTGGCCTGAAAAACAGTCTTAGCTCCCACAGGTACAACCTGGTTTTAAAAGGGAGCTTTTCCCCTCTACCAAAACACCTCCAAAACACCAGTGGTGCTCCTGGGCTGCAGTTTTTGGGGGTCCCATCTGACAGCCCCGCAGCAGTGCTGGGTACACAGCGTGAGCCAGAACAGCCAAGCTCCATCAGCAAAGAGTTACAGGAATAACCCAAAAGCACAGCGTGACCGTCAGCCGCAGGAAAGGTAACTGGAGTTTTATGCTCCAGTTGGTTTCCAGACTGGTATAACTCCCTGCTTACACAGTTCCCAGTGCAGGATTAAGAGTGGGGTAGGTTTTAATCCAATCATGAAAAGAGAAGAAACCCCCATATAAACCCACATTTTCCAAAGGGTCTCTGCTCCTGGGAGGCTAAAGTCCCATTATCCAGTAATAGGATTTGGCCTCCTAAAGCAGGACTGAAATACTTGTAAAATTTTGTTCCCAATTCACCAGATTTTTGCAAAGGATTAACAAAAATTAATGATTTGACTAAGGAAGTAGCTGCCAGAAAAGCTTTGGCTGATCCCTTGAATCTCTTCCCAAATTGCTTTCCCCTGCTCTGTACAACTACCAATTTACTGGTGACTTGCTCTTGTTCTTCCAAACACAGCGCTGGGCGCGATCTCCTGGCACTTTGGCATTAATTATTCTCTCATAAATTGTTTTTAATTTCAGCTCCAAAGGAAAAAAAAAAAAAAATCCCACTTCCATGGGAGACAATGGAAAGGTACACATGTAGCAATTATCGGTAGGATTTTACACAAAGAATTAGCAACCTACTCGCGCATGTCCTGCATTCTCATTAAAGGCAAACCATTTGTGGTTGACAAGGGATTTTCCTGTGCAACCATTTAGGCTCGTTGCAGCTGCTAAATTCCTTTCATGTCGGGGTTTTTTTTCCCCTCTCCTACCGAGTCTCATAAAACCCCACTCATTTAGAATCTCTTCTGTGTACCTGCGTGAGTTACAAGTGAGGTGGATGCTTTCATGAGACTCATCCTTGGCCCTTCAGATACCCGGAGCTGGTGTGAACCTTGGCTGGTCACGGATTCCTTTCTATGTTTTTGCTCTTATTTTGCCCCAAATGAGACAAGCGATGGCTCGTGCCTGTAAACCCGGTGTCACAAGTTTCCTGGCTGCAGTCGCCTTCCTTGTAAAACCTTGTGGTTTTGCTGCTGCAACCAACCTGCTCCTCAGTGCATGCAGCTCCGCTCTGTCTCCTCCAGCATCCTCCCTCCGGCTCCTCCATCCCGTGGTCCAGCCTTCTCCCAGCCCCACTCCACAAGCCCATTTAGCAGGTTTGGGGGAGCAGACAAGGTCCCCACATGCCCCCAGGCTCACGGGAGGGAGGATGTGCCCTCTTCTTCTGCACCCCAGACCCTGATTATTTACTGGTTATTTAGCAAAGTAAACCCCCTAAACAAATAGTATTATCAGCAAGAGCATAATCAGATATCAGAAAGGAGGTCTTCAGATGAGTAATTTATCGTGATCTGGTTTATTTCATTTTATCTCAGCAATCTTGGGCACAATTGTGCTTTGAAAAGGGCTGGAGGCTTCAGTTCCCACCGCAGGAACCACCTGGACCAGCGAGAGCTCAGCGTAAAACCTCCGTCCCTGCAATTTCATTTTACAGAAATCTCTAAGTAGGACATGCACTGCAACAAAGTGGGTGACCTAAGAAATGTTTGCACAGCCCTGGGCTGTCCTTCCAGGAAAGCCAAGGCCTGTGGGAGATGGGCTGTTCTGCACCTGGACAAAAAGGTTTGGATCCAGGGACCATGACAAACCTTTTCAAAGGGGTACCTGTTTTCTGGGGATTTTGTGCCTGGACTCAGCTGGGAGCAGAAAATTAAAAATGAACTGATTTCTTAGTTAAATGATGCATTTTTCAGGATTAAAAACTATGGGGAAATTTTGATTGACCTCCAAATCAGACTTTTTTCCTGTCTTATGGCTCCACGGCAAGCTAAGTGAAAAGCTTTAGCCTTCATGTTGCCAGACTCTGGATGCAGCTCTTCACCCTTTGAGCTCTGTCAGATGCCAAGATGTCTCAGTACCCTCAAATAATTTCAATATTTTCAGAAATGCACTGTGTAATTTTGACTGGAATTAGGATAAAATTGCTGAAATCCAGAAACAGAGACAGAGACTTGAGATGGACAAACTCTTCCTGGCAAGTTTTGGAAATCTTTCATAATAGCTTAGGGTTGAAAAATGGGAACTGTTTGGGAGAGCTAAAAGATAAACATGCCTGGAACCAGCTGTATTTTAAAGGGTTTAGGATAGAAATCATGCCTGAAAGAGCATCACTAAGATGTATTACCCACAGGTTTAAAGGATATGGATAAAGCTGTTCAGGATGGAAACTGAACCACATTCACTGTTGCTTCAAAACCAGATATGCTAATACACATGCAATTATATGCCGAATTTGCTGTGGTAGTTAGCCTGGCTGAGACCTGCCTGTGTGGGTTGTATCTGCATGCACTGTCGCAGTAAAACACACCGAGTAGACATGTGAAAATCTGACTTGCAAATGTAACACCAAGGTAATGCAATTTGGGGTATTACTGGTTGGTTTTGCTGTTCAGATTGGGAGGGGGCTAAGTCTGACAGCTCAAATAAGGCATCTGCCTCCAGGAGTGCCCCAGATCACTGGAAACCGAGAGGGGTTTTGCATTAGCACCTACCCTTTTCTGGCAGGTTTAATGCAGAGCCAAAAACTAGAGCATGAGTAAGAAACGGCATATTTTGGCGTTGCTCAGGGCTTCGGTGTTTGTAGGTGAATCTTCACCACTGGGCTGGTGAGAACATGTCACCGCTCTCAGTAAAGGCACTGTTTTATCTCTTTTCCTTAAATGCAGTGCCAATTTTTATCCTCTTCTGATGGGGTCTGTTCATCCTCTCCCTCCTCCTCCTCCTTGGAGATTTCTGGATTAAAGAATAAAGCACTGAATTGATTTCCTGAACGTGCATTAGAGAGGATTATTCCAGGAGATTCATCTGTGTTTGGTGGATTAATTTCCAGGGAAGGGCATCTCCGATCTCAGCCAATACTTCTCCCAACATATCCCAAAACATTTTTTTCTTTTGCAGGCAAGCAGGAGCATCTCTGCCTGGCAAAAGACAGACAACAGAAGTTCACAGCACTGGCACAAATGCTTCAGTATCTGTTGCAACCCCAGCATTTCCCATATAAATATATGAAAGGTGATTTGTGTGAATTCTGCCTTTTCTTTACTCTGCTAATAATAAAGAATAAAACCAGACACATGTCAGGCAGACACAGAAGTCGCTACCAGCACCAGGGAAGTCAGGTGCAAATCTCTGTGTAGCATCACTTGCCACCGACAGCATCCTCTGAGAGAGGGGCACAGCATTCAAACGAAATAGGGGCCTGTCCAGTTAATCAATTTGTCCTCCATACCCTGCACAAACATAGCAGATCAAGGGCCTATTATGTTATAAGAGCAATCTGTGAAGCCTTTATAGCAATGCGTGGCTCTGAATTATGCTTCGGAGGTTAACAACTAAAGTAGGGCTAAAGCTCCCTCCCTCCTGGTCTGTCTTGCACGTGGAGGAGACACTGTGTATAATCGAGCAGAAGAGGCAAAACCTCTTCCCAGGAGAGGTGGAGGCGAGTCAGCCCCAAACCCTAATTGAGACCTCGGAGACCAGCCTTTAGATGTCAAGCAGCCGGATAAAAAATGATTGCTTCTCAGTCATGCTTGGACAGATCAGCTGGGCTCCCCTTGACCTCGGCTTTAGCAGGGCTCGGTCTGGTAATGGCCGTAAGGAAAAAGAAGAAAGGAACAAAACCCCCAGATTTTAGCAGGAGGGGGGCAAAAGAAAGCATTCAGAAGGACTGCCTATCCATCCCTGGAAATTTTCTTCTAGGTATCGACTGCTTTATCTGCTTGTACTCTTGCATGGTCCAAGGTTTGCAAGCAACACTGTTGTTAAGGCAGAGTAAGGGTTAGAAAGCAAGCTAGGGACTAGCGCCCGCAGGATGGCAGGTAAAATTGTCCTGCCCTATCGTCAGCACATCTGGCAGCTGCTTCAGAGGAGGAAAGGTTCTTCGCTTTTACACTGCCCTCCAAACCGATGAAGGCACTTGAGTGTTGTAGCCACACTCTTCTGAGAGTCTGAAACACTTGGTTTCGAGAGCTGGTTTGATTTCTTGCTTCTAGACCCAGTATAGGACCAGAGCAAGAAATTCCCAAATATCAGAGAAAATCATCTACGTGTCTGTAAGAATGGGGAAGGAAACAGGGCCATTGCCTGGCTCTGTAAGGTGGGTGGGAAAACCTGGCAGCAGCTGAAGGGTCATGCTAGAAGGAAGGATGGATCTTCATTCACCCAAGATGGATACCGGCATTTGGAGCAGGAGATGGGAACGGGGAATTTTAACTCCTGACCTGCTCTGAAGAAGCAAAGAGCTGGCCCAGAGGCTGGGATTGTGGTGAGGGTGGGAAGGTGGTCGGTGTGGGAAAGTCACAGTGGAGAGTACACCTTACCCCTCCTCGCAAAGCATTTATCTCCCTGCTTTCATCTGGCTCTCAGGGATGATGTTTATCAGGCAGAGGTTTCTACCCAGGGCCTCCAGGCACAGGTGACATCAGGCCTCTTAGATACTCCAGATGGAGCAAAGCAAGAATCTGAAGTGCAAGGGCAAAATAACTCGTTGACATTTTGTCCATCTCCTGAGCAGCATCATCCCAGCAGCTGCATCCGCATCCCCGCAGCTCCGCCGAGGGACGGCCCTTTGTGCGGCGCACACAAAATTTCCTTGGCAAAAGCGTGGATCCCTCCACCCACGGCTCATAAACCACATGGTCTCACAACTCTTTCGATACCGTTACCCAACTACAAACATAGCAAATGGATATGCATTTTCTTAAAGCCACTGGGAATTTGGAGGAAAAATTTTTCCAGCTGATGCTCAGCACTGGGCGGTAAGGGCATTACCCCATGTGCTACAGCTCTAGCTGGGATGCTGAAATGCAGAAACATGACCTGACACAAAGAATAAACACAAACCACATGATTTATTTATTTATTAGTCCCCTCACATGATGTGCCGTTAGCTAATGCCTCAGCAATGCGTTACCAACAGGCAACATAACGAGTATTGTCTTGCTTGGCTTCAGATAGAAACTTCAAGTTGAGACATGGATTGAAACATCTCTTTGTGGTCCCTCTTGCTTTCCTCCTTTTTTTCCACAGGAATTAGAAGAAACTCCATCTCCCTTCCCTGTCACCATAGCAGAAGTATCCCACACCAGGTCACCGTCTTTTTTGCTTTCTGTAACAAATCATACGAGACTTCTCTGTACCTCTATATACCGAAACAGTAGGGATAGTTGGACAATATCTTCCTTTTCTCCCAATTTCTAGTTTTCTGTAATTAATGTTTTCTCTCTAGAAGGTTCCACCCCCCCTCCCCAAGGTCTGCCGGAAAAAAGCAGCTCTTAAAATAAAACATTTGGGGTTCAATATGGATATGCTCCACAGGAATTTCTCTTGGTTTCTTTTTCCAAGAGTTTTGAATAGAAAACTTCAACCAGATGGCGCCCGAGAGAGCGCTTCGCAGCTCTGCATTTTTTAGGATTGATATAACTTATCGTCAACTGCAAAATAGCTTCTTTCACGCTGTTCCTTATACCAGCCCTTAACAGCAACCTCTTTGGTGACACAGCTCAGTAATTAAAACCTGCAGTCGGGAAGCGAATCCTTTCACTGTGGAAATTAAAGATGTTGCTCCTGAGCTTCCAAACATTTGCACGGGACCGAGAAGCCATCCGAGGGCCTGTCCCCACTGTGGTTTTACCGTAGGAAAGGGAGAGAAAAGAGGAGAGCGATGCCAATGCTCAGTCCTCGGAAAGAAAAGAGCCGCTTGCGAGTGCGTGTGCTCCAACTGCAGCCTGGGCTCGTTGTAAATCTTCCCCCCGTGCAGCAGCACTGCTTGCTTGATAAATGATGCTCCAGCCTGAAGTGTCAAAAGAAAAGAAAAAAACCCCACTTTTTTTTTTTTTCCCCTACTTCTTTCTAGTTATTTTTGACAAGCTGGAAGAGAACAGGGGGAGAGGGAAAGGCTGACGCATGTTTGATATACACTTTTGACGGAGCTTTTACTTTATTATGTTTAATTGAAAAGTGTTAACATCGTCCGACATGAATATTCAGCTGATGCCTTTTGGTGCTGTTCCAGGAGTTACGATCGCCTGTGATTCCACTACGGCTTCTCAGCACGGAGCCCTGTCAAAGCCAGAGTGACAGTGGGGAAGCTATTAATTGAAATAGCTTCATTAATTAGTAATTAACAGCAGGGTAATGACTATGTCACACATCGTATTTCAATGAATGCCCTTCATGTGTTATGGGGCTTTTAATTAAAGAATATGCATTTTAATTAAAGGCAAGTTTGGCCCTTTGGCCTCCGGAATACAAAAGATGTTTCTAACTTTCAAGACTGGGAGGAGGAAAGGTTAGTGTGGGGAAAAACAGGCTGAGTGCAAGTCGTTTCAAAGTTAAATCCCCACCGCTGCCGTGCCCGGAGCGTGATTCCCGGCTCCCGGCCGGGTGAGGAGCAGCCGCCGTGTTTGCAGGATCCGTGCGTAAAGCCGGGTCTGAGCAAACCACGTCTTTGCACCCAGGGTGTCGCTGGAAGCTGCCCCGCACCGTGCTTGAGGCAGCTGCCGCATTCGTGTCTGACCGAGAGAAAATGAAGGTTTGGGGGATTTTGGAGCACCTCGAGCACAGCTCCCATCCTTCACGGTGGTTCCTGGGGAAGAAAGTACCCGTCACTCCTGAGACGGGCACAGGAGTGGGAGAGGATCATTTCAACGAGCCAAACGGAATAAATCATAGCAGATTTCAGTCTTTGCATATTCTGCTGGTTAGGATTTACTCCCTGGGACGGGAGTGGGCACAGTGTTGGTTTCTGTTGGCTGTAAGCGCAGCTCTTTCTGGAGTGATCCCATGCATATGCTCGGAAAGATGATTTGGAGGTTTGAAATATACGGACTATGCAGTGAGCATCAAGGGAAAGTTTAGGAAAATAGATTCAAGGTGCCTGAGAGCTATTTACAGTCTCAAGCAAAAAAACCTCAACCCCCATAAAACAATAAAACCTCAACCCAACCCAGCCAGAAACAACCACCAAAAGGGTTACTTTACATTTTGATCAAAAAAGCATTTATGTTTTAAAAACAAAAAACTTCAAACCTGCCCCTTTCAAAAATAAACTCTGCTCCCCTGACATCCCGATCTGAAAGACTGAAGAGAAGCTTCCCAAATGTGATGAGGACTAGATGAGTGAGACATTGCATTTCAAAGAGAAAATGGCACATCAAAGGCAGCTCCAGCCCGATATTGAAGTACCCACCCAGGAGGGCTCCTGCCTGGAGGATTGGACAAGGCAGAGGCGGTCGCTGCTGTTGGGAGTGCTCGGAGAGAAGGTGGGAAGGGCAAGAGGCAGCCCCATGTCTTTCTGAAGGCAGCTGGGGTCTGGATCAGGCCAACGCGGTTTTTGGGAAGCACATCTGCCTCTCCTGGCTAATGATGCCGGTTGGAAAGTCACCGCTTTGCCCTCTGCTGCTGAAACGTCAACAGCGTGATCGTGTCTTTGACCGACCCCAGAAATTAATGTAATAACGAACTAAGAGCATCTTCTGCCTCCCCACCTGGCCACTTCCAGAAGGTTTTGGGTGAGGCATCCCCCACCTTGCCAGCATGTCTTGGGGATGGTTGATCCCCCGGTCCGTCAAGCGGTGAGGATGCCGTTTCCCTTGAGCAGATCAGATGTTGTCTCAATTTATGGGCTATAGAAGAAATTGTGCTAAAACTTAGTCATAAAAGCCAATAGTTTCACCAGGTGAGGATAATTTATACTACTATTCATACTAAAATATGACCCTCTTATTGCACTAGAACGCTGAACTCCTCCAGTATCTCTTTAGCCTCATCAGGGAGGATGCAGAGAGATCTGCGAGTCCCTGATACTCATCAGCACTAATTGAGCTCACCCTGGGTCTTGGCACGGGCCAAACCCTTCCAGACCCCCCCAAGACCCCCGTGGATGTGATAGCTGGAAACTGGGACACACACGTACGCACCAGAGACTTGGTGGCTGTGGTGCGAAAGAAGGAATGCAGAGGAAATAAGGTTTGGAGCAAAGTGGATGGGGATGGTGAGATGCCATCTGCCAAATCCCTTCTGCTGCTTTAAGGAAATAAATGGAGAAAACAAGCGGATGTCGAAAATCAGAGTTAAACTTCAGAGGAGAAGTTGGGGGAGGGAAAAACGTGTGAATCACTCAGGGTATCCAAGTATGGTAATTAATGTTAATAACATTAAATAATTTAAACGGACAAGCAATATTTTATATTATATTTCTTTGGCATTTTTACTGGTGTCACACTGGGTTTGTCCTTGTGTCCTGGATCAGTAAGATCCCATTCACCGCGAGTAAAACCAAGGGTGACTTTGGGGTGAGGGGTTGTTTTAAAGATCACTGATTTTTTTTCTATTTCCCAAGATAAAATTCCAGGTATGAAATTCCTAATCAGGTGGGAATGTAAATTGTACAGACACAAATGATTTATTTATTTTGCAACAGCAGGTGTTTTGTGCAATTGAGGGAAGATGGACCATGTTTCTGTTCACCACTAAGGCTTTTGTGTGTACATTTTGCTGTTACACTTGCTCAGATACTAAGAACAGCATATTTTAAGCATATTTTCACCTTTAGGCCCTACATCCATCCATTGGTTTCACAACCTGTGCTAAAGTTGGGACCAGGCTGGAGGGGAAAGTGCCATCACAATGCGTGTCAAAAAAAGTCTTTGGTTTTACCACAATTGCTTATACGATTGTTAAAATGCTGTTGGTGTGCTCAGCTGTGTATAAAACACGGAGATCAGCTTTGCCTCCTGAATGAGGCTGCTTGAAAAATCATACACGAATTTTTAAAAGGAAAATGATTCCTTAGGTAAATAAAATTTGGTGGCACATAGAACAGCAAGAGATGCTACGGCTTTCATAAAAATAAAAATCAAACCCTCTTTTTTTCCAGTTATCTCATCTGTAATGCTGGCTGGATTCACCTTAGCAGAAAAAAAACCTCAATGACTCTGAATTTTAACAGTTTGAACCAAAATAAATCCTGATTCAGGGTCAGTCTTGATAGACTAAACCTGAACATGCTGAGCATGAAATGCCTAGATTGTCCCAGCCTTATCCCCTTTCTTGCTGTAGGGCAGAGAGATGCTTGGGGTGTTTTTGCAGCTCTGCAGCTGGAAAATTCATCAAAATACAGTAAATCCCTGTTCAGATGCAACACAGACAGGGGGAAAGTAGTCTGGCTGGTCTCCGTGGGACATCTTGGCCACAATTTTCCTTTTTATTTGCAGACACAGCAAGAAAGTCCAACCTGGACATGACCCACCCTGTGCAGAGCGGAGTTTGGCCCTGATTGACAGCGACCGCGATTCAAGACTGATGATGCTCATGAGGTTTCTCCCACTTGGGAGAAGAGTCTACCATTAGTCTGCCCATTAGGTGCAAGCCCATTAAGCTGATTGCAGTCGCTGCAGGAAGGCCACCGACGGCTCCTGCCCCCAGCCAGGGGATGCCAGCAGCCAGGTCTGCGGCCGATGCCGGCGTCGGCTCTGGAGTCAAACCAACGCCGCTCCACGCTTTACCTCCACCTGGGAAGAGCATCATGGCAGAAGACAGGCCGACCGGTCCTATTTACAGGTTTAAGTGAAATCCAAACATCTCCGCGACATGCGCTGAAAACCCATGTAAATGCCTGACCTTGCTCCGCTTTCCCTCTGTTGTACAACTCCAGGAGGGGAGCCAACTTGTCCCTTTTTTTCCACTGCTTTTTTTTTTTTTTTTAATACCTTGTTTGTTGTGTACCAGAAGTTGCCTCATCGCTTTCAAATCAAACGTCGTCTTCCTTTCTGCTCCCAGAAATTAAAATGTGGCAAGGTCTTTTCTTCTTCTTCTTTTTTTTTTTTTGTTTTTGAACGGCAAGATTAAAAGTTGTTTGAAGAATAATGTTTTCCTAAGTTTTAGCTGACATTCAATTTTAATGACTTTTTAAACAAAGTAACTATTAA
The DNA here is from genome assembly GCF_000737465.1 of Haliaeetus leucocephalus. Taxonomy (NCBI): domain Eukaryota; kingdom Metazoa; phylum Chordata; class Aves; order Accipitriformes; family Accipitridae; genus Haliaeetus; species Haliaeetus leucocephalus. The sequence goes on along the minus strand of NW_010972709.1, from coordinate 3,195,837 downwards.
CTGTGCATCGTTTTATAGTTTCCTGATGTCTGACAGGTGTTTTTGCCCATGTGGGAAACAGATGCTAATAACATTTTCCCTAATAGCTCATAAATAATAAGCATTTAGCATTTTCCTTTGTATACTGCTCTGTCAATAGCCAATTTACTTTTCAGAAGCCACAACGTTTTCCTGTCAATCAGTTTTAGCCTCGGGCACTTTTTGGTGATTAGAAACCCCTTAGAGAGTGAGAACTCCAAATTAGTTTTAAATAAAAAATAAGAATATTCATGCTGTTGAACATCTAAAGGTAAAAAAAAAAAAAGATCTGGGTACATAAATATCACTGGTGGGGTATTAATACTTCATAGAAATAGAGTGACCAACCGCTCTCAGGAGAAATGCAGCAAAGACAGACACGCACATGACACAAAGAAAGTAATGTATGCTGGAGAAAAATAACTTTTTATTTAAAAAAGGAAGTAATTTAGGGGTTTGCTAAAAAGCTTTAACTCTAGGAGAGCTATATCACCTTCTCATTTGGAAAATGAGCAACGGATCTAGCACAGCACTTGATGCCTACCACTGTGCCTCATTCTTCCAATATGCCTTGGATCTAGTCCTGACATTTTGTCTCTTTCCAGAAGAGAAAAGGAGTAAAGCCAAAATCTTTCCCTCCGAGGGGAGAGCAGATCCAGAAGTGGGATGTCCGCAATGGTAGGCACCAAACCCAGAAGGTGCCTGGAGGACCACGGGGAGCAGGGACCGGCTCTCCAGGCAGTTGTCTTCTGCTGGGTCATCCCTGCAGAAACCTTCCCTTTTCTACAGTCACAAGAAACGTCAGGTAAGGGTCCAGGTATCTCCTGTCAGACCTTTTAGGTTTCACTAATATCTACGCACCTCCCAAGTAACAACGGTTTGAATAAACTCCATTAAAATCACCTTTTCCCCCTCAATGATCACAATAAACAGCACTTTGGAAGAGAGAAGAACCTTGTGCTCCAGGATTCAAACCTATTTCTGGTCGTGGTGTGTTCAGATTTGACACCGGCTTTGCATCACCTGACTTCTTCACATCAGCGTTTTGGGGGTTGTTGGATCTTCAGCAGAGTTCTGGTCACCGCCAGAGACAGGATTCCAATACAGAGTCAGCTTGGCTCCAACACAGTTTGGCCTTTTCTGCATAAATGAGCTGAAATTCATTGATTTCACTGTTCATTAGCCTTAGATCATCACATTGCATTGTAATATGCAGCTCTTCTGCCAAATTTATTTTCTCGTTCATTTTGCAAGAGAAATGGAGTGATGCAACATTCGCCAGCCAGTACAAAAGCCAGCATTTTTTTTAAGAGAAAGCAGCCTCATTTATTCTAACATATTGACCTGAAACTCTGCGGCACACTGACATATCTGCAGCCGCACTGAATACCATTAAACCCCAAGGGGTCTTAGTTAATCAAATGTAAACATGAATAATGCAGTGACATAAAATGCAGGTATCACACATATATAAGACAAAGGGTCAGACAGTGGGTTGGTTCTTCTGGTTGATTTTTCTCGTTGAGTGAAGGAAAAGGAAACTTGTGCCCTCAAATGAAGCGATTCTTCAATCCCTACCGTCAAACATGACAACAGTGACGTGACCCACGTTACTTTCTTCCTTCATGAGCTCATTTTGCAGCAGTAGCAGTGTCACATCAACTCCTTTGGAAGTGACAGCAACAAAATGGTTAATGGCAGTGTTAAATGACTATCTCTGGATTTAGCATTAACACTGAGGTGAGGAAGCTTGAATTTCTCTAAGCAATTCAGGCTGCCTGGTTGCCCATGCAGAAGGCAAACATGCCTAATGTTTCAATTCACATGTGGTAACTTTCTAATAATAGGGGTGTTAATTGAGAGTACAATAGCTCTAGCAGGTGAGTAACAATTAGCTGACGCTCCTGCTTTTACAAAACGTACCATGGCACATCCATGCATAGGAGGCTGGAAATCACTTTTGCATATCTAATTTTTAAAGCTAAAAGATGGCTGTTCTGGAAGCAAAAGGGCTTCTGGCACCAGGCTGGGGCATTGCGTTAGCACTCATTGCTCCAAAATTGTTGCAGCGAACAGCCCTGACATCGCTGACCATAGGGTGCCGGGTTTTGTTCAATTCAACACCTTCTCCTCAATTCCCAGCTGGACAATGTCCTTCAAGGAGTACTTGCCAGGAATGGTTGGATGAAAGGAAGGTCGATGCTTGGTACTGCTGGGATCATAACTCCTTTTCACGGTCTGGGTGCTGGTGGAGTACCGAAACCTGCGAGAAGTTTTGAGGCTCGCTCTCCAGATGGCGTTGGGTGGGAATTGTCACTGCTGAGTAGCTCAGCGTTAAGTGTAAGAGGTTTGAAAGAAACCTGAAAGACTCATGACACTTTTCTGTCTGTTATTTTTCATTCATTTACTCCTTGGTGATCTTCTCCCACCCGTCCCCACCAGCCCCAAACCCCTTATCACTGCAGCTCAGGCTCCCACGTGGGAACAGTTCACTCTTGGCCAACCTCAACAGCCTGAAAATGAGGGAGAAGCTCTTAAAACCCACACACATCCTTATGAGACTTTCTCTTGCACGTCAAAGCGATGGATAAGAATCAGAATAATCCCAATGAGCTATCTCAGTATATTTAACCCCAATTCTTTTTGCCCCTGCAGGAGTCAGGAATAATGCCTGGTTTTGGTCTTCTCCTTTCCTTTTTTTTTCTGGCTTACTACACACCAAATGGTAACCTGCCCTGAACAGCTACCTTGTTAGTTTTTCCTCTCTGAGCAGTTGGGTTGAAACATATGCCATTAGACCTGATGTCCCCAGTTAAAACCCCTGTCACATCACTAAATATTTTAGCAAATAAAAAATTTTTTAAACACGCGGCCAGATGTCCACATTGACATAGTGCTTAAGGCGTTTGACTGATAAAAAGCCAGGGCCCTTGGTAAGTGGGGATTTAAAAACATGTCCTGAGGCAAGTGTGTGATATTAAAAACATCCTGGGCTCTTTTGTATGGAGATTTGCATACGTTGAGGTTTTAAAGAGAGTGTCCATCTGTCACTGAGCATTCTCCCAATACAACAAAGCATCGACAAATATTTTGAACCACAGTCACTTTTCAGCAGGCACCAGCAAGGAAGCAGAATGGTTTCAGCTGGGATATCCATTGCTTTGTGCAATAAAAGGAACTGCAGTTTCACTTGGAAGCGGTGTTTAATATTCATGAGGATGACAGCCCTGTACAATTACAGAACTACAACCTGGCCCTTGAGTGATTCCATAAAAAGTATCGGCCAGCCAGAGCAAAAAAAACCCAAAACCTAAAGCTTTTGTTCTGGAAAGTCTGGCTGCTGGATGTAGCGATGTACTGTGACCGTGCTTCGGCAACGGCGGCACCCGCTTGCAACGCACATGGCAGCAGGCCTGCTCCAGTGTCTGTTGAAGCGATGGAGAGACTCCTGCCAGCTTTAATGAGCTCTGGACCAGCCTGGATGCAGCTGAATTGTCACCGAAGTGGATGAAATCCATCGTTCTTAGCGTACATGTTGGGAAGAAAGGGTCAAAACCAGGCTGCAGTCCTGTTCACATCTATTGCATCAGTGATGGGTTTGGCTCCTTGGATTTAGGACAATATTCTGTTTTAAGACTCAGTCTGGGATGTGAGAAAACACACATTGGCAGCAAGGATGGGGATCAGGATGTTCTCACTATTCTAGAAGGCCCAACATGTGGAAGGCATTTTACAGCAGGAAAAAGCAAGCAAGCAAGCAGGCATCGCTTGGTGCCTTGAGGAGCTGGCAGTCTCATTTCAGACAGGACAGGGTGAATGACCAGCTCTCCAAATTCCACATTTTTATTTAGGTTTGCTTTTCTGGGTTGACATTTTCCATTCTGGGTTGCCATATTCCTCTAATTCTCCAACCACCTAGAAGATCTGAAGTGTCTAATTGAGACGAGACAGTCACAGCACAAAATACGCTTGCAGCAACTACTTTAGCTAATTAGACAATTACAGTTCAAGCACGTGTGCATTTGAACAGATTGACTATCTCAGTAGATTTCCAGCGTGTCCTTCTCATGTTGTTTCCTCCCTTTAATCTGAATCCATTTCTGAACTCTTCCTGCCTGACCACTGACCATTCTAAAGACCCATCCATAAAATAGATGGTTATTAATGTTTGGTTTCTCTGTTTTTCTTGCAAAGCTGGTTCTAACGGTGCAGTAAATATTACTGATGGTGCTGATGGTAGGAGATGCCAGGTGGCAGCTGGATTTTTTGATAGGTGCAGCATGATGCTCTTACACAGTATATGGGTAGGTGACTGCATATCCAGCTTGACTGAGAAAGGAATCTCTACTAGCACATGTTTGGGGGTATTTCTGTAAGTCTCATGTTTAAGTTGTTAAACATCTGAGGAAAGGAGACTTTCAAGAAAGCAAAAGGTGGACAATAATAAACCCCATCTATTTCATTTGCAGAATACACATATTTATTGGAAAGGCATTGATTTCCACCCCCTAGCAGGCAATACATGTTTACTGCTGCTTGAAGGCAGCAATACTTTATTTGCAAGCATATCCTGCTAAAGGAAACTCTGACTTTCCTGTCTACCGTTGTAGTACAGCTTCTAACCAAGCAAGGGACACTTGATAGGCTTTGGGACAAACCCTGTGTGTCTTGATGGTTAAACGGCTGCATCAGTTGTGTCAGTGGTTGTGGTGTTAAATGCATGATTGCTTGGGAGAACAGGAGGATGTGACAGAGGAAAAATGGCTCATGACCATATTAATTTCAGACAGAAGACAGGGGATGACGTGGATAAGAATATCAGCCAAAGACATTCCAGTCCTAAGGCCAGTTTGGAGAAACTGAATGCTTACCTGCTTGATTAATCTCTGCTGGAAATTTAAGCTACCTAATATGCAAACCGGGAACTCAATGTGCAATTGCAGCTCACAAGCTTTCTGCATGCTCAGTTGCTGGTAATAAGACATGCGATCAGATGGCTCAGTTCTGAAAAAGAAATCTGGTATTCCAGTCTTTGCTCGTATTTTGGGCACTAATTCATGTTAAAGGGCCATTTCCCTGCTCTGGTACAAGACCTCAGCTGTCATTTAATGCAAGGGCTTAGATATTTTCCTCAAGAAAAAGGACTATAATGACGCACAGCTTGCATCCATCCCAGCGGTGTGGTACGTCTCAGGGGCTGCTAACATACAAATCAAGTGTCATAGACCTTCCCTGTGAAATCTGGTTCCCAGGAATTTGAGACTTGGGCTGCAGGGAGGGATATTTCCACAACCCTCTCAAACCCCTGTGTTGAGCAATCTTCTGCTTCCAGGCAGATAGCAGTCCCTCCTTAGATTAAGCAAATGAATTTCAGAAGGTCTACCTTGATGACTGCTGGAAATTGGTGCAAAAATTTTTGAATTTAAAGTTTGCTACATCAAGAACGTGTGTGAGGGAGTGTTAATGCTTCCAGCACAAGCAAGAGCCAGGAAAACAAACGGTGATTTTAAAGCCTTTGTGGATAGTCCCAGTACTTTTTTTGCAGAGGGGACGCAGCTGTATATTGAACCAGTTTGGCTGGGCTTTATTTGATTGCCAGAGCTGGCTTGGACGCACCAGTCCCATAGCCCATGCAGCTGAAGAAGGGCTGGAAGACTTTTATTGATCATTTAACAACCTGTTGGTTGGTGCATCCTCGATCCAGCACTGATGGCCTGGGGAACATGCACACCATGCTCGCATCAGCCAGAACCTCACCTCGGCAAGCCAGCAGAGCCATGCCAAGTTATGCTGTCTCCGACTCTTGCCAAATGGATATGCCATAGAAATTAAATGCCAAATCCTTTTGGTTTTGTATAGCCAATTAAAGTCAATTAGACTACTGGCGTGAGCTGGGCACACCAGCACTGGGGTAAAGACAAAACCATGCTGCATGCCTTCAACAAGCAGAGCTGAATTTTCTCTGTTTTTCCCCCAGAATGATTCAAGTGAAGGGAAGAGGCCCTAGCCTGGGAGGAGAAGCATTTCAGAGAAAAAAATCAGCCCTTGCTAAATCCATATCCCATCTCCTCAAAGCGTGCTTACTGCCAGCTCCCTAATTTATGTAAACTAGTCGTCAGAGCTGAATTAAAACCTACAATTAGCAATCCAGGAGGGCATGGCTGTAATTCAGACAGATGTGCCACTTAAAAATATTTACATAAAGCTTGCAGGATAACTAGCACTCCCACGGGGAGCCATCAAGCAAGCCTCCCGTTGAGCCCGGCCACGGGACAACGCGACTCGGAGCTGGCTTCGAGGTGATGTCCACCAACCCAGCTCAGCTGCCCCAGTCTGCAGAGGACAACTATGGCTTCGATTTGCAAACTGCTGCAACCACAGCTGCAGCTCTTGGGATCAAAAAGTATCAAGACCTAAAGGAAGTTCTCAAGAGCCTGACTGTTTTCTGACCTTTTTCTCAGAGGAGATGGGAGAAGATGCTCTGGAACGGGTGTGAGTTGGTTTGAAGCTGCTCAGAAAAGCTGAAAACCATCTTAACGGACCAGAAAAGCCTTGTTGCTTGCTGCACCATAAGCTTATTGGCAAGTACCCTCCCTGCACGCAACGATTAGGACTTTCTGAGTTTAAAATCCAGGAAGAAGTACATGACATGGAGAGCAGCTTGGCTCCGTGGCTAGAGCAGGAGGAAAGGGCTGGCAGCTGCTTCTCTATTCACTTTTTTGCTTGTAAGGGCCAATTCAATCTAGCAATTTCTTCTTGGAAAAGACTTCAGAGATTAATTTGCAGTTTTAAAAACTTCAAATTATTGACCAGACTAGAAAGCTTTCGCTGTGACCTGGCTGTGAGCATGGCTTCCACTTTTCTGTTTTAACCAGCTTGTGCCAGCAATGTGCTTTTGTTTGAAAGCGTGAAGAAGCTTAGGGGAAAAGTTTTAATTTGTAAAGATCCATTGCTGTTATGGTGCAAAAGTTAAAGCTGTTTATACACAGCCTTAGTTATTCTTCAGTGCAATTCAGATGTAAAGGAAATCCTTGTGAATGGTTCCATTTGTTGACCTCTCCCTCTGGTGCACTCCCTTTTTTACCTCCCAAATCAAACGCAAGAGATAGATAAACTGCCTCTGGAAAGCAGCAGTTTCTATGTGTCAAGAAACTCGAATTTAGAGGCTTTATCTCCAATTTCAGAAGCACGTAAGGATTGCTTGAAAGGAATCGTGTTGGTGGCGTTGGCATGCCAGGAGGGGAATCAGGCTTCCTCAGGAGGGTTTAGGAGCCCTGAACAAACACATCTGCCTGAGTGTTTTAAAGCTGGGAAAAACATTTGTAACAGTCAGTTATAAAATGGGGCCAGTTCACACAGATGGTGAAGACAGTCATGCTGTTTTAAATCCACAGCAAACCCAATGACTAAAATTGGCTCAGATGTAGCTCTGGTAGAACCAGTAAAAACTATTCGCAGATGTCAATTTATGGAGGTAAGCTTTTTTTTTCCTCCACCACTGCCCTGGCTACAGATAATCACCATTTTCCACCTTTCCAGCTGCAGAAGTTCACATTTGATGTAAAGAAATCTCAGCCTGGAGAATGCAAATGAAATTTTGAAGGTATTTCTTTGATATCCGCTTGCTACTCTCATCACACACAGTATTTCCTGCTCCCTTACTGGTAGCCAACACCTCCTATGGCACTGACACATATTCCAAAATGATTGCAAAAGACCATCAATTTTTCTCAAATATTTATGGGAATATCCAGCATATTCACAGCAACAGATGAAAGAAGACTGAGTACCAGATTCACTCGTTTATTAGCAAAATACAGAAAAAAAAAAAGTGGTTGCCCTGTTTTGTTTCTATTCTATCTGTGGCTTGCTCCAAACTTTCCAAATTTGAATATACTTTCATTTTAAAATGGAAGTGATTTACACCAAGCTTGATTCATCTGCTGGCCTTGGCAGCTGGAATATTCCAGCAACGGGTTTGCTTTGTTTCAGCACAATAGAAGTTGAAAAAAATACTGCAGACGAATTTTATTATTGCAGCTTTTATATGGGACATGAAAGTGCACTAGTTTAATACAAAGTCATTACTGCAGTTAAAACCATTAAGTTAATTAATATGGACATTTATTACTACCGATAAAAGATAATATCAGGGGATTTATAGAAACAATATATCTGTATATTCTTCCTCCTAAAGTCTCCACAAAGACAGGACTTTCAGTGGGGCGGAATATATTGTAATGGCACCTGTTACTGGGGCTTGCACTAAAGGTAGGTCAAGGGGAACACTTGCAGGAGAGTCATTAAGATAACCCCGGTCCCGAGAGCACCAGGGCTCGCAAAATAAATCCTTCAGCCTTTATAATGACAATACATGGAAGGAAGCAGAAAGTCCCTTGGTCCTGCCAAGCCTTGAGCGGTGGAGAGGGATTTGTTAGCGTAACCCATCTCTTCCAGCGGGAGCGACCCCTCCACTACCGAACGTGGGGACGGTGTCAGCTCCACCCTCAAACATAAAGATAATTCTGTACGCCGTTTTTTAGCTAGAGAAAAGTCAGCAAACCCTCAGCTTTCACCCCTTCCACCTCCCCAGGTCTTTGGAACCGAAAAACCTCAAGTTGTCCCTGACTGCTCTTGGTCATTTCCTTGTACTGATGCTGGATAACAGTTGGGAGACTTGGTAATTTAATAAAGCTTTGCAAATGTCGACAACTGCAGAATGTGATAGAGGGGCTGTATCAATCACGGTAATGACAGACATTAGCAGAATGCCAAGTGTTTTGGTCTCAACAGATCTGTCACTGGTTTGCAGGCGGCAGTTGTAAGTACAGGTCTGTGCAACGGCCGCTCTAATTTAGTGCTGTCTGCAAAGCTGTCATTTCAAGAGGAGATTTATTGGGCTGATACATGTGATTTATGTCAGACGGTTTCAGCTTTGCTAACTTGTGTGCGACAATAGTAGTTAACAAGCAATTAAAATCTTTGGTCCATTGTGCTGGAAGCTACAGGATAGTTCCCCGGAGCCATCATTCAGCATTATCCCCTCTTAAAAATCCTCGTTTTGGAGGCTGGGGAGAACTTCAGGGACTGCCCTCCCTGGCATAGATAGCTTCTTCCTCTACTTAAAATGGTGTGAATCTGTTCTCGGGTAGGGTATTTTTAATTCTGATTTTCTCTAGCTCCACTTGTTCCACAGTTATGCTGTGGAATTCTCTAGGTGATGAGAGATATCTTCCACTTATGTGTCTGCTCCTGCACGCACACGGTGCTGTGACCATGGTCTGCAGCCAGCGGGAAGCACCATTAGATATAATGACCCAAAGAAACATCGCCTCGTCTCGTGGCTAAGCCCAGGCAGCCTGTGCACGCATGTTTGCTGTGATCCTCTCTGCCAGAGCAGCTCCCCCAGGACCCCGCTCCTTGGCTGCTTTCCTCTCCCCCAAGCTGACGAGCCGGTGACCCCTCGGTGATGTCCACCCACCTAAACTGCTGCCGCCGTACCCATCCTGGGATGCAACGGGGCAAAAACTTGGTACAACCCCCCCTGGATATGAAAAAAAAAAAAAAAAGATATTCTGGAGGAAAAATGAATTTGGGTCAATCGTTTCAGGCAGCATCTCCTCAAGCTGCACTCGTGGACCTGTTGCCGTCATCCCAACGCCGTGCTCCATCCTTCCCGCGGCTGCGGCTGTCAGGGGCTACAGACGCTGATGAGCGGTAACAAACCCTTTCTGCCGCCTCCGAATCCCACCGTCAGGGCGAGGAGCCGAAATCAAACCGCTCCGACTGAAGTGCAGCCAGCCTAGCTGTGTGAGCCCCTCTGCGTGTTCCTGTGAACCAAACTCTTTTAAATCAAACAGTACTTTGGAGATAATTAGCCTCATTGCATATACACAACGGCTCTCCCATGAATGATGCAGGCTTAATTACTAATGACAGGGCTGGGGTTTTTTTTGTCCTTCTGTTACAACCGCGAGTGACGGTAAATACACACCTTGGTGGGGATTTTCACCCACTGAACGCTGCAGTCCTTTTTCCCCCTTTCTTTTTGTGATCTTTGAGATGGTATTTGAGATACCAGAGGTTTTTTTCCTGTTTTGAAATGGGTATGGGAGGCTGCACGTAGTCAGAGTTTCCTGTGTGTAGGTGATGCGCTCGCTAATACCTACTGTATATTTAAATCCCTTTCCCCCTTGTTTTATGTACAAACTTCAGTTCCTATTAGAAATACTATATTTGTGTTTCTGCACTTTTCAACCTGTTAAAATCACAGGGAAATTTTACAGAGGAGTAATTGCCCAGCGCAGAGAGCAGCCATCAGGAAACGCTGCATCTCACTGCTTAACCAATAACCAGAGCTTTTGTATATTTTCCAACACTTTGTCCTGCAGGGACAGTGTTTATATGTCTCAGGTGAATATTTGGTGTTTAAAAATCCACAAAGCCCTCCCCCTAACCCTTATTCCTGCTATTAGTCACTTTTGGTCCACATGCAGAGAGCCTTGAGCAGGGAAGGTGCTACTGGAGGGCAAACTCCAGTGGTGGGCTTAGTTCAGTTTTTTGGCTCCAGCCCAGCTTTACTAGTATTCAGGCAAGCTTTTCTGGTATTTACAATTTTCCTGGCTGTTTTTCCCTCTCCCACCACCCCAGAGGCTGGATCCTTCCTGCTCTCCCCTGCCCAACAAGCCAGAAAACCCCTGGGGCATCAGCTAATGAGGCATTGGGAGGGATTTGTGCTTTTTGGTACAAGGTGAGTAGAACAGGTCTACTTCTGCTTCTTTAAATTGTTGAATGTTTTCTTCCTTTTCAAGGCAAAAACTATATCCACCCTTTTGGCTTATCTGTTTTTACCGGGGGGCTGAATTGTCTGATCCTTTATATGCAGGACCTGGGTGTGAAGACCCAAATAATTCCAGGATTACAGTCGGCATCCCAACACAGTCCGCGGCACTGAGCCGTGCAGCCTGTCTCACACATCAGGTTGGGAAGAGGGCATGTTTGCTTAAGGTAAAGCGAAAAATACCTAAGGAACTAAACAAACCCTCTGGAAAAACTTCTGCTGAGCAAAGGTGATCTGAACTGACATTGAGAATTGTTTGATTTACAATAACGGGGAGATAATATTTTGCTAAGCCTTCCTGTAATACAATGTGTGTCATTTTAAATTTCCCATTACACTGAGCAATCTAATAAATAAATGCCCCGGCTGCAATAAACATGAATCATTCAGTGCGGTGAACCTCTCAGCAGCCCTGTAACACATATCTTCTTCCTAATGGTCTTTGGAAGTCACCGATTAATTTGACTTTCAGCTGACTGGCTCTGAAGCAGAGGAGCCTGGCTACTGCCAGACAAGTGCCTGCAAGATGCTAGGTCAAACTCTGCAGAGATTTAGTGACAAATCAGATTTACAAATTAGGGATATGCTGCTCTGTAAAGGATATGGCTCAAGCCTGGTGATTAGCAAGTACACGGTCAAATAGAATTGGCTACCAGGGTTTTCCAGGTTTTTTTTTTCAATGGTAGAAAACAAAAGCAGTTGTTTTACATGCTGCAGTAATGGAAGCCATCTTCTGAGAACAAAAAGAAGTTCATGTTATTTGTCCCCTAATTTCTGCTGTTAATCTTTCACCGGATTACGTGCACGTGAAGGTATTTTAGCTATCTTCTGCCCTCATGCCAATATTTCTAGAATTTGGGATGGAATTTAATATGAGTAATGCTAGGAGAAACAGGTCAGGGTTTCAGATTAACACCAATAACCATAATGAGAACAGATGCTTATATCCATCTGGAATGTAGATTTAATATGTTAAATTCATAGCTCAGCCCATGAAATGCAATCATCAGATGTTTACTGGTCCCAATTTAATGAACGATTTTGGATTAAACAGGGGCCAAACAACAGGCCACCAATCTATATTAAATCTCTGCAAAATGAAAATTGCAAAGATTTACTTAGGGTCATTACACAAGAAAATTTAATCACAACCTCATCCATAATGTCACATCGTCATCAGACTGATAATTGAAATGCCATGTGAGGGATTATGAATAACCCTCTGTTTATGAAGATAGCTTTCTGATTATCTCGATGTCCTGTGAGTAACATAAAATATGATTTGTATTAATGTACATAGTCCTTGCCTAAAAGAAGCACATTGGGGATCTGCATAAAAAGTCTGGGTTTTTTACCTTCGCTAATGCTGACGGGAGATGTTGTTAAGTAACATTATTGCCACAATTTTAAAGCTGCACAGTAAGGTGAAGCCTTGCATACAGACTCATGTTGTGTTTCATGGCATCACAGGGAGACATAGCTTGCAATATCCCTGCAGCGGTGCGGGTGCTATAAAGTATTCAGCACATGATTTTAGTAAGCAAACATTGATTTGTCTAGAATCAATATTAATTTTTCAGACTGTATGTTCTCTAGGGCAAGAAATGTATCTTCCAGTATTTACTAAACACTTAGTACATTTGGGATGTTAATAAGAGCACGCTTTTGATTTTGGCGTATTACAAAATATTAAACTCTTGGATATCTGACAATTATATAATTGTGCATTGCACTGGATTACACAACAGCCTACAAATAGCCAAATTTCTAATAGCATTTGTTTTGAAAGGTCCATCTAAATATTTATAGAGCGTGTGCTGAGGGACTTTCTGTTCCAGCCCTGAAGGTGAATGCTCGGTTGAGATACTCCAGAAACCACACAAATGAGCAACAGGCTCTTCTGGTGAACAAGTGTATAAGCTGCTGACATACCTGTGTCGCTACCACCCTTTGCTTCCAAATTTACACCTGCTTGGTTGTTTAGTTCACACTTACGTGATGCAGCCCGTCAGGAGATGATGTCCTGCTCTGCCACCGACTTCCTTGCTGTCCCTGGGCATGTCACCTCCTCCTTGTGAGATGGTACCACAAAGCCAACGTACCTGGCCACAGGAGGTGACCCCAGACACTGTTAGTGGAACCAGTAAGTGCCCTGCACAGAGAAGAGGGTTTCTCATTCTCTGGCCCTGCAGATGAGATCTCGATTTGAGTAACTAAACTGAGCTTCCCCCGGCCAAGGCCAGGGCGGGAGTGAGGATGAACTGAGCAGCTCATCTCCAAAAATGTGGCCTCCTCCTCCTCCGAGTTGCCTGAGCTCAGTCTGACCATGTCACACACCCTGGGGATTGAGGTCCATTTGGGGCAAGACCAGAAGGCAAACGGGAATGTGTCTTTTCCCCTGTTGGGGCTGCTTTCTGTACCTCCTCATTGTCAGTGCTGCAAAACCGATCACATCCGATGTGTTTTAACTGCCCTGCATATGAATTAATTAGCCCCTTTGTCAGAGAACAATTAAGCAGCAAGCTCAGGAACAAGAAAAGCCGAGGCAGAATAAAAACCTGAGTCTCCCGACTGTCAGACAGAAGCCAGCGGTCCCTGAGATGGGCATCTCGCATCCCAGCTGGAGAGCGGTGCCTGCGGTGGGGCATCCCGACCGTCGGGTCTTTGCGTGGCTGCAGCCCCGAGCAAAAGTTCAGATCAACTCCCCACATCGCGCTTATTTATCCAGATTTCAAACAGCTTTAGCCACATACATGCCCACATGGCGAGAGCTAAAGTTTCCAGTGGTTCTCAGCCCACACTGAGCTTAACAAGCTCTGCAAAACTTTTGCATCTACTTCTTAGCTGTGCTAGCCTGGGAATGATCTTCCCCTCTGTAAATCATTTGTCTCCAAGCAAATCTGCGCTCCTCTTTGACTGCAGCAGGTATCAGGCAACCACAAGTGGAAGGAGCCAGATTTTTCACCAGCAATTAAGTAGGAGGTAGAAAAAAAGCCACACACTTTGCAGGTGAAGGTTACACCTGGAAAAAGGCTGGCACTCAACACTGGGTGTGTAACCCTGAGCTCTGATACATTTACCAGCGTCTACGGCTGAGGATTCACAGAAAAAATGTTGCTGTGCATTCAAAACCTGTATCTGCTATATATGTACATGGAACTGGAGAAAGCAGCGGAGCAGCTTGATGGACCCACAGAGGTACATCGGTGCCACTGCCCGTGGGCACGGTTTATACATCGGTTTGGCTTAGGTCAGAAGGTACCGGACAATGCGATTGAAGTGCAGACAAAATGGATGTTGCAAGTTGTAACTCCAGGGCTTGTCAGAAAATGCAGGCTGAACTTCTTGCCCTGAGATTAATGCCAGGGTGCCAGGTCCTGGAACAGGGATGAGACGGTTACTCTGCCCCGAAAATTGGCTCAAGAGAGAGGGAGCACAGATGGAGCCCTTTCCAGCTGGCTAGTCCGGATCAATGACCGGACCCCAGCTTTCATTATTTACACAAGTAGCACAGATAAAGCTATTAAAAACAAGACATCCGCAGAGAATGGGGAGCCATACGCTGCGCATAATTTACATCAGAGCATGCACCAGCACTAATACATAACCAATGCAATTAAATGCAGATAAATAGGTAAGCCATATCCCTCCATGGACCAAGGTAAGAGAGGATGTTATTTTAGAAGTCCTTGTGATATTTCTGGCTGCCCAACCATTGGAAAACCAAGGACCAACTCCCATGTGGGTGGAATTTTACCCAAGATGCCACATACCCAACTAAATCACAGGAAACAAGGCGCATTAAGTGGCTAATAATGGGGTGGACTCCTTTTGTTAAGTAGACATAAATGATAATGGCCCAGCACTTGAAGCATACAGTGATTTCTGTCTGTTGGTGTTAGCAGAGCACAGAGATGGGGAACTCCATAGGCAATGACGCTGCTATGATAACTTCATTTCAACGTATACTTCTTGAAGGGGATGGCCCAAAGCTACTGTCACGAGATGGGGTGGTCTCCGAAATCACCACAGCACCACGGAAAGGTTCCTTGGGAGGATTACCACAGCCCTTAAAAAGAAACATGTTTTCCACTAAAGCCACAAAATATTCCCCGAGCCTCATTTACATCTGTTTAACCCCTTATTGGCCAATAGCATTTTTAAGAGGAGTAGTATGAAGCAATGGACTGGGTGACCTCCTCTATGCCTAAGGGTTTGTGTTTGTTATGCCACCCAAAATGCTGAAATATGAGCAGAAAATTTCTGCTACTGCAGGTGCATGACCCCGACTCTGTCCTGAGTGGTGTTTGAGGTGGGTATCTGTAGAAGGCAAGTTGGATGTGACTTGAGCGTTCATCTAGGAGCTGTTTGGCCCTTGCTGTCTTCCACATTAGGTGTGATTCCATCAGAGATCACTGACAGATGATGGCATTTCTAGCGGCACCCTGAAATGCCACTTTCCAACTGTCCCCTGCCACCACTATGGAACAAGGTCCCTGCCTTCCCAAGGTGCGCGTGACGAGGGTGACGTGTACCCAACACGCGTGGGCTCTCCACGCCGTCTTCCCATGCTCACGTGCAAGAATCGGCCCGCTGTGCCTGCAAGCGGACAGTTACAGTCACTTTCTCGGGATCTGCATATTTAACAGGCTTAGCCAGCGTTATGTCTCCCAGGCACCTTCTCTCCTGTGGGCTGATCCATATAAGCACCTAAGAGCATCGTCCCACTGCCAGGCGATGGTTTGCTTCACTGACAGATGTCCCTGTGCGATATTTAAACTCTGAGGTTCTAATCCCGCAATTACCCATTAGGGAGGTCATTATACATGTACTGACACAGCAAACCTGGGTGGAGACTGACAGCTTTCATTAGTCCCTTCCTCTTTTCCAAACCCAGGATATCTTACTGAGTTTGTCTAGACATAAGGTGCTGGAGTGGATTCAGCTTTGCGGTGATGACAGGACGCTATCTGCTACTTTTTCATTGAACAGTTGGGCTGAGTGTTGCCTTCCTTATTACCGAGGGTAAAAAAATAACGAGTCATTATTAATGGTTGCTGGCATGTGGGCAAAGTTCAAAGGTGTTGAGTGAGGGCCAAGATATGCACATGCCCATGGCTGCATGGATACAGGCATGTTCTCATGTGGGGGTCTCCCTGCAGCTATGAGAAATGTGAATATAAATGCAAATACCGCTATGGGGACAAAGCTCTCCGGTGTGTAACGGGGCTGATATGGCAGAACGCTTTAGTGAATCCCATTCTGTAAAAGTTCTCATCTGAAGGTGACAGCAGCCACAAAATGGAGGTGTTAAAGAGAACTGACGCATCAGACAAACTCCAGCTGTCGCCTCCAGTCAGCGCCTCTTCTCTTTCCCCTGTCTGGCCCTCTTCTCTTGGCTAATATCCCCAATGATTAAGATTGAAAACAATTTTTTCTCCTTTTGCTGTCAGCCTCAAAGGTTGATCTTTGTTCTTCTTCCTTTCGTTCTTTAAACAGTCTTATTTCTCAAAGAAGAGGCAACTGAAACCCAGGAAAAGTCAGTAGTTTGCCGCTTGACCTGTTTTTCTCTAGAAAGCTTGTAAGACACCTTTTGGATGCTTTTCTGTATTCCTCCAGGTAAACACTGGTCCAGACTCTGTGCTCAGTACTTTTCTTTTTCTCTCCCACCCCCTATTTAAAAGAGCAGATCTGAAGCTTTTTTCTTGCTGCAGAAAGACTTCTAACACAGATGAGAGGACACCAGCCCAAAGTCTTTGAGGTCAAACTTGGGTCACATCATCTAGTCTGAAACAGATTATCTTTGCTATATTTTCTGGTTGAAAGTTTGGTGTGGTGGTGCAGGGTGGTCTGCAAACAACTGCGAACTACTACAGTGGCCCCTGGTCCAAAAATTAATTGAACTTAGTAGACTCTCTCTTTTGAATTGTTTCATAGGGTGATTTTCTCATAGCTTAACCTTAGTCAAGGCATAGATGAGTCTGTTTGCAAAGAAAATCATCAAAGAGTTAAAGGATGCTGCAGAAGCAGAGGCTGCCGGTTCAGGATGCAAATACACTACCCACTAAATCAGGGCTAAAACTAGTGTTTCTCAGAGGGTAATAAAGATTGCTGTGTGGCTCTTCTGCGCTGAGATGAAAAGATTTGCTTGAGGTGCCTCCCAGGTACCCAGTTTTGCACGGCAGATACTAAAAGCATTCCTGGCTCAAGTAACAGTGCCAGTAAGGACCTGTCTCCCTCAGCTCTCCTGGCAGGGTAAGGCAGTCTTCCCTGCCTATACGCAACCCTGTTGCGATTCACTCAAACCTCTAAAATTGATCCCTGTCCCTGTAGAGGCAAAGTATTTAGGACCTTTTGGGACACTTAATTTTGCTTCAATAAGCCCAAATGCATAAAGTGTATGTGCGTATACAAGATCATGGGCTTTAAATGGACAAATGTTCGTTGTCGTGCCAACAAACAGGCCAAACAGGTCTAAATATATCTCCATCAACAGATATATCGAGACACTGATCAGTCCACCACTATACCTCAGGATGTTATTTTGTGCAGACAAATAAAAATCTTTTAAATTAATTTCTACTGTTGTCTCAGGGGTGCTGTGGAAAATTACCCAATGGTGAAGAATGTCACTTACTAAAGTCTTATTCTGTCCAAGTAAAATGGTTGATAAATTAATGTAAATAAGCTACAGCACTTTGCTTTAAGTAGTCCACCATCAGTTAGAAATCTCATAAAGAGACTGAAGCAATGAGAAAACATTTTAGAACTGATCCCTTGATGTTGTTTTTTTCCAATAGTGGCTATTTTGAAAATATACTCTGCTTACTTACATGAACAACACACAGAGAAGAGTTAAAAGTGGCACATTATCTTTCCAATGACATATTTAGCCAGTTATTCAGGCTATAATGAAGCTGTGTAATGAAGTCAATGTCCTTGAAAGTTCTTCATCAATTTTTTTCTCATCTGTCAGCATATCCACTTGCCGACACAATATTAATTAAACACAACATTTCCTGGAGTGTTGAAGTGAAGTCCCATCACTGATAATGAACAGGTTTAGGAGAGTCACATCCCAACAAAATTACTTTTTAAACCAGCCTTATTAAGCAGAAAATTAGACCTAAATCACCCTACAACATCCTCATTAAAAGCCACTGATCCTTGGCTGCTTCTATGTTCTAACATCTTTAATTAGCAAACTGCTAGTCTATCTGCCATGATAAATGCTATTAATCTTACCTTTCATTTGCTTTCTCTTAACCTATCGTTTGCCCACTTCAGGGAGACACATGCTTCCACCAGAATTCATTTTATTGTGTCTAACGTCCTTGTAAGAATGAAAAATGTGGTAGTCACGGGTTAAACGCGATGACTCTCTCCGCCCTCACTCCATCACTGAGTTTCAGGATTTGCAGATATCTTGGATGGCAGACTTGCTGTGTTTGAGGGGAAATTAAGACTATTTTCCAGTAGATACGTATGGAATCCTGTTGTCAAGCCTCGATAGTAAACCACAGTGCAACTGTGGAGTGGTGCCCTCTCTGCTGCCCTACTTAAACCAGGGAAGAGTTATGGATGTCAATTAAAAAACCTTCTGGGTGTCTGTGAAGGCTCCACCCAGGGAAAAGACACGCTTTAAAAACACAATTGCATTTTAGAATTGTAGCTACTAAATCTACCACCTTTGAGTAGCCTTTACAAAGCGTGACAGCTCCACAGCTTCCTTAATATTTGTTCACAGAAGCTCCAGAATGTATCAGGACAAATAACATACTGCATTAAGCCACTTTCACATTACATTCATCAGATGTAAGCACATAATGCAGGGCCATACTATGCATTTCAGAAATGCATTATTATTTGCCGTGTTCTCAGGTGCAAAATGCCATCTTGTACATGCAGTGCTTTTTTCCAGTTTATAACTATGGAATCGGGACTTTTCACTAGGTCCACGCTGGCTGATTTTTGCAGTGTGCCTGTGCATCATCTTCTTACAGCAAATAACAGCACCATCTTCAGCTCACAGCTCTTGGGCAACAGAGAAGTACAAATTTGACCTCACCCACTCAAATATTTTGTGTGATAAATTCTGTTCACGTTATTCAGTAGGTCTTTTCAACGGATCTCTGAAAGGGGCTCTGACCCGGGTTAACATTACATGTCCTGATCGCAGACACTGTCCACAACCTTCAATTTTAGGAGCTTATCTCTGAGGTTTGCCAGCATAATTTACTCCATTTACCCCTATTCATTTATCTCTTTCATTGTTATTATCCCATATTATTTAGTGACCACAATTGCTTCCTACAGATATAAACACTTTCCTTTGGCAGCTTTAATGAAAGCTGCTTTTAATTTCACATTGCCTTGGGTTATGCTTACTGCTGATGGGCTGCTCCTTATTGCGGCCAGGTTATTCTAACTGGTAGGAAACCGCAACCTTTCAAGCTCTCATTTTAAGTCCTAGCACTAGGCTGTAAGGCGGGGGTTTATCTCCCTGTCTTTAGGCGTCTGAAAACCGGGCATCTATTTTAAGCAACCTGTGTACCTTCTGCAGTCAATGTCAAGAGATAAGCATCCCCAGAAGGCGACTTGTCCACCTATTCTACAGTGACATGAATTACCCTTGGGAAACCGTTACCTATTATTCCTCAGTATGGAGACAGCCCAGGCTTAATTAGTTGTCTGACTTTTAGATGTTGAGTTAGGTACAATAATCTGACTCCTAGTGATGTTTTTTCGGTCTGGAGCAGATGAGTCACAGTTCGTATGCGAGAATCGTATTCATGAAGCTGTGCTTTTCTAATGAAGCCCTTCTCTCACCCCCAATATGTTTCCATTATCTCACCATCAGGAAATAATTTTTTCTCCTGCATGCGAAGACACATGACATGCTCATTTACCCGCACACGTGCGAAACCAGATTAACTACTCCATAAATTACTTAAAAGATTTTCCCAGAGAAAATGAAGAGGAAAGACATGTAATTTCCACTTCTCAACTCCTGAATGAATGAAGATACTCTGTCTGCTCTGTCCATGACTATGTAGACAGATACTAGAAATCCAGATCACTGAATTGTGATGATCAAATTTATGTGAACAGAGGGTCACCAGTCTATCCCAAGCTATTCATGTTTTTATCTCAAAATTAATGACCGCAGTGGGGTTTTTTCGTATTTGGGTTGAACACCACCATCCCGTGCCTGCAAATTTGGGATATACTGATCCTGAATTTTAACAGCTGGACCAAATGAAACCCCGAACTTGGGGTAAAACCACATCTGAATGGAAACTGAGATCAGAATAAACATTTGGCCTAACTCAAATAGAGTGTTTCAGGCCAGCAGCTAGGATAATGTGGTGAATGAATCATAGGCCAGTGTAGCAAACAGACTGAAAGTCGTTAGAGAGTCATCAGAAGATCTGTGACAAAAAAATAGCTTTTGCCATGATTGGACTGGTTACGGGGCATCCTTGTCTGAGCAGATACCCCTCACATCAGTACCAGGCTGAGCCACTTTCTGCTGCCCAAATCCCAACAAAACCCCAATCCGCTGCCCCTTGGAGGAGCTTTTAGAAGTTTTTAGATTATATTAAAGTGCAAAAGATGACAGTTACGCCAACTGCAGGACCTGGTGGGAGTTATACTCCTGTGGAGCATATCTGCCACATTGAGCAAGTGAGCAGACACATACCTTTTTGTCTGGGTTGAATAAAATATCTTCTGTGCCTTACCTGGCCACCTGGGTTGTCTCCTTTTGACCAGAGCATTCCTCATGTCACTTCCTAGCAGACTCTTTAATGCCATTGAGTAGGTGAAAATAGTTCTTTCATTTCAGACAAATAAACCCAGCTATTAAAAGGGTTTCAGCCAGCAGAAATGTGTGCGTGTGTGTCATCAGCAATGTTGGGTGTTACACAGGACATCATGGAAAGGGCTAGAGAATAGAAATGAAGTGCTAGAAGTTAACTGCCCAAATAATGCTGATCACAAAAAGTGAATTTCATGAGGCTGGCACTCGTCTCATTTGAAAATGAGAAGGCTTCCTGACATTAGGAGAGTGATACCGGTGCAAAATTAGTGTAAGAAACGGATTAGCTCCTTGGAATGAAAACCAAAAGTTGGGTGTCAAATTGGGAGGGGAATTAGAGGTGTGTAAGTATAATCACCTCAGGATGAGTGAGAGCAAACTGGGGCTGGTTCAAAACCAAAGGCTAGGCTAAAGCAGGGATGTCACTATACGAATAAAAAAATCCCCGTTAGAAGTGCCTGTTTTCCTTGTAAAGAGAAAACCAAAGAGTTGTTCAGCCAGCGATAGCACCTCCTCCTCCTCCCACCGTGTATCAGTCTTTCTTGTTTCCTGGGGTTACCAGCTTTGTGCAGGACTCTCTCTGAGGCAGGAGCCTGTGGCTCGAACAGCGACAGAGATGCAGAGAAAGCAGCAAAGGACAGCCCTGCGATGACACTTCACGTTACAGACCGGTGCTTTCACAGACAGAGCCAGGATCTTGGCTGGAGTCTTTGCCATCTCCCCCGTTGCAGGGCAAGAAGCGAAGGGCGTTGAGACGGGAGCTCAGAGAACCAGAAAGCTGCGTTTTGCAGCGAGGGCATGTTTCTATAGCAAAGCATTTCATAAACTCTGGCCCAGATTCTCCCCTATGACTCGACTGCGCTCAGTGCAAGACGAGGATTGGAGAACAAAGGTGGCTTGAAGCCACCTTTATGCTTCTCCACTCTGGAAGCAGCTGGGGACTGGCTGGTCCCCGGGTAGGTTCAAGTCGCCTCGGGCTAGAGTAGCAGCAGGAGATTGCTAGAAAATAGCCAAGATGAAGCTACACCTCCTTTTCCATTGGCTCTCGCTGCTCCAGAAGGAACCAGGAGGTGACTTGGGTGACACCACCACCACAATAGAGGCTCAATCTTCCCAGGGACCCCGAGCGTGCGGAGAGAGGGAGAGAAAATATCAGCACGGATGCTGCTGAGGAGGCAGCGTAATGTGCGGCTTATTTAGGAAAGCAGCAAGCTAAGATCATCTGAATTCAAATATGGTGAGCCACTCACTCAAGTCAGTGTGTGTCCATGGGCAAATGCCTTGATCTTTTCTGTGCCTCAGGGCAAGGCAACTGGAGAAGGAAGTCAAAAGCAACAGAATTTCACTAAAATGATCAGATGCTGCTTCCAAATTTGGTTTACCTCTAAACCCCAAACCAAGTAAATATCTACAGACATGCACGCTCGATGTGGTTGAGAATTAATTTCTCATGTATTTATATAGAAACTATTGTGTTTGCAGGCTGGATCAGAATCCCACTGAGGGCAGAAGCATTTACAGGAGAGATAATTTGCAAGAATGGGAACTTCAACAATAGGTCTGGTCCTAGCAGTGCACACAAGAGCTCAAAAAGGAAAGGAAAGTCTCTTGCCTGACAAGGATTTTGGTTTTGCTTTTGATGGAGTAAAATATAAGACAGACCCCAAACAACTGCCAAGGAGAGAACCACTGGCGAAAAGGTGCTCTTTGCTGCATTGCTTACCCCCCCAAAAAGGGTATTTGCGAACTGCTACTAGCAAGCACCTGAAAGAGGAGTCAAGTCATACAGGAATAAGCTTGCCTATGCTCTGCAATCTCCCAGCACCAAGATTATTCTATACAGTGCCACATTCAATTGCAAAAAGGACCGTTAGGAGTAATAGAGCTCCTGTAACTAAAGTGTTTTCTCTCCTCAAATCTTCGAGGAAACTGATGGAGGTAAGAGAGGGAAAAAGCCAAGGGGAGAAAAGTTGTTAGAAGTAAAATTGTATTTTCTTGGACATCGGAAAGAAAGAAGAACTAAGCCAGAGGCCTCCAAGTCAGCAGCCATTTTAACATTTTGCAAGAGATTTTCATCTTTTTCCCCTACAGCCTCAGTTCTGCTGTAAACACCGAGCGCACCCACAATGGCTGTCAGCTGTGTAGTTTGCTTTACACTGAAGCTGCCAGGAGATAAAAAATACTTAAGGTAACATAATTTACAAATCAGTGGCATAAGGATTTCTTCATGACACCTCTGTGAAGAGCGCAATGCATGACATTTACTTTTAGCAAATCAATAAAAATAGGATGCATGCATTTGGAAACCAGTAAAAGCAAAGATACGCTCGTTCTCCATCGTTCTTACTGCAAAGCTGCCGATGGCAGAATGGGAAACAAACACCCTGTCCTGTCCCAAGACATCACTTTCTTTTTTAAGGGTAAAATAAAGCGATGAAAAATATTATTCATGGGTTTGTCATGTTGGACAGGTCAAAGCAGTTTTTCAGGAGACCAGTGGTTTTTACGCAATGACACTTTCTGTGCTACAGTCAAATGATGTTGTACAAAGTTTCATGAGAAGATGAAAAAAGCATTCCAGTAAAGCAACCAACAATTGATGGAAAAAAGACACGTTGGGTAAACAAATTACAGAAATACTCTTTCATGCGTGCATGAGTGCAATACATGTGAAGACATTATAAATATACATCAACACGTCACGCATGTGGATGTGCCTTTTACATAAACATGCCCGCACATGGAACCACATTTATCAGTGTAACCTGATTTTGACAGGTTTTTTTCCTCAATAATCAATTGACTGCTGTTTTCTTGAAGGCAAATACAAGCACAATAAATTCCTTACTGGTATCATGGAAGAGGAAACACAACTACAGACTACAGAAAAGTTCAGCACTAGTAAATTCTGATGAACACCATTACTGTGATTACTGTTTGTGCAAAGATATGCCTGCCTCATTGTCATTTCTTATACTACATCAAGCAAAGGCTGGTGGGGACCTAGTACTGCTGTCGCCCAACTGAATGTGACCTTTTTTGGGTGACCGCGTTGCGGTGGGGGTTTTCCTACTCCTCTGGGAAAGCGTGAATAAAAAAAAAAAGTGCAGACCCTAGGATGCGACGTAAGGTTTTAATAAGTGCAGAAATTAAATAGATGAGCTTTTGCTTTTAAATGTCAGCATTGCAACTTCCCTGTCGTTTGCAGGAGAAAAGGGAAGGGGCTAAATATCTTGGGATGTGGCGAGTTTTAAACCACATAATGATGGCGATAAAAATCTATAATGTCAGTTGCCTTGTGGCAATCAACAAACATTTCGCATTATGCTTGCATCTTAAGGTTTGCGGCCAAAAAACAGATTTGCCTCTGTCTCATTAAAATAACGAATGCAGTCCGAATGGATCTGCAATGATTCACTGTACGTCACACTAAATCACAACGCTTTTTGGAGCCAACTGACTATGGCCTCATTACTTTAGACAAAAGTGGGCTTGGAGGAAAAACTGGGGTGATGTTTTTTTGCTCAGCCATGTTTTTCCCTTTGAAATACTTAAGGCAAAAGAGCAGATAGTTTTTTCCCATTGGTAGCTGAGGAAGGTTGGGTTATATTCATAGTACAATTCCGTATCAATATGCATAAACACACAAAACATTAGTATTAGTGTGGGGAAATAGAAATTAAGCAAATACAAACGGCATTAATGAAACAGATTTTAATTAACATGAATCACTGATGAAATTAAAGACTTAAAAATGAAAATAAGCTGTTAAATAATAATAAAAAAATATATATTTTAACTGTTTCACTAGGGCAGGGAGTTTGAAAAGCAGCATGCTCTCCTTCTCTGTTTTGTAAGGTGTTACGTACTTGTGGTTTGTCTTCTGCGAGTCTTTGTTCTGCAAATTTCACTACCTGATGTACAGCAAAAAAAATTAAACCCCCAATTTTGTTTTTTTTTTGGCTAAATATCACTACAAATCAATTTATTTTAAAACTAATACTTAAGATTAATCTATTTGGCCTTAAAGAAATTTTGAGATTTATGCTAAAAACTGTTTACCATTTCAGGAATAAACATTAACTCAAATTTTACTATTGTTAAATGAAGTTAAGACTATTTAAAAAAATTAACTGGATAATTTTAAAACTGTATGCATTTATAAACACAAATGGAAATAAGAATTTGAAGTAACAGGTAAAAGAATTAATGTGAATTTTGACTATGAAAATATTATATAAAGTTCAGGGGGAAAATCATACTTTGAAACATCTAAATGAATGGCAAAGATCTCTCATATATATTTTTTGTTTTCATAATTGTTTCCATTTTCTCTTAGGCACATACGCTTTATTATAAAGAGAAAATGTTTCATATTAAGCTATTTTTCTACAAAACCCATGCAAACATATTTCTAATTTGACAGCAAAATATTTTCTTATATACCCAGTAGGTATTTTTTATTTCAGGTTGGAGAAAAACTGCCTGACAAGTATTCATGGAATGACTGATTTAAATGTTATAAATCCCTGAATTTTTCATCTCCCTTTGAATGGAACGCCAAAGGGGATTAAAGACTAAAGACATATCACAAACAAATTTACATTATTAAAATTACTGTAATCAAGAGTCTTTTCTAGCCCTAATCAGGATTAGTGAAAACAAAAACCCTCAACTTTTCTACTGTGCAATACTAATCAAAATTCTATCAAATGACAGGTAACAGAGTAAAAGCAGTTTTGAAAATTAAAAATATCGGTTGGTGTATTCTAGTACTCTTTAAAAGTATTTTCACCTATTTGAGATCAGAGCAATGATTTCTCTGCTGATAGTTCACATGACAGGCAACAAGCATAGGTAAAAATAAATTTCAGTAACGCTGCAAAGTCCGACCTCTTATTTTCAGGAGCACATCCAAGAAACATACTTGTTTGAACATACATTATAGAGCAGGAGGGAAAAGTGCAGTGTGGAATGCTTGGTTTTGTTCTCTTAAACTCTAAGCTAAATAACACGAGTTGTGGAAAACTCAACTTGAAACCTGCCGTGAGAACTCAACCTTGCAGCACCGCGACTCCCTTGCTGCTGAGCTGGCAATTAGCAGGTTTGGTCTGAAGAAGCGTGAAAGGTTTTAAGCAAGGTCTTTATCCACCGTGCGTGATGCTTTACAGTTGTGTTACAAGGCTAATACAGCAAAGGGATAAAGCTTGTACAGACTTTTCTGGTCCTCTGCAGCCTCTTGAAGAAGGCACCATTATGTTGGTTTCAGAAACCACCACTGTGCTCTGGAGCATCAGGCCCCATCTTGCCGTCACTAGTATCACCAGAAATGCCGCCAATTAGTAAAACAGCAGCAGGATTGGACCCTACATTCATTTCACCCCTGTAAAATGTCAGCTACTGTTTTAAAATGGAAAGGATAGAAATGTATAGGTAAAAGAACAACCCTGAAAAATGATCTGAGAACAATGACCACTTTCTAAAGTCTCAGAAACAATCTCGGCAATGCAGCAATATTCAGATATTGTGAAGTATGTCAGAAAATCAACTATACAGGTTAAAGAACAAGGAAAACCACATGATTCTCATGGCTTCTTTCTACAACTCCAACTGATTTAACTTTTTGCTGGTATCTGAAGTAGACAGCTGCCTTCCGGGCCCTCCATCTTCAAACCTGTTGCTTCCCTGTATTTGGTTAAACAAGATTTTACCTTGCAAGCTCAAGACTGCTAATGTTAAATTTTGACTGATGCAGTGCAAACTGACAGCAGTTTCCAACTCCCTGTTAGTAAGGTTATATATATTAATTATTAAAACCTGAGTTTTGGTTAGTGACTAGAATTATGCAGCTTAAAAAAAGCAACAGACAGTGGAGCAGCATCTCCTCTCTGCATCTCTTCCTAATGACACCTCATGCTGATCATTCTTGAAGTTCAAAGAAAAACTAAGTGAGGTTAGAAAACAATATATTATCTTTAATTAAAAGTTGGCATAATGTTTTCTTCAAAGTATGAACATACCAGGATAATGAGTACATTAGAACACATGATCTGTATTTCAGTTCCATCTGAGCATACACCATAAATCCTTCTTGGAAAAAAAGCAGACAGCATAACAAGAACATTTGAGCAGAAAAAAGATGTTCAGCATTTTGAAGTCCTCCCTTTATATTCTCTGAGACACCAACCAGAAGCAGACACTTAAAACCTTACATGGTACACAAAATAAGTTTTGTTGGTTTTTTTTTTTTCATACGCCAGAGAAGGGGAAAAACAAATGACAAATTACAGGATCTCATCCCCAGGATAACCATGCACATTTGCAAGGTTAGCACCGATGCTTCACACACACAAATGCAATAATCAGATGCTAGTTTATCCCCTCCCAACAAAATCATCTTTCCAGTGGTATTAGGCATTCACTTGGCAGCAGTTTTAGCAGCAGCTCAGCACAAAGCGTAAGTCACATCAAAATAGATGCCTTCCTGTCAACGGGAAACGCGAAGGGCTGAGTACGGGTTTCAACTCTGTATGAGAAGAGTTAAAATCCTATAAGTCTGTGGTGGCTAGAAGCAACCCACAGGATTGAGCTTTCAGATTAACTGAGAAGTTAGTCAACTTTGTTTTAGTTTAATATGAATTTGTTTGTTGTAGGAAAAATTATGATTGGACTTCTTTTTACTTTTGAATTAAAACCCCTGTACTTTAAGGTCAAATTCAGTAATGATTTACAAGTTCCTCTAGTATTGCTTTGGTTAAGTTCCACATTTCTGTTTTTAATACCTAGCCTTTTAACAGTACTTAGATACTCAAGCTTGCTATTTTTTCTATCAAAATTTTCTTTACTGAAGGTTTTATCTTCTGTATTTGAAATTCCATGTTTAGCCTCCTGAGATTGTTTAACTCAAAGTGGGCTCTCAAAGCACCTTCTGAATATTTCAAGGACTCTCAGAAGGTGGATTTTTAGGATTCTAGGCAGATACGGTAATACGAGCAAGCTTTTTACTCATGTAAATTATAGCAAAAGAATTAAACAATCACTGTACTAAAAACCACTGTTCCAAAAATAGCTTGCCTCTAAGGCTATGAAGAATTTTTTAGGCTCTGAAATTACTGAGCCACTTTTTTTGCCATAATTATTTGAGAAAGAAGCAATCATAAATTCCATTATTATTAGCGTCTTTAACCAAACTCATATTTAATATTAAGCTGTTAAATACTTTATTGTCCAACTATCTTAGTTTTGGTGAAAAATGAACAGTTAAACTAATCTCCATTTAAATATTCCCAACTGCTCAATCTTCTATAACTTTCACCAGAAGTAATAAACATTTACCTAAAAATCATGACTCTCTGTTAAACTGACCTTTTTTTTTTTTTTCCCCAAAATATTACCTAGCACCAACTCAGTCTGCAAAATTTTAAATGACCTTTGCTGATTTGCAGTATCCAGTCATTTTTTGCTTCAGTAGTGGTTTTGGTCGGCTTTCGCTTCATCAGATGCCTTTTAAGAGTATTTTCAAGATTTTCTTTTATGGAAAAAGGTACAACAGATAAACTGTTCTGTAAAACTATTCTGTAAAAAAAAAAAAAAAGAAGAAATGAAGATATAAAAATGGAAATGAGCAGGAACCAGTTTTAAGCATATGTCTTTATGACTGAGGCTTAATCACACACTTCGTTTTCCAAACACAAAAAATCTTTTGGAAATGTATTAATTAAAATTAAGTGCCATAGACAAGCGGCTTTAGAGGGATGGCAGTCCTTTTCAAATTAGCATAACACTAGCGACAGGCATGGAAATTGGTTTAATAACCCTAAATAGTTACACCCCACTCCTAACACAAATGGCCATGGACAGCTCTAGCCCCTCAGGCTGCAACTGTACCAGTTTACGCAGTTGCTCTGACATTGGGTGGGTATTCCAATCTGAACAGAAATCACTGAATGCACCTCAATTATTATTATTATATAATGACTAGTGAAGCGTACAAGGCACCAAAGCGTTAAACATCATAAACCAGAAAACCAAAGTAAACCAACACAAGCAACATCAAAAACTTCACCAGCAAGGGGCTCACTTTGTAACATGTACTAACACACTCAATACTTGGCAAGAGATTATTAGTTTAGTCATGATACTAAGTGGCCCAAACCCCACACATAGGTCTAGGGTCAAGCCACAGATATAACAGAAAACCAAGCCAAAGGGATAAGCAGAGTCTTTAAGTGATTTCCTTCCCTGCCATGTTTTACATGGATGTCCTCAGAGCTAAGATCAGTGCTACAATAACCCCTTTCAAACACCACTTTCAGGGCACAGCATTCTCCAGCAAGTGTCCAAATACACTAGCTAAATCTCTACCTGCTTAACTCTAGATGTCAGGCATAATCAACATTTTTTTTTGTGTGCTCACGATTCATGAGAAACTGGAGAAAAAACAAATCCCTGCTGATAAGGAGCTGAACCTCCACAAGCTTTTTCCAAGTATTCCAATCATTCGCCTAACTTCACAAAGCTGCTCCTCTGCAAAGGACTGCCATGTCCGTCTCTACCTTACTTCAGCAGGGGCTTTGCTTTGACTGCCAGCTGGTTTTAGAGACATGTAGGACAGAGAAAGTGGTTATTCATGTCTTTTATTTATTATAAATACATATAAATATGTTAAGTGACCTTTTGCTTTGTTTATCATAATGAGCAATGACTTTGGAAAATCATCCGGAAAACTTAACCAAGCTGAGAAACAGGCAAAAAGCAGGCATTAGCATACAATCACAGGTTCCTCTTGGTTCAAGAACGGGTCAATTTTTATTTTAAGAGGAAAAAAAAAAAAAAAAAAAGAGAAGCATCTTATTTTGAAGCATCTATTGTTTTATCAAGAGCACTGGTCTTCCCCCCTCCCATGAGCTGACCAAATGACATTTTAATTTGGATTTGTGGGTGCAGTCCAAGCCAACTGGCTACATAAGACATCCCCCACCCCGATTCTGAAACATTGCATAGTTTTGCAGCTGGATTTTGCCCCCCCCCCCCCCTTTTTTAATCTTTTTTTAACACAGGTCAATAATTCCAGAGAAAACTCACTGAGGTTTCCATTTCCAGATCTCTCTCCCTCTCTGTTTTTCTATGGTTTAGTTTAAAAACTGCTCAAAAACTTTGTAGATCAGAGCAAGCGGAAAAGCAACATTGTGCTCACAGTCCACTAACAGGCTGGGAAGGAAATAACTCTACAGATGAAGTTGCATGTGGGGGGTGCAACTAAACAAAGTTGAAAGTGGGTGTTTTGGGGGTCCACGTAAACTGCCAAATATTTTCAAATGGGGTGTGGGGAGGGGAGGGGTATTTAAGAGAAGCAAATGAAAAGAAAACCCAGACTTAACTGATGGTAGGAAGCCAGGGCTGATGGTAGTGGAAAGAAAAAGTGCACAGAAAAAAAATAATCAAAAAAACAGAAGAAAAGAAACCCAAAAAGCCCGAAGAAGCAGCCAGAAGTCAAGGCTTGTCATTACAGTGTTTGCAGAGGGCGGAGGCGGCTCCTGTGAAGGCAGTGCATTTCTCGGGGCAGCCGGGCAAGGCCGCGCCGCCGAAGGGGTAGACGGCCGACTGTCCGAAGGGGTTGAGGGTGGCGGGCAGCGGGGTGCTGAGCGTCTGGCCCTGGTTCAGGTAGGCCACCAGCCGCCTCATCTCCTCCAGGGCCTGCGCCTGCATGAGGATGTAGTTCTTGGCCAGGAGCAGGGTGGCGATTTTGGAGAGTTTCCGCACCGAGGGGCTGTGGGCGTAAGGGATGACGGAGCGCAGCCCGTCCAGGGCGTCGTTCAGGTCGTGCATCCTCCGCCGCTCCCGCGCGTTGATGCTGAGGCGAAGCGAGCGCTGCTCCTTGGGCTTCTTGCCCAGGCCTCCCCCCTTCAGCTTGCCCTCTCGCTCGAAGGCCGCGCCGCCCTTCACTCCGGCCTCGAAGCCGTCCTCCTCGTCGCCGCTCTGCTCGCCGCTACTCTCCGCCGACTTGCCCAACGCCCCGGGGTGGAAGTCTGACCCGCCGCCGCCTCCTCCTCCGCCGCTACCCGCGTAGGCCCCCCGCGGGCCCTCGGCACCGCCGCGCACCGCCCCGTAGGCGAAAGCCGACGGGCCGTAGCCCGGGGCCAGCGCCAGGTACGCCTCGCCGCCCAGCGACTTGAGCTCGGCCATCGCCTCGGCGCGGGCGGGAAGCCGCGCTCTGCCGCCTCAGCGCTGAGGAAGAAGAGGAGGAGAAAGGAGGAGGAGAAAGGAGGAGGCGGCCCCGCCGCTCCGCTCCGCGCTGCGCCCGGGCTGGGGGCGGGCAGTGAGCCCGGCGCCGGCCCCGCCGCCCCTTATATCGCGGAGAGGGGCCCGCTGGGATTCCCCCGCCGCCCAATCAGAGGGGGCCGCGGCGGCTCGCGGGGGGCTGAGGGGGCGGCGGGCAGCGCCTGAGGCGGCGGGCGGGAAGGGGGGAGGGGAGGAGAGCGGCGCCCGCCTTTCCCTTCGCGACCGGCCTTTTTCCCTTCGCGACCGGCCTTTCCCTTCGCGACCGTCCCGCGGCTCCCCGAGTTTTCGCCGGCGGAGGGGTCCCGGGGTCCGACGGCGGCAACGGACACCCCTCGGTGGTGAGAGGAGGGGGGTCGCCTGAGGAGCGGCTGGAGAAAGCGGCGGCGAACAGCGAGCGGGAATGGGAAGGAGCCCCTGTTGGCCTTCTGGAACTTGTGTTTGGTGGCTGGGACAAGGCAGCGGGGGAGAAACTGGCAGCGTGAACTGCTCGGCGCCGAGGGTATGAACGCTGCGTCGCTGGGTGCTGGCAGGGCAGGGAAGGTGTCCTGACTTCGTAGTGCAGTCCCTGGCGTGCGGTGTCCGGACCCTCTGGAAACGTGAGAGCAGGTTCAGCTCTTAGAAAGTGGTAGTGCTGAGCTCCAGGCCTGCCAATTTGCTCGTTTCCCTTCCTAAAATTAAAGAGAAAAGGTGATGGTCGAGCTGATGCTTCCGACTGCTTCTCACCTTAGCCCTCGTTGGCCCCAGAGCAAATAAAGAATTGAATAGGGAACCGAAGTATTTTCTGGAGAGCTTTCTAGTGTCGTTTCCAGGGAAAACTGGAGGAGCGAACACTCTCCCCCGCCCCAGGCATGGGAACACGAACCACTCGTGGTACGTGTTGCGATGGGAGGCAAAGGCATGCAAGGTCTTGACAGCTGTGGGCATGGCTTGCTGATCAGGTCCTTCTGATTTAGGCAAGGATGACAGAGGAGGCACCTGTTGTGCAGAGAGATTTCCAAGGCAAAGGCCCTGTCTATTTCCATTTTCTTCAGAGACTTCCTTTGCTCTTCCCTTCCGTGTGCCAGAAAAAGAAGTTTGATCCTTGGTGACGCAGTCCAGCTCTGAAGGGACTCTCTGTCCTTCCCAGTTGTGGGTGCCAGTAATTGAGTGCTAAGCCTGGAAAGGAAACAAACCACTTCACATCGTGGCCTGCAGTGCGAGAAGTCATCACTTGGGGTGGGGGGGGGAATCCTTGCCATGACTGGTGGACCGTCTGGCCCACAGAGAAATCCCGAGGACAATCCATTGCAGCCACTGGCAAAGGTGAGAGCTGCATAGAGAAGGATAAGCAGGATGCTTTTTCTCATGTTCCTGTGTTGACATGATAGAGAAGGCCTAATCTTTAATTGCAACAGAAAGAGGTCCCAGTCTCTTTTTTTCCTAGGCTTCTGAGACTGCTTCACGATACTGAGTTTTGGTATAAAGATAGTATAAGGGCATACCAGGCTTTCTCCAAGCATGACACGTGCCTGGTCCAGGCCCCTCAAGTGTCTGCTTAGAAAGGATGGGATGAATCTTGTGTAGTGACGTACAGATGCAAGCAGGTGGATATTGCCTACAGGCAGATGCAACCAGTTGATGCAGATGTACCTGGTAGGTTATTTGCTGTAGTAAATAGCTTGGGTATTAAGGTGACATGAGGCTTTTTCCAGAACGTGTTTTGTTTTTATCAGGCCCTCCACAAAGCGTAGTTAGCTTGTCCTCTTCCCATCACCTCCCTTTATGCAGTGCGCTAACGTGAAATGACGAGCTTGTCTCTCTTCCTTCTCCACATCAGAGCCAAGAGTGCCAAGATCTGCAGTGACACATGCACCCTCACCCGTGGTTGCAGAGCTGCTGCCTGGAATGAGGCTGTTCTCCTGCTTTGTGAATGTAAGTTTGGAAGGTTGCGTTTCTGTGTTTCGGAGTAGTGGAGCACGTAAAACTAGCTGCTGTCCAAGCCTGGCTGTCAGGCCGTGCGCAAGGTTTGACCATCATACTTTTCACTGGTCTTCTCTTATCTCACCTCCGGTGTCTTTAACGTGTTACAATATTGTTACATCTCTTCTTTGCTACACTTATCGGGCTTATCAGACCATGAAGACCGATTACTGGTTTTAGTAATTTAATTGTTTTATGAGAATTGGACCACTTAACTACTCCCGGGACAGATCACTGTGTATATTCATGGGGACTTACAAATACCGGCAAGCAGGGTGTAACTTCCGCTCATCTCTGGAATCAGTCCCACACTCCAAGTGATAATAGACAAAAGGAGGGAGGTACTAGAATATTATTACTGGCATAAATCATTCCCATGAGAAAGATGTGCAGGGATTGTTAAAAGCAGGATCGTCCCCTGCTAGAAATGATTTACCTTTTTTGTAATGTGTTGAGATCTTGCAATGAGAAGGACTAGCAGTGTTACAACGTTTCAGGAATTCGGGTTGTAAAGAGACATTACAAGTATTGCTGGCTTTCTAAATATGTCATATGCATTTATCAAGGCTAATGCCAGGAGAAGCAGTGGGCTGAAAATTAGATGTAAACACTTTTCACACAGGCTCTCTAGTGCTTTAATAAATAGATGAGTTCTTCAAGGGTTATTTCAACACTGAAGGGCAGCTTGGGAGGTATATTAACTACAAGAGAACAGAGCAGAAGGATTTGATGCTTTATATGTAATTCCAAAAAGCACAGCTGAGGGAAATCATTTGGAGCCTGTATGAATCTGAAATCAAATCAGGTTTAATGTGCTACCAAAAAATGCACATAGAAGAATTTGGTTTGGACTTCTCTCTCAAATTTCAGCTGTGAATATGCATCTTTGAAACTATTCAACCTGGTTTCTCACTGAAAACTGAGAAACAGGAACATCTGATTTGGATTTTGACATGTTGGACTAGAACAACAGAAAAGGAAGATAAAAAAATAGCAGAAGGGAGTGACTCATATGGAAGAACATGGCAGAAAATAAAATTTCTTCCAAGTGCTTTGGGGAAAAATGGACATATGCAAGAGGAAATAAATTTATCAGATGCTGTAGAGTATTTGCCAGCTTTAAAGTGTTTTTTTTTTCTTCTACATATGCAAAACTTGGTGTGAATATTTAATAATTAATAGCAAACTATTATCACTGCAGTTATAATAGTTCTTGTAACTGTAAGTTCCTTAAGGCAGGACCCATACATTTATTAAGACTCTTTCAAGTCACAAACATTTTATAAATAATAGGCAGCGTCAGTGATTTGATTACTGCATTCCGTACATCTGCCTCCGTAAATTCAAGGGCTTTCTGTTAGCTTGACAAGGTGAAACTACCTACAAAGAGAAACACTTGCTGCTTAACTGTGTACAGGGACTGAACCACGAGCAGCACAGACTGCCAGGGCTGCACTGACCATCGTTTGCTGCTATTTCAGGACTACAGCTCCCAGGTTCAGCTGCAGCTTGGAGATTGCTCTCATGCTTCTGGGGAAAAAAAAGTGAATTTGGAGGTTGCAGCACCTGTTACTACAGAAAGAGCTTGAATACAATTTATTTCAGTTTTGATATGAAGAGAGGGAGAAAAGGATCGAAATAATTACATATTTTCTTCAATTTCAGTTTTAAAGTCATGCACCTGAATCAAGCTATGCATCTTACAGTGTCAGTGCCTACTGTCTGAATGTCTAGAGGACTGGAATGAGATGGGACTAAGCTATAAAGCATGAACCTTTGCTCAGAGCTATGTGTTACTTATCACACGTAGATAAAAGACCTCAGTGTTTGGAGTGGACCTGTTACTGAAATGTATTAGAAAATTAGTTGCAAAGACTGCCACATTCGTTTAAAAACTTTAGTTGTTTTGCTGGATAAGAGCATTTTTGACTGAGGTACCGATGCACAAGTGGATTTTTTTCCACCAGAAAAGAGGAGGGGGCTGCCGTGAGAAATTCATCTCCATCCCGATCAGCCAGATTTGGCTATTAAAAGTAGAACAACCTAAAATCTCTGGAAAAGATCAGAAGGAAGGAGGTGTAAGAGAGACCGATATGCTCTGGTTTTATGGTTTTTGTTAGGACGGCGGGGTGGGGGGGGAGGTCGGGCAGCCCCCCCCCCGAGGGGCCGGTAGCCGGCAGCGGTGGCCGGTGTGGTGGTCCCATGCTGACACCTAGCGACCACCTCCTCCAGAGCCCCGCCGTCAGCAGGCACCCACAGACCCTCCTCCGCGTCCAGGCAGAGGTAGGCAAAGTGCTAAAAATTCAGAAATAATAACCCAAAAGGCTAACAGGCACAATAAGGGCTGTGAGCGCTTATGGGCCTCGGGTTGTAATCCCACACCTTGTGTTTTGGCTGCCTGCCCTGTAAATAGGACCCTGTTCCTGGTGGCAGCTGTCACTGCAGCCTTTGGACATTTTATTCAGACAAACACAAGAGAGTGGAAAGTGAAGAGGTGTGCCAGCATCAAAATGAGTGAATGGATCATCTTCTGCTGAGTACAAATGATGGTAGGACGAGTGGAGTTATTCTACTGAAAGCTCAACTGGAACTGCTGGAAATAGCGGGTGAATACTTCTTTCCTTCAGGTGTAATAGTAGAAAAACGGCAAGAACAACCAGGCAGAAAAAGCACAAGCTATGGCAATGCTGTGCTGGTTCTGGCTATTTGGAAATGGTAGGTAGGCAGAGGACAGAAACTCAAGGCAGGGAAAAGCAGGCAGGGCTCAGTCTAGCAGGCGTCTGGCCAAACATGTATAGGTCTGGACTAACTAGAGGTCACGGCTGTCGCCTGGAAGCATGGCAGGAGTGTAAGAAGAACTGGAACTGCTGAAGTGTTAGTGTTCCTGCTGACTTCTTGTCTATCACTTGTCCATCACACAGCTGAGGCTTTCCTCTCAAAAAATCCCTGAGTGATGCAGGAATGTACCATTTTTATTTTAGGGAAGGAAGACCTTATGGCTAAGGTACAGGACTTTGGATATAAGACTTCTGTTCTCAGTCTTACCTGAAGCTCACTCAGGTACTAACAAGAAGTTTGATTCTGATTGCAAAACCTGCCTGAATAATTAGGTGGATGTGTAAAGAGTCTATGCTTATAATCCTCCCTGCCATAGTGGCTATACTAATTATGTATTCATGATAATATAAAAGACAGTGAAATCTTCCTTTACTGTCTGATACTGCAAAGACCACCTCAATTCCTACAGCTTATAAGAGCAGTCCAAAGAGTTTCAATAAAACAAAATGGTCAATATTGTGTTGCTCTTCAGACAGAAGTGATCATAAAGACCTCCGTTAGTAGCTGGGCCCTTTCTGAAGGAGACTTCCAACAGGGAAGGAGCAGACCTTTGTGCAACTTTGAAGGTTATTTTGAAGCAGTTTATTCAAAGTAAGAGTTTGTTTAATAAGTACAAGCCGCTGGGATGGCTTTTGCTCCGCTTACGTCACTCAGTCATACTTTTTCCCCTTCACTAGGTGGCAGCAAGAAGATAGGTATAAGAAGTTGCAGGATTTTTTTTTTTTTTTAATACCGTAACCGGAGAGTTTTCAACTGGTTTCCTGTTTGAATGGATTTCTTTAGCAGTCCCGTACACAAACAACCCTCAACAACCAAACCAGCCAGCAGCAAGTTGGTCAAAAGCACTGGCAGAGGTGCCTGAAACATCTCTCCCACACAGGAGAGAAGAGACGCGCTTCGGTGCTTGTTTCAGCGTGGAAGGAGAGATTATGTGGTCTGCAGTTCCCTCTGCTGGCAAAGTCTCTCCTTACACCAGCCAGGCTCAGAGGCAGCCGGGGGAGGAGGGACAGGGCCACACTGAAGTAGCCTCGGATGTGCTGCCTGGGCACAGGTCCACAGTAGCCCTTGCCCCTCACAAGAGCAAGGGGGCATCATCCTTTCTTTCCTACCTAGCTCCAGTTTTTGCTTGCACGTGGGATACTGGATATTGAAACTGGACATACAGTTCCTGCTTTTCACATGCCACAGTCTCCTCCTGTTCTTCCTTCCCAGCACTAGGACAAAGTTCTTTATGGCAGCCAGCAGCACATGAAGGGCCCTTAGCTCTGGCTGCACCCTCTACAAACTTGCTGAACAGCCCTCATCATTGCTTCTGCTAAGAGAAGGGATGTGTGGATATTCAGCCCTGCACAGAGAGGAGAAAGCATATATTTTCAGGGAGAGTTTGCATAGTCTTATGCAGAGCTATATCCCAGAATGTGAAACCTACTAAAGAGAAGACAGAGTGACAAGAACCCCAGCTGCCCCCTTAGAGTCCAAGCAAAAATGTTGCCTGCCTTCAATAAAACAAATGCTAAACACAGTCCGTTTCTAAACTGGAAGAAAGGTTCAATGCACGCCTTCCTCTGTTCTTCACAACTCTTATAAATCCGCTGTGCATCTTGCTAACTCTCCACAGCTGGGCGCAAGGAGCAGCTGGGATTCCTTTCCTAGCCAAAATAAAGGAGATAGCCCTTCTGTGGTCCTCTCCTGGCACAGTGCGCTGCATGACACCAACATGCAAGTGCTTAGTTTTCCAAGAAGAAAGTGTTGATGGAAGCAGTAGGATGCAGAAAGAAGGGATGAGCTGACTGTTCAGACCTGAATGACTGTATAGTCATGGCGTGGCTAGTGGGATGTGCAGTGTGAATGTAAGTGCATCGTCAGGTTGGTGCAGGCTGGCAATCATGGGCTTTGGTTTCTGTGCTCAAGCGTAATAATGAGTCCCTGTTGTCATATCCTCAAGTCTTAGAGGCATTAAGGAAGGTGCAGGGGATTGTTCTGGTAATTGACTTTCTAAGACATTGGCTTCTCCCATCGAGTATGCTTGTTTGGCTCTTCCCCCTCCCCAGAACTGACCCATGCATTAGAGAAGGTGGTGCTTGAGAGATCTGGATGTGACAGACGGCCTTGAAGAAAAACTGAAATGAAAAGATGTTCCAGCGTGGGTGAGGGCTGACGGTGCACGCAGGATGTGTCACGGTTCACAGAAATGGAGCCAGGCTTTCTATCAGAAGGTTTTTAGAGGAGGGATTTGGGTTCAGAATAAGGTCTAGGCTTTTCTCCCAAAGGCAAATGATCTGTTCTCTTTCCTGCCTTTCAAGAGGTTTCTGCTTCTCTGGGCGCTTTCAGTTCCCTCCTGCAACGTGAATATCCCAACCTAACAAGTGTGGGAAAACTTGGCTGTTCTAATAAGACAGGGGAGTAGTTGAAAATGGATTAAGAAGGGATTGAATGTGTCTTGTGAGAGCTTGGCTATTGATTTCTAACCCTCCCATTCTGATGTTATTGCAGAAATGATTTTCTCCTGCACCATGCAAAGATTAAATATTAATAAATAGAAAATTAAAAAAAAGGAGGAGAAAAAGACCAGATCCCAAGACATCCCACTGCACAATTAAAAAGTAAATGAAGGATTTCTGGAATGAAAAACTTTGTTTCCTCAAGTTTTCTTGAGCTCAGAGTAGAAACATAAGGGGTTTTGTTGAGATCATTTATAATATTTCTATTTAGTGTTTTGTAGCAGAGGTGTGTGAGTTTGAGCCACATTCAATTGCAGTAGGTTGAGTATAAAGATAGAATAAAAAGGATGGAGATTTACTTAAATCCCATTCACCAGTGACCCATTTACTCACTGATGATGAAGTAAGGGGGAAGATGCAGGTCTACTCTGGCTTTGCTTATGCTGCATCCTGCAGTCATACTCAGTTCCATTAGGTTTCTATTTATTATTTAACACAAGAGATGGAAAACAAGGCACACCAAGATGATTTTTATGTCCTAGGCTTTTCACTTGCACAGACATTGCACAGGCTGCTACTTCCCATGAACTCTGTGGTTCCCAAGTGAAACCCACATCCTTGGGTCTCTGAAGCAGGAGAGGAGCAGACAGGCAACCTCTGCATGCAGAGCAGGGCTCCTAATGCGTGCAGGCTTTGCAAAGAAATCTGCTCCCCACTTTGAGCTCTCCTATGAGAACTGCACTTACCATTCTGCCCCAGCTTTCCCCTCATTCCAGAGAGCTGGGTAGTAACTGAATGAAAAAAGGGCTCATGAGAATCTCCCATCCAACTTCTGCAAGATCAGTATTCTCTCTGGAGCAGGACACACATGGAAAATACAAATGAAAATTTGGAGGCACTTAATATGGAAGACCATTCTTTTTAAGGGAGTTGTCACCATGAGAAGGGGGCTTGCTAGGGTCTTATCCAAAGGCTGCGTAAGTGTATGTGTGTCTACCTCCCATCATTCACATTCTCTCCCAGCACTCTAAAAGGTTACTTATTTTGGTACCTTGTCCAACAAATTCAGAGCAAAGTTAGTGAGTGGAGACAACAGAGGAAGGAAGAGGAAATAGCTCTAGGGTCTCATGAGCATAACCAAAGGCAGGATTTGGCCCACTGCTTTTCTCCGGTCCCATCTGCAACAGTCAGCAGTGTTGCTGGCTGATTTCCATTCTAATCCGATAGCTTTCAAGCTTCACAAGATGTATGATCAGTGTTTTACATCCCAAAGAGGCCCTTCTTTGACAGACTCATAGCTGGACATAGTCTGTTCCTGTCTCTATTCATCTTCTTTTTTATGCTCTCCCTTGAATTTAGTGGCCGTGGCTGGTTGTGGCTTTGCTGCTGTCAGTTCTTCATGGCCTTAATGCTCAGCCATTTGAAGTCAGCTCTTTGGCT
The DNA here is from genome assembly GCF_000737465.1 of Haliaeetus leucocephalus. Lineage (NCBI taxonomy): Eukaryota > Metazoa > Chordata > Aves > Accipitriformes > Accipitridae > Haliaeetus > Haliaeetus leucocephalus. The sequence continues at coordinate 3,156,200 of NW_010972709.1, read as the reverse complement.
TTGGATCTTGTCCCCGCGTTACTCATTTCATTATGGTCCTGTGGCCTGTTCTTTGTTTCCTCAGCAAAGCAAGCCCAGGTGGGACTTTCAAGATAGATGGGCAAGCCTGTGGAGAGAGACCCCTTACTTGGATGGCAGAACTGCTGGCCACCAGTAGAGGAGGGGTAAAAGGATTGTTTCTCTGGATTTAAGGGAATTTGGTAGATAAATTTGTGCCAAGCACATGGACAAATGGAAACCTGGCCCTGGGCTTCAGATTCTGCTGTAGGGCTGAGCAGATGGGGCTCCAGTCTTTAGTCTTTTACCGATTCACTGTGTGCCTGAGGTGGCCCAGGTCCTTGAAATCAGTGGGAGTCAGGAAGCTAAAGGCTTGTGAAACCCTGGCTATAAAGTGCTAGAGCTTCCGCAGCTTAACAAGTGACTGCCTATCAGCAGAGCTGGAGTACCTAATCATGTGCACTCTCAGTCTGTTCTGAAAATAATACATCCTAAATTGGAGAGTGGTCCAAGAATGCTTATATAGACAGTTATTAGGGATCAGCTGATAGGTGGTAACCCTGTAAGCCACAGTAAATCAATTGCTTTCTGTTATTCCTCATGCTCTCAGCTGCTTTCTGCGCTTCAGTTCCTCGTCTTCAAAATAGCAGTGTTTGCAGTCCTGGGCCCTGAGAGGATCATACACAAATGATTGTAAAGCACTGATGTTGTAGATAATGCTGGAGTCCCATACATGTTCTCCAGTGTTGCCTGGTAAGATGGTACAGTAATAGAAAAAAGTGAGTAAATGCCCTTCCTGGGTGTATAAAAAGAGCATGTGCAGATTATCCAGCACGTCACACCTAGGTTTAGAAGCAACATACGGCATTATTTGGCAGACACTAGGCAATATTTAGTGACTACGCGAGCTATATATAATGGAATTACGGAGGGTGTGAGAAAGCAGCACCTCCTCCCATCTGCCCCTCTTAAGGGACGCAAATGCTTTGCTATAACACTGTTCCCCGAGAGCTAGAACTTTAGCAAATAAGGGACTTTATTAAGTTGTTAATAAGATTTCATTTTCTCACTAATGCTGTGGTGCTACATTATTAATTTAAAACTGTATTTAGCCTGACATGCTAAAGTGCTAGGCCTCATTATTAATGCATAAACCCATGCCTCTGTTGTTTAATTAAACACCATGATTATGAAGTTCTGATGTGGTTTAATGATAGCAGGCTGGAGTGGCAGTACATTCCTGTGCTCAGATCTCCCCCATTCCCCCCTCCTGCTACCTTCTCCTTTCATTTCCCTTTAAAAGCACAAATGCAGTTGTTGTTCTGCTGAATAAACACCACATGACAAATGATGTTGATCTTCCCAAGGTGACATAGAATTGCATTTTTATTTTCCTAGGCTTAGCTTCTTATTGACCAGAGATTCCTATCCTTGATTTCTTAACAGCTCTGAAGGTAACTGTTTGTATTTCCCCAGAAGACAATGTAATCCTCGCTCCCAATAAAGTCAACAGGAGTTTCCAACTGATTTCAATGGGGCAGTTTCACCGAAAGGCAAGAAGAGACTGAGAGAAGAAGCCTAGACCATTGTTGTATATGCCTGTTTAAACATGGTCGTTCCTAAACAGTTGTTACCTTGGAGATGGAGCTTGGTCAAGGGAAGATGATGTTGTACTGAATCACATAAGAATTAAATGGATCTAGACCAGGATAATAAACCCTGTGGACATTTCCTTGTTTCAGTTTCCCCACTAGCATCCTTCTCCATCGTGCTCAAGTGTTTTGGAGTCATTGTTTCATGCAGCCCCTAATTTATTGTATTCTCCTTGTTGTCCTTTGCAGGACCAAGACTTTCTGGGTATTTCTGGGAGACTTTCTGCTATGTATTCCCTCCTTTATCCCCTCAACATTTGGCTTCATCATCTTATTCCTCCCTGTTCCTTGTGATGATTCTTTCTGAACAGCAGCTTACCCAACTTGGCTTGCAGAGCCTCTTACTTTATTGACTAGGAGTAAAATTAAACATATTCTTATGTACATTCCTGATTAATAAGCATTTACGCAGATCAGCCCTCTGTGCCTGTGTTTCTCTCCATACCCCTTGCCTGGTTGTCTGTTCAAACAGGAAGTTCTTGGCTTTGGAGCCTGCCATCTCCCAAACTTTGCAGTCCTCTCCGTCTTTTGAAGGCAAAGGGGGGTTTGCTGTGGTCTTTACTGGAACCAGAATTTTACTGCAAGCGTTTTTAAACCAAGGCAGACACCGGTCTGGCTAGAGGAGAAGGACAATGAACAAGTTGCATGACTGCATCAGGAGTGCATGAGCGCTCATCTTTCTGGCTGTTTCTAGTCCCTCTCTATTGCCATCCAGGTGAATTCACAGCTGACAACTAGTGCTTTGCTCAGCAGAGCCCAAATTCTGTTTTTAAATAGCCATTTGTTTGAAACACATCTTTGATTCTCTTCCTTGTATTTCTCAAAGAAGAAATTTGTTCATTATAATTAACCTTCCTTTGCATCCTTGCACTGCAAGTGAGTGCACAGATCTGTTCTCTGCATGGGCAAATACAACAGAAATGTTACCAAGCTTAATTTCCTTTAGTAGATTTTTTTTTTTTTAAAGTATGTGTTCAGCAAAGTAACCTTTCTCTAACAAAGAGATGACCTTTTTGCATTTATGTAGTGCTTGTTGCTAGGATTTAGATCTTTGCTGAAAGCTGTTATTTCTCTTAAGTACGGGAGAAAGTGCATTTTCATCTCCATTTGGGTAAACTGTCATTTTCTACTGTTCACTGCTTTTCTCACCATGGAATAATACTTTGAGGTTCAGTGGATTTTTTGAGAGAATGCATTCCAGGAGTGTGGTGGGGCCTGGGAAGTCCTCTATGTTGCTGGTGGGGGAGAAAAGGAAGAGGAGGGAGAAGGCTTCTGAAATATTTAAGGCTTCTGAGTACTGCAGTTGCTCAGCTGCTGCCATCAAATCATATTCAATTTAGGAGGGTCATGCAGGTATTTTATAATCGTACACAAAAAGCAGCTGGTGGGTAGCTGAGAAGCTATACATGTATGCATAATATATTATTTTTTGGTGGTAGCACTAGCATCCATGGGAAGCCACTTTAGGTAGATTTATGAGGATTCTGTCCAACCGTGATACTGATGAATAACAGAAATAATCTAATATTACTCTTTGTATAGCTGAGCTACCGGTGTTATTAGAAGTCATACCGTTAATACGTGATGCAGTAGGAACTAAGTGACTTCACATGCAGTAGGCTGTAATAGAGTGAAAGGGAGAGTTAGACACATGTATGCAGATCACTTCATGAGGCATAGAAATTAGTATCTCACTCTTTCTTGAACTGTTTCCTGTATTAGCTTCTGTAGGTAGTAAGAGATGAAAGAAACTGCAAAGAGCAACTTGACTAGTTATCTCTCTTTTCTCTGCAAACTGAGCATGGGAAAATCCCTCAATTCCCTTGGTGTTGGAAATGTATGAAGACCCTGCCTACTGGGGAAAAGGACCCAAAGACTTCAAGCATGTGCAGCTGCAGTTGTCTCCAAATAGGAACATGCAAAGTAAAAATGTCCCCTAAGAATATTTACACTTTTCTTGGTCAAAATTGCTCTTCAAACACATGACTTCATAAATTGGATATGCTGTTTGCCAGTCTCACAGTATTTCAAGAAGTGGAAGGCAGTATCGTAAGCGTTTATCAGTTGTGTAAAATATGTTGTGTAAATTGGTTGTGTAAATTGAATTGAATGGCACAAAATTGCACTGCGCAGTGCAGAGTGCATTGCATGCTGTGGTTTCCAAAGGTCAGTCAGGCCAGCCAAGTTAGCAGGAATAGTCCCTCTTTACATCCTCTTTCTGTCTCACAGGCACTTAGAAGCGAGAGAACAATCGACAGTTTCTTTGCAATTGAAACAACTGAAATTAATCAAGTCCAAATCCATCCTGTCCAAGAGACCGTGAATTCAACTGGATCAGAAGCCCTTGGTTAAGCAGCCCCTGAAAGTCTATCAGAAGTTTATTAGTATGGTAATTTATCTGGGTAAGCGCATAAAGATGCTAATTGAAATGTTTTTTTATGCATTATTTTTTAAAGGCAGAAAGGCTGGGGATTTTCTAGGAAGAAAAGTAGAATAGTCACTTATGTTTCATCATGTCATAATGTTATAATTTCATTATTTTCCTATGCTTCACTTTAATTTTTTTATTTTAAACACGAAGAACAAAGAACTTGATACTCCAAAGATTTGGGGCTCGTGCCACGTCTGGTTCTGGTCTTGATGCATGGAGATAGATTGAATTAATCAAACTTCTTCACACTGCTATTTAATCGGGTTTACAATTAGCTGAGGGCTGCAGGTCTCCCGGGCCTATCAGCTTTGCAAGCAGAAGCTGTAATACAGCAGCTCTGCAGCCACACACTGGGAGTGCCTTACAGACCAGATTGTCATAATGTGGCATGAAATTAAAGCGTGATGTTACTTGACAACAGAATTTCAATTTCTCCCTCCCCCCCTTTTTTCTCTTTAACAAAGTCTCTACCTAGAGATAGGCCTCCCTGTTGAGTTGCACCCACCTGCTCTAAGCTACACAGCTGCCTTCAAAAGAGTTTCTGATACTATTAAACCAATCTGTGTTCCATTACAGTCATTCTGATATTCTTCCCTGTCTGCTTTCAATGGCAGATTATTTTGCTGTGAGGAGCTAATAAGCATACAGCTCTTAACTTGTTTCAATTCTTACTCAAATGTATTGATTTCGTCTCTCCCTCTCTTCTCACAACACAGAGGGTTTTCACTGGCATCTGTTCTCCCCAGACCTGCCTGCACAGTTATGTCAAACCTCCTCAAACCCACTTCCATTCAGATAAAAAAACCAGAGGAGTGGAGAGCCTGGGCCGGTTTTTCCTTCCATCACCCTTCATCTCTCGAGAAGCAGTGTGGATGCACGGTTTGGAAATGGGATTTATAATTCCCCCTCCCGCAAGCAAGTCAGGATCTTGTGAACACCACCACCACCACAAATTAATTATCTGGATGTTGATGATTCTGTGTTGTTCAGGAAACCTGTCATAGGAAGAGTTGAAAAGAGAACATAATAAACCCAGAAGGGCTGGCTGGAAAGAGGTGAGGATCAGGTCAAGTTGGTAATGGAGGATGTTATTCCCTCCTTGAACTGACCTGGAATCTAATCTAATTCAATGTACACCTTAGAAATCAATGGGTAGATGATGAAGCGTTCCCTGCAGTTGTAAAGGAAAAGGTTGTGCATATGTTCCTGATGGTGAGATTTGACTGTGGAATGAGCTCCCAAGCTGCAACTCCTGAAGGTGCTGGAGTTACACTGGACAAGGAGAACCAGACTCTAGGTTGAGAAGCCTGGCCAAGTGGTGCATGTGGGGGATCCACCTCTGCACCTGCTGAAGGGAATGAGTGAGGCTTCTGCAAAAACAAGGTCTGGCCTTTGATGACAGTTTGGTTTCTGTGGACCATGCTCACTGTGTTCTCATGACTCCTCTAGGTCTGGGAAGTGATCAGACCCACTGGTGGCCTGACCCTTCAATTTGCAATGATGGATTCTGCTCATTAGTTCTGTGCTTTTTTCCACCTCTGAATTAAAGAAGTATTTAAATTCTATCTCTTCTAATATCAGACACCGAATCAAAAACCCTATTGGATCCACAGAACAACACTTGTAGGTGGGTGACAGAGGTGAGATTTGTGCAAACCAGGCATAATTATGTCTTCTTCATTCACTTTAACTGTATCTGCTGCCTGAAATGGCACAGAGCTACAGTTCTGAGAGTTTTTGGGACATATTTAATTAGAGTAGCCTCTATTTAGTTATCAAACACAGGAGCAAAATGAGCTTTGCTTATAAAAAAACCCAAACTTTCTAAAGCTCTGTCCCCTATTGCTCTCCGTTCTTTTTTCCTTCCTGCATGGTGCTGAGCATCTCCCAAGGATTAAGCGATTATTCAGAGAATTGATTCTGCTCCCATTGAAGGTGATTACTTCCCCCATGCTGAAATCCACAAAAGCACAATCAGGTACACAACTAAGGTAGTTTTAAGCATTTGCATCTTATACAGGTTGGCCTGCAAACACCTGTAGTTCTCCTGGCTGATAGCAACCATTTATGGGCATAGGGGGTAAGGAAAAAATCAGTGAACTTTAAAAAGCAAAATAAAAAGGGAACATTTTTCTGATTGAGAAAAATCAAGCTTAATGAACTGAGATGAAATCATTTCCTCAATTTGCTTGGACATTTTAAATTAAAAGCAGAGTGTAACCTCTGCTTGCAAATTACTGTAAACATTTCAATCCCTCTCTAGTTCATGGTGAAAGGGAGGAAAGGCTGGACTATGGAATATTAATCAAAGATCACTCCTGGGAAGTCAGACTCTTTGTTTTCCCCTATTTTTTTGGGGCCAGAGTGTCTAGGACTTTACAGAATTTCATATATATATATATATATATATATATGAATATTTATGAAGAGCTTGCTAGTGACAGACCAGGCTGGCCCTGCAGGCCCAAAGGAATTAATGTAAATTCCAGTCAACCATGAAAACCCACTAGAATTGAACTGTATTTCAGCATGGTGGATAAAGCACATCAAAGAGCAGAATTTCTATAAGATAATTACACACAATGCAACTCTAATCACAGAAAGACTGTGGATATTGCTGATAAAGCGTAATAAATCTTTTATGACTACGCCTTGTTCTGCTGAATCAGCTTTCTGTTTCTATTGCACTAAACTCCAGATTCTTGCCCTTATTTATATATTTACAATTTTAAAAAACACATCAGCTAACAATTTACTGTAAAGGTTTGAGCTTATTTAGATTTTTGTTGTTGCACTTGTTGAAGTGCAGTTAGATCAACAACAGCAAAATATTCGTCTCTCCTGTCTGGCAAGTCTGCAGAAATAAATTGTCTGTAAGCTGAGAACCTGCCTTTCTGTTGTATTTTAAGAAATTGGAATAATTTCAGTTTTGACAGTTCAAAGTGTTCAAAATCCAGGCTCCTTCCTTCATATTCTGTAGCACCATGAATTCGTCTCACAGACTCACAGAATGGTTGAGGTGGCAGAGACCTCTGGACTCTCATCTAGCCCAACCCCCCTGCTTAAGCAGGGCCACCTAGCCCTCAGGACCACATCCACTCGCATTTTGAATGTCTCCAAGGATGGAGACTCCATAATCCCTCTGAGCAACTGGTTCCCGTACTTCACCCTCACAGGGAATTTTTTTTCCATACATTTAAACAGAATTTCCCGTGCTTCAGTTTGTGCCCATTGCCTCTTGTCCTTTTAGTGGGCACCACTGAGAAGAGTCTGGCTGTTTCCCAGCTTCCCGCAGCTGCTGTCCCCTTACACGCAGGTGTAAGCCTGGGGAGTGAGCAAGCTCTAGCACAGTACGGGCCCCGAGCAGCAGTAACCTGTGCCAGGGATAAGGCCTGATGCTGATAACACCCCATTCCTACAGCAGTAGGGGAACTGGAAACGTAGAGTGTGTGGTCACCGACTGCTTCTTGACTGTTCTTGGGGACTCCTTGTGTCTCACTGTGGATCTCGCTCGTATATCAAAACATCATCTGAGCACCAGCAGCCACATTTATGGAAGGTGTCTTTACTGCTCCTTAATCAAGAAGCAAAAGTTTGCCTTCTTCATGTGAGCTTTGCCCTTCATTTGTCTTTCTGGCATATGGGCAGCAGAAGGTCTCTGCTTCTGACAGAGTGAAAGAATTTTACATATGGTTTAATTACAGTAAATTATCAGCAAAGGGAAGAGTTTTCAGGGGGACAGCTGAATCCCACTCATGGGTTCAGTGAACGTCTGCCCAGGATCTCAGTGCTCTGCCATGTTTCACAGTGACACTTTGCTCCACCCCAGAGGACAACTGTTTTGAGAAAAGTCCATCCCTTGGTGTCTCTTTGTGCTGGGAACCTTTCTCAAAATGACAGCATGGGAAATGTGTGGCTTCTTAGTCTGTCATCTCAACTTTGTGCTCTGGGAGGAGCATGGAGAGGAATTTGACAACAAGATCAGTATTTCCTAACCCCAGATTCATATCCTCTTCTAATTCCAGAACTTAGAGGCTGATGTCCTCTCTGGCTGTTGTCTTCATTATGTCTACAGCAAGTTTGAACATGAACTGATGTATCCTCTGGCAAGTAGCTAGATATTCTCCTCCCCATCTATTGCACATTCCTGATCCCTTCAACAAGTGCATGTTACTCAAGTTATACTTAAGGATTTCCACAGCCCTTGTGAGGGCACCGTAACTTCAGAGCCTTATTTATATTAGTAGCATCACCCTGGTTGTCACCCAATGGGAAGTGCTTTTGTATGCAGTCCCCCAAGCAGACATGAAAGACCATGTCAGGACAATGGAGGGTTGCAGAAGATGTTCTTCCTTTGCCTGATTTACATCGTATCTTTGAAAGTGTATCCCTCTTGTGACAGTCTGAAGCGAATAAACAAAGTTCCTTGGGAAATGGTATGCAGTGTTCAAACACTTTGCTGAACTTTAATGTTCTGTAAGTTGTAAGAAAATGACTACAAAAGCCTTGGAAGAGCAAAGGAAGAGAGTTAGCTCAAGGCAAGGTGATATTCCCTCATTAAAATCTATTTGTGCAAAGTTAAGATGTCAAAGAAATTTCACTTGTTCCAAGAGGGTATGAAAGCCCATGTTATTAGTGATCAGAAGGGACTTGGGAGTCCTATTTGCCAAAGAGGAAGGTGTAGTGAAAGAAAGGAAAAGAAAAAAAAAAATGTATTTGAGCATTGAATGTTATCTAAGAAGAATAATGAATTCAACTGCCTTAAAACAACAACTTTTGTTACCCACATACGGATCATAGAAAATATTTTTAAGGAAAAAAGTCTTCCAAATGTGGGCTGAGATTCTGCATGCAGTTTTTCAAGTCATACTGCTGCACACAGAGACACCCACAGTTCCAAGGGTAACCAACCTTGTATCACTTCACTCATTTTCATAGAGGGTGAATGAGGTTGTTAAAGACCAGATTATTAATTCTTAGATTATCCAGATGTATGCTTTTGTGGATGGTGTGTGCCCCAGAACCGTGGTATCACAGGCAGGGTTACAATGAGGTTTAGCATTAAACCTGGCACTTCTTTTCATATTTTCATAGCTCAAGGATGACAGCATCAGGGGTTTTTACAATCCAAGAACGAAACACTCCTCAGATGCAAACCGTTTTGTGGTAGTCGAGGGGTTGGCCTTTTAGATGCAGGGGTTTTGGCAGAAACAGCATTTGCATCTGTGTTACATTTGCCTGAGCAGAGATGTGGCGCGGAGCGCCATGTGGTCAGCCTGCCCTTAACTGCTAGTGAGTAGAGGGGGAAATGAGTCTGGGCCTTCGATTCTGCACTTCATGATGTATTAGCCATCTGCAACAGTGGGAAGAACTGCTAAAAATACTAGCCTGAGGTACTAATAATCCTGCCTCCAGGAAAAGTAGCTTTGGCTGATGATGGGGCATGCAAGTGAGCCAGACTGCAATATTTAGCAGCATTCCTGGACACCATGTGCCAGAAGTGACCCTTTTCTGTGCCTCTTTCCAAGTGCCGTCCTCCTCGACAGGATCTGCAGTGGGACCCGCTTGAGAAACTCAGCCCGTGCTCCAGAGAGAGCAGCTGTGTTGCAGCAGGAAGGGGGTGGCAGCAGACGAGACTGCAGTAGCACACACAAAAATGGAGTTAGGATAGGTAAGCTTATGACCCTCCGAGGCCTTGCCAGAGCCTCGGTTGCTCCATGAGCAGTAACTGCTGAGGATGTGCATAGTGCTCACTGCATGCTTTTTTTCTCTTTCCCATAGAAATCAGCAGAAATCTCTTATCTCTGCCTAGGCTGGCCTGTCCATCTGTTTTGACAGCTCCTTTTATCACTAGTGGCCATGTGAAGAATGAGCACATTAAAAGGTAAGGCTCTTTTTTTGTGCTGATAGTAGACGAGGCCCTCCCCCAGTTTTGCATTAATGTAGAGTGGCGACGTGGCCACGGGCTGATTGCATTTGCTAATGTTAATCACCAAGGGGCCAGGCGAGGTGAATAAGTGAACTATATTTTATTCAGTTTGACAGAAGGAGGAGTCGAATGGAAATGATTTTTATCTCTGGTTGTGGCCGACCTAAATTAATGTTACCTCTGGTGCTGAAAGGCTCAGGAGAGCAGATGTCTGTATTTTATATGCTTTCCTTCGTAGGGGTACCAAACTACACATCAGACTGTGTGTTAACTTATGGACAAAGCTGATCTGTGTCCCCAGTTGCATGGGCTGTGCAGCCTGAAAGATGAAGATGTAGGGAGTGAAGTCATGGTTTGTTTTACCTGCTTGAAACAAAGACAGGTGACTAGAGCTGAATTTCAAGTGCTGGAGAAGTGGATGGCAGGTCCTTTAGCATGACGTGTACAGAGGGAAAGCGGGGAGGGAAAATACCTTAGCAACTCTTCAGCAAAACATTAATTAATTGCTGAACACCAGTGATGATTACTATCCTGCCAGGAGTGTAGATCTGTCTGTATTGTTTTTGTCTGAGGAGACTCTGCACTCCCAGACCAGGTAAAAAAGGTTGCATGTTGGACTGTTCCCCAGACTCACCCAAACCTTGCAATCTAAATAATACTGAAAGCTTTCAAGGTTTAAATAGGGGGTAAGATATGCTGCTGTGGTGCCCAAGTGGGAGGGAAGTTACTAGAAGCCTGGCAAGGACCCTTGTCTCTAACGTCCCTCGTGGGGAGCAGTGCTATGGGCCCCCTGCCAGTGGGATCCGAGGTGCTGCTTGCCCAAAGGCTCTACAGGGGATTGGTAGGAGAATGACCAAGGCCTGGCAGTACCACCAGAAAACCTTTCCTGCCTTTCATCTTGCTTTTTTTTTTTTCTTGGGAAAGTACCTTGCATTTGCCTCTTGCATTAGCATCTTGCATCTTGCATTTGCTTCTCGGAAAAAGAAACACTGGGCTAATGATAGATAGGTTAAAACAGAGCAGTCACTGGAAAGAGAGAGGATGGAAGAGGCTTAACGAAATCTACCCAGCGAATGAAAGAGAGATGGGAAGGAGAGCGAACAGGGAAGCAAATGTGATAATTGGCAGAGCGTGGTAAGCAGTGCCACCCACACAGCTATGGGTGGGATGTTGGGAGCTAAGGCAAGAGGCACTGCAAGCACATTTCCATTTCTTTATTCTCTGTATCATGTTCCTCTTCTCATTTCAAGGTCTGATCAAGTTTGACTATCGTCACCCCTTTTTGCTGTAAAGACACCTATTAATGTTGACAGTTTAGGTGGCTGGGGGATGTGATATTAGTACTGACAAATGCTGGTAATTTGCAAGCAATGTTTTCCCTCTAGCACCAGTGGGAAATCACCTAACCTTTGCCAATAATTCTCAACATAACTCACAAAACCTCATCTTCTATCATTACAAGGAGCAGCATTTCTGAAAATTATCAGCTTCTTCTTGAATCCATCCATGCTAGACTATACAGAGGAGGTGATATTAATCAGTGTGTGAGGCCCACTGTAGTATTAAGGATTCTCTTACAAGATCTTTTTACCATATGCTCTCTGATATTAAGCTTATTTGATTATGCTTTCAGATCTTTTTTTTCCAACTTGTCACATCACTTGGCTTTAACTATTTTTTAGCTGTTGTTATTATATCAATTTTTTTTTAACTATAATTTGCTTAACAAGTCTGTGGAGAGCACTTGGGTATGTTTTTGCTTTAAACTAACACTGATTAATCAATAACTGGTGGACTGGTATAAGTGTAATTGGCATAGATCTGAAGGCTGCAATGGGGACAGTGAGAATCTGACCTGCCATCCATACACTGAAGCATAAGTAACAGATATGCAGAAGTGCTGAGCTTAGAGCAGCTCCTTTGGAGGATACATTGAGCTGTTGGCCAGTTAAGTCTTTGGCAAATCTTGCCTTAATTTTTCAACTGAGAATCTACAAAGAAACGACACTGGTAGAAAATATCCTGGCACCTGTGCTGAGCCGAGGAACCTCCTGAGTTCACATACAGCCTGATCTTATTTTGCAGAAGCTGTAGCCAAATAATGCTGATAGCAACTGTCTTTAAAGTGAAATTAAAATGTAATGAGGGTGGGAGGCAGGGACAAGCTAGCATGGACCATCTGAGCTGTTGCAATTCTAGAATTCATCAGTGCTGCTGAAAGCGGAGAGCGGCTGTTGTGTTATTGATGCAGGGGGAGAGCGAGGTTATTGCATTATTGACATACAGTAGGTGGAGAAAGATTACCATGTTAGCAGTGGTACAAGAAGCGAGATTATCCAAATGCAATAAGCCATTGTTACAGCAATGACATTTTTCCACACCTCCTGCCCCCCCCCCCCCCCCATCCTGTCCTTTCCACCTCCCGCCTGCATAATATTAAAGGTCAGTAATATCCAGACAGATGGTTGGGAGGGTTTACGGAGAGGGCCTGCTTTCTTTGGTCATTTTTCTGAAATGGTGATTGTGCTCAGAAAAAAAGAAAGCATTTGGGTTTTCCAACTGGGATTAACTCATCCAAATGCTATACTAGGCAAGAGAGAATTTGGGTTAGGAGATTGTCCCTTTCACTGACATCTGCGCTACTCTATATGACAGCTCTGAGAGGCACAGCTGCATCACAGGCACTGGAACCAAGAGATAAATGCCACTGGATTTTGGGTCTTCATTTAATAAATAACTTTACTAAATGTTTTTTTGCTGTGAAAAAGGTGCAGCAAACTTTTTGAGGAGGGTCTCTGCAATGTGTTGATCCTCAAAGGACTCTGATCCCTCATTAAGAGAGTATTTATCTCTCAGGTTCACTTTTTTTGCTTCTAGATGAAACTTGTCTTCTCTTATATTTCAGTTCCCTGGATTTAGTTCTGTCTTCATCTGGAACTGCTTGTTTGCTCCTAGAGCAGGCTTCCTAATATTAAACCATAATTGGGTAAAATCATTACCCGCTGCAGAGAAAGTGACTCACTGTGTAAAATATCCTCCCTAGAAGATGCATCAAGCAGTGTTCATGGGTCAGATCTGCAGTTCAGAGAATTTCGTGTCAAGATTCCCCATCAACGGTCATGAGTTTTGGAGCTGGCCCGAAGTGAGCAGCTCATATCCTCTTGGATTTAATTGGGTTACAGGGGCAACTTCTGATCCCTGATCCCCAGGGAAGGAGCCACAAAGATTGCCGCGTCTGCAGCAATCTCATCTGTCCATGGTCGCAGTCAGGGAGAGAAGAATGGCTGCTTAATCAGACGCACAATCTGAAAATGTCACATTATTATTTATGAAGTGTTTAATAATCACACCACAATCATTGGACGCAGTGAGGTGGAAAACGAAAATGTATTTTTTCAAATAATATATTCAAATTCTGTTATTTTGGGAGAAAAAAACCTAAGTAAATGATTTCTTTTAATTTGAAGAATACAGTTTGTGCTAGTCTTGCAACAATGCCTCATTTATGTGTGGCTCAGAAGTCACACACAGCTGGGGCAGTCTTGAATTTAGCAGCTAGGATCAACTAGATGTGCCGTTCTGCTGTCCACATGCATGTCTGACTTGCTGTTGTGAAACCTGCAAAGTTAATTCAGCTCTCAGCATCACAGCCCAGGCATTGGATTGTCTCTAAGAAGCAGCACACTGAGAAGTTCAAACCTGGCTCTGTCTGTGAATACTACCAATAATCTATAGCTTTTAGGTATTTTTTAGATAAAGCTATAGTACAATGGCATTTTCAGCTGAGAAAAAGAAACAGCGCTACCATAAAAAACACTTACTTAACTATCCCAGGGGTGGCTGGAGGGCAAACTGCATTTGGATAGATGTGGGTCTGGAAACTGGAGTGGTGCAGGGAGCGTTTCTACTGTGGGCAGGTATTTGCATGATGCTGGAGAATATGACTTGTCTCAAAAGAAAGGCAAGCAGGCCACTGTGCTTACTGAGGGAGAAAAAGGAATATATAGTGTTTCTTTTCAGACAGAAATTAATCTGAAAAAATGGATTAGTGTAATTTGTAATTATTAGACGTGTGTCTGTTTTTTTGCCTGTGTGTTTCACCTAATAACTTTTCCATCTTGCTGTCTTTCCCTTTGTGATCAGGGAATTATTTTGTAGAAGAGCTTAAGCTTAAAAACATAACCTCCTATCCTCTCTCACTGTTTTGCATCCTTTCTTTCCAGAGTGGCCTTTTCTTTGCTGATGTCTTGCTTTATTTTCCTATTTTCAGATCATGGCTCTTATTTGGAGTAGGGTCCTGCGAAGAGCTGAGCTGCTCCGTGTCCTGTCGCAGGGGAAGGGAGTTCAGAGCACATTATTTCTCCAAGGCTGGAGCCTTTGGCTGCCTCCTAGTTTGTGTGCCAGCACGATCAGCAATCGAACACAGCCGAGGGGATCACAGAGTCCAGGCATGTACCGCTGCTCAGGAATTTGTGCTCCCTCTGTTGGCTGGCTGGCTCTGGAGCAGTGGAGGGAAAAAAAAAAAAGTTATTACGTTATGTCAGGCAGAAAGAATTTCTCTACTTTTAATTGCCTGGTGCCCAGCAAGCCAATTTTGGAGGGCACTATCAAAATAAAGGGCCTATGGCTTCAAGAATGTGACTACCCAACTGCTTCTGATTTGGTGTGTTGTGGATAACTCAGGGAATTAGACCTTGATTCATTTAAATGCTTCCGTCTGGGATATGTGTCTATGTGGGAGAAACAGTGTGAAGCTGAGGTGGGTGGGCTCAGGTCTGTGTAAATCTGAGCAGCTTCAGGAGCCATTCCAGCACATCCCTGGGGCAAAGAGCCTTCATGGTGCATGGCAGCCAGACGTGTCCCCAAATTTGTCATCTGTGCTTTGGGTCTGTTTGTGGAGATGGTGCAAAGCCTTGTGCTTGGCGTGTGCCTCTGTGGCGATGCTGTCAGCTCATCCGCAGCTTGCCTCCGCACACACTTGCAGCAGAAATGGGTCTGCCTCTCTCCCCCACACCTGCACCTCCCACCCCACGGGTGTGTAAGTGATGGCACGGGGAAGAAGACAACACAGGCCCGAACAGACATGTATTTCATATAGCTTCCCATGTATCATATCATCTCTGCCGATTAATGCGGTGCAATCAACAGTTTAATATGTTACTACTAAATACGTTAATTATATTATTCCTTTCTGACACTGCAATCACTAGATTTTTATGCTTTGATGCTGAATCTAGTAAAACTTTAAATTAGAGTAATTAAATAATTAGCTGTAATATGTGACAAGCCAACAAAACGATTACTGTTTTATTATTTTTGCGGTGACATCGTCTCTTCTGTTTGTGTTCAGGAAGCCAGGCCTTGCAAGGGAGTATACAATCAGGAAAACCATCTTATTTCAGAACCAGAGATCTCAGCCAGAGTAAATTTTGACCAGGGAAAGTAATTTGTACTGTCTTGAGCTCCAACAGTAGCTCTCCATGTTTTTCTGACTTCTGTTTCTTTGTCTTTAAGATATACTTCACCATCCCTTTCTCCTTAAGAATTATTTCTACTCTTTTCCAAAGCTCTACTGTCCCTAATGGCTTTTCCCTCTCCGTTTAACCTTACACTTCAGTGCACTTGTTTAGGCTTTTATCTTTGGTTCAGGGCTCTGCTGTTTTCTGCATGCCTTTTTTTTTTTTTTTTTTAAATTTATATATATTAGCTGCCCAACACATCCCTGTGACAACTGGAAAAAGAAATATCCCCTTTTCTGCCTGAGGAGATCCTGTGGGGGAAAATGAGTTGGGTGAGGTTTCACGGTATAGCACTGGCAACCTGAAATGTATCAAACTGGACAGCCCTGCAAGAGAAATGGATCTGTCAATGCCGCATTGTGGTATGCTCAGAAATCAAACATCCATTTAGATGAGCAGGAAGATTGCCAGCACAGACCTGGGCTCTTCTCTTTCATTTTCCCTCTTTACCTCTTCTCCCACTCCCTCTGGTTCTCCCTCGCTCTCCCGTTTATTCATGCAACCACTTGTGCCCAAGCAGCACACAAAGTGCTTGGGAAATCACTGGTTGCAGCAATTACAATTACTAGATTTTATAACTCCTTCGGAGATCATTGAGATTTTTAAGTTGACATCTGAACAAGGTCCTGTTATGAGGATGTCAGGTTTTAATGGAGCCTTTGTTTGTTTGTTTGCTTGCTTGCTTGTTTATTTTAATGCCAGCTGTTTTCTTACAGGTTGGTGTCAGGAGGAAATCCTGCTCTTGTGCATTATTCAGGACCCTTTAGATGAGAAAGGGGATGCTTCCCTGGCCCCTCTGCAGTGCTTTGGTACTGCAAACCATGGCCAGAGGCAAAATGAGAGTGTCCTCGTTTACCAGCTCCCTCCCATGACAGTGGGCAAAGCCTCTGGAGTGGCATCCAAAAGCGTTTTGGCTTGTGTTGTTCCAGCAAAGTGCCCCTCGTGCAATCCCTTGGCACATGGATGTCGACATCTCACTGTGATTAAAACCCCCAGCCCGTGCCTGCGCAGAGGCAGGACCTCAGGCTGGGGGACCCTCCTGAACGACAGCTTTTGTCCCTCCTGCACACGTTCTCGTGTTTTCAGCAGCTCTTCCAAAAACTGAGAGCAGCAGTGATGTGTTTTACAGCCCCACAGAGTGTGAGGAGAAGTGACAAGATTTTCCTATAAATAAGACTCTAATCACACAAATGTGCAAACCCTTTAGGAGGGATCCAGGTGAATTTCACACTCTCTGATAGGTTTTTGTTGTTGTTTCATTTTCTTGTCTTTGGGTTGGGGTTTTTTTTGCTAATTTTTTACATCGCTGCAAGTTCTGGGCTGCACCTTACATTTTTTTCTTATAGACAGCTTAGGCTACATCCCCAGAAACACAAAAAGGATCTAAATTAAATACTTCACAGCAATGCAGCACTTTACAGCCTTGAATTGACTATTAATCCTCACACACTCTCTTTTGGCCAGCAATATAAAAATGGTCTGACTCCTCTAAAATAAGTGGAAAACAAAGCAAAAGAGCCAGGTTAACTGTGGTTGCCCAGTAGCAGCATCGACTTCAGTAGGCTTATGTCAGGGGTTAATTTGGCTTAGAGAGATTCTGTTTTTAAAAAATAATCCTCCAATTTTCCTCTCGTCCTATCAGCACCTTTATTTGGTGGGTACCCATCCAGTAATGACACTCATACCCCTGACAGAACATAAAACCACCAAGCCTTTTGCTGTTGCTATTTTTCTAGCAACACGAACACTATATATATTCCTCACGATACATTTCAAGCATTTTACATCATATGTACATATCTGGCATCACTGGTCCCTGAGATGCTGCTTGCTGGTTAGCTTGATGGGATATGAATTTTGTTAGCTTCCCTGGGGAAAATTCATTCTTTCACTTGTTTTAACTTCTTGTTTTAATCCTAAAAAGGAGCAGCAGGGAGTAATCTTGCAAAGTAGGAAGGATATTTAAGAAAAAAGAAAGAAAAAGAGAGTCATTGTCGAGCAGGCTTTTTTTTTTTCCATAAGAAGCACTATTTTAAAATGTTAGAATTTGAATATAGACACTCAAATGGATTTTTTTAGCAAAATTAGTGGAAACCCCAAAATAACACCGTACGTAATTAAGGCACTTTGCTACTAACTCCTGAGGTATTTGGTAGGCTTGGCTCTTGCACAGCAGAAGTTGGATATCATTGCAGGGAGAGGTCTGTAAAGTAACTTAGACCAGGTGGAAGTTTGATGAGATCTAACTTAAATAGGTGCCTTTTAGGGCATGTTACAATAGCTCTACCTTTCAGCCCATTACTGAGCAGCCTGCATGCAAACCAGTGGGATCTATTGTCCGTCACCTCCGGTGCTATTTATATGGGTAATTTAATTTAACACCAGCAGGAGGCTTCCAAATAACTCTCCCCAGCATGGGAAGAACAATAACCTCTAGTGCATATTCACACAATATTTTTGACCTGCGGGGCTGGCCAGATTTGGGAGGGGATGCACATTGTTCTGCTTGGAGGAGAAATGAAGGCAGATATGCCTTTATCCTCTTTCTGTTTTATTTAAGGGATTTCCTAATTCTCCTTTCTTAGAGCTGGGTCTCCAGGGCTCATCGCGTCCCTGCCATTTCTTTCTCCTAGCTCTTGCATTTGTGATATTATATTAAACTGCACAAATCACATCTGCCTTTATGACCAAGCCTCTGTGCTGGATTTTTTTTGGACCGTTACACAAATGCAGTTTCAATGATGGCCCTATAGACGATTGTATTGACCCAGGAGCAGTGTGTGTGGCTCTTAGGGGTCGGGGACATGGTAGCTCAGGGCTGGGAAACTCGGAACCACAACCCTAGCGTTGCTGTGCCAGCCTGTGTTTTGAGTGATGGCCTCTCTTGTTTTGGCTATCATGACATTAAGCCTCAATGGAAAGGCAACTGCAACTGCCAGTTTCACTGAGGTTATAACCCACCCATCGCAATATGGTATATGTCTGCGTAGAGTGAGGATTTATAGGCTTGTGGAAAGATGCCACATGCTTACTAGCCGGTGAATAGAAATAAGAGAGTACTAATTAGGTCTGTGATGTTGGCAGATGGATCCATGTGTCAGGAAAAGAAAGCACTGTACTATACAGAAATCCGGCCATCTTTCAAGTGTATTCATCAATATATGTAAACTGGGAAGAAGAGTTATTCCACATTTGAAGAACACAACACAGATTTCGACGCCAGGCTCCTATGAAAGATGCAACCTTCTGAACCGAGCCATTTCTGAATACATCATTTAACTTATCTCACGGTGCAGCTGTCTTGTGTGATTCCAAATGTCACTAAGTTTGGGGAGATTTCTGAAAGGAAATGCGCTCGCTATTTCTTCAGTTGCCTTTATTAATTGAACCAGAGAGGGAACAAGTGGATACAAATGGTTTCATTTGGCACGCGGGATATATTGATGCCGGTATTTTATCCTGCAAGTATTATTTGCTGGAGCAGAAGTTTTCCAAGCTGGATACCAGTTTTATTTAGTGCCTTCGCATGTCTGGGGGAAGCTGGCAGCCTTGCCTGCGAATCTGGTGGCCCAGGTGAATGCATAACGCTCTGACTTCGCCTGCCGGTATTAGTCCTTGCCCTACATTTCCTCGCAGCACTCAACACTCCTTTATTTCAGCTCCCCCCAAACGGGCCAACAACAAGAGCTAATTGCCTGCTTCAGCTCCGTTGCCCAGGCCTGTGCATATCAAAAAACAGTATTTTGCCCATGCATTGACTGTGTTACATGAAAACACGCTCTGTTGCATCCTGCCAGATGCTGCTGCCCCTTATACTAGTGCTCTGCAGTAACCAAGCCCTGGCAAATTCTCACCCCTCACTCAGGGTGCTGATGGCTGAAGAAACATGCTCAGCTTTTTTGGGAACTGCGTTTAATTATTGCACTCAATTAGTCACTTCCCCCACCCCCACACTTTATTTATAATTCTTTTTCCACGAGTCATGAAAAGGTTGTAGCCAAAAGCTTTAGAGATGACAGATGATTCACAGATAACCCCCTCTCTGTTTTTGTACTCCCAAGAACTTTGGGAACCAGAAAGCAAAGTAATTTTTGGACTAATGCAACCGCTCATGCTGGGGCTGTATAGCGATAAATTACCTGGCCTCTCCCTTCTCCTTCCCTCCGGTGGCTCTGGCACCTGCGTGTTATGATTAATATAGGCATTGCAGGTAATATTAAGCACACTGGAAGGTGTCCATGAGCCAAAGGCTATTGGGGGCCATTTCACGGGCTGGAACGAAGGCTGTTAGGGAAAATGTGGGCATTGCAATTTCATAAAATGCATGAAGAGCTGGCTCTAAAGGAAGACACACCTCCCTCCTTTGAGAGGAGACCCCAGAAAGGCAACCCTATATTTTCCCGAAGCCTTTTTCTGCCTGCTTAAGTTCTTGAGCTGTTACAGAAAATAGGAACATTTGGGCCCTATCAGTGTAATAGCTAATAATAGCCTCACAGTTTACTTATCTTCACAAGAACCCTTTAATATACCCAGTCATTTTCTAACAGATGGGAAACAGGTATGGAGGAAACCTAAGCAGCTGGCCCAAGGTCATACGGGAAGGCTGTGGCAGAGCTGGAGCTGAGTCCAAGTCTGCAGATCTTGAGCCAGATCCCCAGCGACTGGGTGATATCCTCACCTACCAAGCAACGGGAGATGACACGCTAGGAGCCAAGCCATGTCCTGGACTATCCTCTGCCTTATCTGCTGACAGAGAAGGTCTCAAATTGCTGCTGAGGGTTGCGACTGCTCTGCCCTGACTGATGCTGCAGCCTGACCCGGGGCTGGGATCTCAGTAGGAACAAGAGGGGCTCAGCATCTTTCCGAGCGGTAGCTAGGATTTGGCCTTGTGCAGCAGCGTCTATGCTAGGGAGAGCTGAAGGAGCCGGTCATCTTGCAGAATGCATGCATATATGTAAATATATGTATATATAACCCACCTCCCACATGCAGCTGGAGAGGTTCAGCTCAGTGCCATGGGCTCTGCTCCACCTAGTACTGAGCTCACCCCGCTCAGACTTGCCATGCTCCCGATCGATACTTGTTCATGCAGCATTTCCGTGTTAATTTTTGTTCGGCAGCCTTTGCAGTGAGGTGCAACAACGTGCTTGTGCAAACACCGCCAGGGAGAAGAGACGGCACCTCCTGCTTCACCCTGCCAGCTCACCGGCAGCCTGGAAACATTTTGCGGAGGGGATGGTCTCTCCTGGGCACCCCAGCACCTCCTCAGGGAGACCCCAGACCCAAGGGATGACGTTTTCAAACCCGTCAGGCTATTTTAAAGAGGGTGAAACAGATGCTTGAGTCGTTCCGTAATCTAGAAGGTAACTGATAATTAGTTTTGCATACAGCATAAGCCTTCGCTCCACATGGCATATTTTGTGTCAGCGAAGGATCCCTGTCAGGGACTTTATCTGTTCGCTGTCCTCCCCCGGTATTCAAGAGAGAAGTGGAGTTCCCATCGCCAGTTCTGCCTTTCCACTCTTATCATCTCTCTCTTAAAAATCAAATCATGCACCCCGTCTGGCTGAAATGGGGTGTTTGGAGGAGGGGACCAACCCCTTCCCCCTAGCCCTCCTCACTTTATTTCCACGAAGGCTGCGTGGCTTCTGGGGCAGTCCACGTGTGTGTTGTGGCTGCACACTAGTGTTTTTTTTTCTTTCAGCTGGGCCCCTCTGCCGCATGGGGATTGCACATGTGTGGGAGGAATACAGTGCATGGCCCATTTGAAGTCTTCTTTATAAATATTCAATTCCCCTTGACGCAACGGGCAACACAGCAAAGCAGCCCCTCGTGGTCTTGCATGCCAATAATTTGCAGATTAAAACTCCTCCAATGTGCATCTCCACAATGGGCCCTGCCTTATCTGGAATGGGCCTGTGGAACTATTGTGGTGATAATCTGGGGATTAAGAGACTTTAATAAAAAGCTTTGACATGACAGGTCATAGCCGCTCTGGAAAAAAAAAAAAAAAATCAAATCTGTTACTCCCGAACGGCTTAATCCTGTGTGAGCCAGGATCCTCACTCTCCAAGGGTGCCAGAGGGATTCAGAGGCGCTCAGCACCTCGCTCCAGGACCTCGTGGTCCCCTAGGACCAGGCTAATTGCCTTAACGAGTTTGCCATTCTCAGTGTGCCCTATATATTGCCAACCTGGGGGGACTCTAATGCCCTTTTGGAGTTTTTCTTAAAACCCACCACCCCAGTGCTGCCACTGCCCTTAATCCTTGGCCGTGGAGGACCCACGCTGCATCCATCCTTCTGAGCTGGCTGCGATGCTGGTCACGGCACAGCCCGGCCACGGTCCTCACTCCGCTCCCAGTGTGTTTTGGGGAGGACTCCCAGTTCAGCCGCCCTCCTGGACCCCACACGGAGCGTACACCCATGCACATTAATTACATTTGGGTTTCTTATAAAAATACAACGCTGCAGCAGTCCTCATCCAGCACTTGTGTCTAAACAAATTGTTAATATTTTAAGTGTCTTTCATGAGGCTGAGTCTAATTAATTAAAGGTTTATGAAAAACAATTAGGTTTTGATAGGGATCACCTTCTCTTGAGTCCCATGTCTGCATGGAAAAAAGAGAGGGGTTAGAAAGGCTCAGGTTGAAATTTAGAACTGCAGTGAATAAGAGAATACACAAATCCCACATGGATTGGGGAAATTAGGACATTTGGTGCCAGATTGTCTGACTAATTAGATTTCTATCAAGTCCTGAGGGACTGGCTGATGCAGCATTTTAATTTAAAGCTGCAGCAGCAGCAGCAGCAGCAGCAGCTTTTTTCCTTCTTCTCATGCTCTTTATCAAATTGTCTGTGTTTTCAACATGCAACCGTTTTCCTTTCTAACGTTGCACCTCTGCAAGGATCAAACCTTTTTGTTCTGCGTTTTGCAGCATGGGTCTGCTGCTCACTGCTGGGTTTCGTTTGAATGGGAAAACAACTCTCTGTGTCTGCGAGGGGATTTTCCCATAACATGAGGCATGGCATTCCTTGACAGACACGTGGGATATACTTGTATGGGAAAAAGCTGAGGTGTCGCAGAGTTACCCGGTACACCGGCTAGCCTTTATAATTGAGAGCATCTTCAAAATCTGACGTACTGCACAGGAAAGCAGACTGAGGGACGTAGTCCCTCTCGCTGTAGAGTCACGCTGCTCTCTGAACCTGCTATCTAAATAGCTTACTGGGCATCGGGAGTGTAGCTTTTGCATTTCAGATGAAAAGCTGGCAATTTCTTGGAGTTAGTTCATTTCCATCCTGAACCTCCTGAAATTAAGATCAATGCTTAAACGGCTGCTCCCTGCAGGGAGAATAGAATGGCACCTCTTTCAATTATATTAATTTAAAATACAGTGATGCAATTGTTCTGCGTTCAGATACAGGCTGGAAAACAGAGCAGCTTGGTGGCAAAGCTGTGGAGCGAGTACAAGTCTGAGGTCCCCGTCCCTGAACTATATTGCTAGTTCAGGCACCTAATTTAGAGCAGGCATCTAACTTTTAAGTCCCTGAAGTTACAGGGGCTGAACTCAGGCTTAATGTATATGGAGCAATGCACAAATTGATTGAGAACTGCAAAATTGTCAGATTCCTACTTAGTAGGCACCAAAATTTAGTGTTAATTGCTTCAAAATTAGTTAGCATTATTGAAATAAAGTGGAGTTTTTTAAAGCCATTTCTTACTTGACAGCACGAGATTGCAAATATTCCCGTGCCCTATTTAATGAAAAATTATTATGCTATTATTGCTATTTTATATGATGGATACATAATTAACAGGGTCTATAGAATCATTTCTTCTCCCATTTTGCTCTACTTCTTCCAGATTATTTTATCCAAAAAAAAAAAAGATAATGGAATTATATCTTATGCTTCAATGAAACTGAAAACTATTATTCCTCTCGATAACCAAACCCAGCAAAGTCAACCATTCCAGTGAATATTAAACACAAAAAGTACATTTCAGATGTATTATGAATCTGCTGCTAAGTCTTTAACTCATTGCTTTGTGAAAAGAAGTTCAGCAGTGGAGGGAGCTAAAATAAAATCATAGCCTCTAAAGACATTGAATTTCCCAGCTTTCATTGATTGAAAGCAGGCCTATAACATTATTGAAATGGTTTCACTTAACCTTATTTTTTTGTTATTATTTTGTTATGCTTTTTGGGGAAGGTTATATAATACTTATTAACTCCTGTCAGTGATCCCTAGATGCTAAAAACGATATAACCCCACCGCGTTTCAGCCAGATGCGTGATGCAGGAGGCAACAGGAGCCTGGCTGGGGCCAACAGCCCTGTTTGTGGCCTGATCATTTCGATTTACAGTATATGTGTTACAGAGGGAAAAGGCCAGCTATTACTGTAAAAGCATTAAAAGCCCGAGTGATGGATGAGATCCCACTAAACTGAGTAATAAAGAAACGCAGAACAAAAAGGACATTTCGAGCCCCCAAGTGCCCAGAGCTGCTGGGCTTTGAAAGGTACCATAAGCATCACGATAAGAGCAAATGAGTTTGAGCTCCTGTGAAAGTATAGCTCTTATTTAGGGTCCTAAGAGGGATCTCGGGTCTCTTGAAAAAGTAAAAAACCCTAATTCTCTCACCCAGATTTGTGGACCTATAAAGTGCTCCTACAATTTTGTGCCGGTGCTTTTTCACCCTTGAAATGTCGGAACAGATAGAAAATGCAGAATGATGATTATAAAACACACTTTCAGGAAGCTGCTTCTGGAGAGATTTTTTTTTTTTCCCTCCCTTGCTCCCCTCCTGTTTCTCTCTCCACCCAACAGAGAACTGTAACAAATTTCCAACATATTTGGATTAACTAGAAATTAATTTTCCTTCTCATCCTTTTCCTTTCACTGAAAGAAAAGCGAAGAATGGAACAAGCCACTGTTTTGCATTGATGATACTCTTTCATTTCCCTTTCTTTTGTTTTAAATCCCATTTTATTTTCAAATTAAATTGAGGCACATCCAGAGAATAATTTCTCTCACTGGAAGGTAGTAGAAACGCGAAGGAGGGATATGCAGTTTGTGCTCACGGATTGTGGAACCTAGCTGAGGCGTCTCCATTTTCGATGGCTAAAGTTACAGAGAAGAAACCCCCCACTGCAGGTCTGAAATTAGAAAAGAAATAGGTATTGGTTTGAAAATTATCAAAATGAGATAATTTTCACTTTTCCTAAGAATAATTCCTGCTTGTAACTCTGCATTATACCTGTGAAAAATTGTCTGTGGCTCCACCAGAACTAATACAGTTTTGAAAATAAACTAGTTATCTGAAAATGCATTTATTTTGATTTGCAGTGTGCATATTGTGAAAACATTGTCCTGAGCGACCATGATAAATGTTGTTCACACCATTCTGTAAATAAAAATACAATGAACAAGTTGAGGATTGCTTCCCAACATAACACAGCAAGTCTAGCCAGAATGTTTGAAGAAAAAGCCAAAAAAGTCTTGTTTCAGCGATTTCCAAAATGAAACCGTTTTGTTTCTAATTCAAACATTTCCAGGATTCACTTCTCCTGATTTTGAGCTGGACAAGTAACCTGGGACAATTACAGGAGGGATGGACGCAGGTCCTGCAGGCACCAGGGCTGGGGAGTACTTGGATAATTGCTGAAGTGGTTATGGGCCACATGTCACGCTATGAATATGCGACACATGAGGATGCTTTTGAGGCCGTCAGTAGCGAGGGCAGATTTTGAACCCTTTTCCAACAATTCTTTACAGTTTAAAAGTGGATCTGATACTCGTGGAAGGTGTCTCGCTGCCTTCCTTCAGGTAACTGGGGAATCGGGAAAAGGCTGTTAAAAAGTTTGGGGACGCTGCATCATTTAAACATCTCTCTCGTGTTAACCATCCTCTTGCTATAATGCCAGGACACAGTGTGTTTTTCCCTCCAAGCGCTATCTAGTACTATCGGAGATGTCTTCTTTAATGTTATTTAAGTGTAAAGCACCAGTAAAAGATGTCCGAAAGCACGATTTGGCAGAAGAGCAAGGAAATCAGGACCTGCTCCGTGCCCTGCTCCTTTGCATCTGGCAGCCTGTGTCCGACGCTGCCCAAAAGCAGGAGGCTGTGAGCTGGAAATTCTGCAAGGCGAGATAGCAGGAGCTCAGAGAAAGTTGTCTTTAACACCCACTCCTGTCTTTTGGGGATTACTGGCTCTAACTCCAGTCCGGAGAGGTTATATGTTATTTTCAATAGTTCGCATATTGGCCGAGCAACTGTGAAAAACAACTGCTCTGTAGTAGGTGAACGATCTAACAAAACAGTTGCAACGTTCTTATACAAAAGGAAGAGTATAACTTGTTATATTGCAGCTATTGCAGACATCAGCGTCGAGTGTTTCATGTTCTGTTGGCCTGAGCAACTAGCCGAAAAAATGGGGGACTTGAATATTATTTTGTGTCTTTGGTTCAGTCCACAGAAAAGAAAAGAAAACAAAACAAAAAAAACATGTTTTCCTGAAAGTAGCAGAACTCTGCCAGGAGGAACCAGGTTCTGCTTTTGCAGCTTTGAGCCCCTTGTAGGGAATAATCAGCCCAGAGCATCCTTCTCGCTGCCCCGAGTACCAGGTTTGCTCAGTGTCTGGCACATCCTTGCTACTTTTCCCCTCAATGCCTCCGGCCTTTTCCGCCTAATACCAACCCACAGAGCTCGTAGTTTTGCAGCCTACACCTTGCCAACCCTTTGCTGAAAGTGGTGGGATGAGTCTGTGCTTTGGGCGAGGGCTGCAATCGTTTTGTTTAACCTGAAGGAGCTCAAGTATGTTTTACCTGCCCTAAATGGAAGGTGACAGCTATGTCTGCATCTTCGCTACTCCCTTACGTGCTATCTCAGCCCACAGAGAGAACACACATGGTTTATTTTAATACGGGAGCCTAAATCACTTAGAAGCCAGACCTCGTTTTCTAGTAATTATTTATGCCCTGCTCTATAGTAAAGAATAGATTGCACCGGTGGGATATTTTCAAAAGAAAGTTTGAAAAAAAAAAAAAAAGCTGAAAAATTATGCGTTTGTGCTTTGGACACAAAGAAATAACGAACTACTGTGCGCTTCTGCCCGGTTTGATGCAGATGGAAACCCTGTCAGCGATTTAAGTCCACGGGCCCTTGACCAGCTACCTCCAGTCAACACGTCTCACTTGCCTGGGAAGTGAAGGGAAATCTATTTTGTTTGTAATAAAGCTGATTATCATAGATAAATGTATCTAATTAGTCTCATTTGCTGACACACAAGCCTTTAATTGCAAGTTGAATAATTAGACATATCTGCATATGCAAATGAATAGGGTTATACTATGTCACTCTTAACATGATTTCTCTAGAGACAAATAGCTCTCTATATTTCAGGAGAGAATATGATATATTAATTTACGTAGACAAATAACTTTATTTAGAACGAGTCGCTCTCATGTTTGTTTATATAAAGCAATAAGAGAAGAAATAGAAGAGATTTTATGTGGAAGGAAACAGCTGGAAGATACTAATTTATGAGGGGGAAATCCTTGCAAACCGCGATGCTTCTCTGCGGTGCGCGATGGGAGCGGGAACCGTTCCCCCGGCAGAATCCTCCGGGTGGGATCGGACATCCCGGCACGGCGGGGTCAGGATCCGCGGCACACGGCCGTGGCCTCGCTGGAACCGTCGCTCCCCGCTCTTTCGCTCCCGCGCATCCATCCACGCCGACCACCTTCCTTCTCCCCGGCATTTCTGCATTCCCCCCCCCCCTTTCACTTTCTTCTCGCTGGCTGGATACATGACGTGATGCTGAAACTGTTTGGCCTGTTGTTTTCCAACCAGATGGCCGCTGCAGCGCGAGCAATGGTCTGCAATTTTGGGCGGGTGCATGCCGGGATACGTATGCCCTCCTCCGTCTGGATGCGAGGTGAATCCTAATCAGGCAATGGGAAGCTTGGGGGGGGAACACGACAGGGACTGACAGGCACCCCATTTTGGGCAAGAAAAAGGGGGAGACCCCTTGCTGGAGCACAGGAGCTGCTTGCCATCGGGCTACCAAGACCCCAGAGGGCTACCAAGACCCTATCGGGCTACCAAGACCCCGTGGCAGAGCGGGACACTGCGGATGGGGCAGGAGGGGCAATCCCAGGCTGGGCACTTTTTTTTGGGGGGTGGGGTGGGAAAACTGGATGCTGGTTTGGGGGAGGATGAGCAGCAGCGACTAAAAGCAGTTGGAAGCGGTGATGTCTCCCTGTCTGCCCGCAACGGAATAGCTGCTGCGGGATGAAAATGCGCTCCGAGTGCCGGCTTCTGCCCAAAAAAAGAGCTAAAAAAGAAGAATATAATACTACTAATAATAGCGGAGCGGATCCTCCGCCCCGGCTCAGCCCCGTTTGCAGCCCCCCCCCGGCTCGGCACCATCGCCGGAGGAGCCCCGGCAGCGGGACATCCCCGGCGGAGACGGGTCCTGGTCCC